>NC_092086.1:60211676-60538430 GCF_045679555.1 Salvelinus alpinus | reverse complement strand
GGTAACCAACTGACCCTAGCCCCCCGACACAAACTACTGCAGCATAAATACTGGAGGCTGAGACAGGAGCGGTCAGGAGACACTGTGGCCCCATCCGAAGAAACCCCCGGACAGGGCCAAATAGGAAGGATATAACCCCACCCACTTTGCCAAAGCACAGCCCCCGCACCACTAGAGGGAAATCCTCAACCACCAACTTACAATCCTGAGACAAGGCCGAGTATAGCCCACAAAGGTCTCCACCACAGCACAAACCAAGGGGGGGCGCCAACCCAGACAGGAAGATCACGTCAGTAACTCAACCCACTCAAGTGACGCACCCCTCCTAGGGACGGCATGAAAGAGCACCAGCAAGCCAGTGACTCAGCCCCTGTAACAGGGTTAGAGGCAGAGAATCCCAGTGGAGAGAGGGGAACCGGCCTGGCAGAGACAGCAAGGGCGGTTCGTTGCTCCAGAGCCTTTCCGTTCACCTTCACACTCCTGGGCCAGGCTACACTCAATCATATGACCTACTGAAGAGATAAGTCTTCAGTAAAGACTTAAAGGTTGAGACCGAGTCTGCGTCTCTCACATGGGTAGGCAGACTGTTCCATAAAAATGGAGATCTATAGGAGAAAGCCCTGCCTCCCGCTGTTTGCTTAGAAATTCTAGGGACAATTAGGAGGCCTGCGTCTTGTGACCGTAGCGTACGTATTGGTATGTACGGCAGGACCAACTCGGAAAGATAGGTAGGAGCAAGCCCATGTAACGCTTTATAGGTTAACAGTAAAACCTTGAAATCAGCCCTTGCCTTAACAGGAAGCCAGTGTAGGGAAGCTAGCACTGGAGTAATATGATCAAATTTCTTGGTTCTAGTCAGGATTCTAGCAGCCGTATTTAGCACTAACTGAAGTTTATTTAGTGCTTTATCCGGGTAGCCGGAAAGTAGAGCATTGCAGTAGTCTAACCTAGAAGTAACAAATGCATGGATTAATTTTTCTGCATCATTTTTGGACAGAAAATTTCTGATTTTTGCAATGTTACGTAGATGGAAAAAAGCTGTCCTTGAAACAGTCTTGATATGTTCGTCAAAAGAGAGATCAGGGTCAAGAGTAACGCCGAGGTCCTTCACAGTTTTATTTGAGACGACTTTACAACCATCAAGATGAATTGTCAGATTTAACAGAAGATCTCTTTGTTTCTTGGGACCTAGAACAAGCATCTCTGTTTTGTCCGAGTTTAAAAGTAGAAAGTTTTCAGCCATCCACTTCCTTATGTCTGAAACACAGGCTTCTAGCGAGGGCAATTTTGGGGCTTCACCATGTTTCATTGAAATGTACAGCTGTGTGTCATCCGCATAGCAGTGAAAGTTAACATTATGTTTTCGAATAACATCCCCAAGAGGTAAAATATATAGTGAAAACAATAGTGGTCCTAAAACGGAACCTTGAGGAACACCGAAATGTACAGTTGATTTGTCAGAGGACAGACCATTCACAGAGACAAACTGATATCTTTCCGACAGGTAAGATCTAAACCAGGCCAGAACTTGTCCGTGTAGACCAATTTGGGTTTCCAGTCTCTCCAAAAGAATGTGGTGATCGATGGTGTCAAAGGCAGCACTAAGGTCTAGTAGCACGAGGACAGATGCAGAGCCTCGGTCTGACGCCATTAAAAGGTAATTTACCACCTTCACAAGTGCAGTCTCAGTGCTATGATGGGGTCTAAAACCAGACTGAAGCATTTCGTATACATTATTTGTCTTCAGAAAGGCAGTGAGTTGCTGCGCAACAGCTTTTTCTAAAATCTTTGAGAGGAATGGAAGATTCGATATAGGCCGATAGTTTTTTATATTTTCCGGGTCAAGGTTTGGCTTTTTCAAGAGAGGCTTTATCACTGCCACTTTTAGTGAGTTTGGTACACATCCGGTGGATAGAGAGCTGTTTATTATGTTCAACATAGGAGGGCCAAGCACAGGAAGCAGCTCCTTCAGCAGTTTAGTAGGAATAGGATCCAGTATGCAGCTTGAAGGTTTAGAGGCCATGATTATTTTCATCATTGTGTCAAGAGATATAGTACTAAAACACTTAAGTGTCTCTCCCGATCCCAGGCCCTCGCAGAGCTGTGCAGATCCAGGACAGCTAAGCCCTGGAGGAATACGCAGATTCAAAGAGGAGTCCGTAATTTGCTTTCTAATGGTCATGATCTTTTCCTCAAAGAAGTTCATGAATTTATTACTGCTGAAGTGAAAGCCATCCTCTCTTGGGGAATGCTGCTTTTTAGTTAGTTTCTCAACAGTATCAAAAATAAATTTTGGATTGTTCTTATTTTCCTCGATTAAGTTGGAAAAGTAGGATGAGCGAGCAGCAGTGAGGGATCTTCGGTACTGCACGGTACTGTCTTTCCAAGCTAGTCGGAAGACTTCCAGTTTGGTGTGGCGCCATTTCCGTTCCAATTTCCTGGAAGCTTGCTTCAAAGCTCGGGTATTTTCTGTATACCAGGGAGCTAGTTTCTTATGACAAATGTTTTTCGTTTTTAGGGGTGCAACTGCATCTAGGGTATTGCGCAAGGTTAAATTGAGTTCCTCAGTTAGGTGGTTAACTGATTTTTGTCCTCTGACGTCCTTGGGTAGGCAGAAGGAGTCTGGAAGGGCATCAAGGAATTTTTGTGTTGTCTGAGAATTTATAGCACGACTTTTGATGCTCCTTGGTTGGGGTCTGAGCAGATTATTTGTTGCGATTGCAAACGTAATAAAATGGTGGTCCGATAGTCCAGGATTATGTGGAAAAACATTAAGATCTACAACATTTATTCCATGGGACAAAACTAGGTCCAGAGTATGACTGTGGCAGTGAGTAGGTCCAGAGACATGTTGGACAAAACCCACTGAGTCGATAATGGCTCCGAAAGACTTTTGGAGTGGGTCTGTGGACTTCTCCATGTGAATATTAAAATCACCAAAAATTAGAATATGATCTGCTATGACTACAAGGTCTGATAGGAATTCAGGAAACTCAGAGAGGAACGCTGTATATGGCCCAGGAGGCCTGTAAACAGTAGCTATAAAAAGTGATTGAGTAGGCTGCATAGATTTCATGACTAGAAGCTCAAAAGACGAAAACGCCATTTTTTTTTTTGTAAATTGAAATTTGCTATCGTAAATGTTAGCAACACCTCCGCCTTTGCGGGATGCACGGGGGATATGGTCACTAGTGTAACCAGGAGGTGAGGCCTCATTTAACACAGTAAATTCATCAGGCTTAAGCCATGTTT
Source organism: Salvelinus alpinus (assembly GCF_045679555.1). Lineage (NCBI taxonomy): Eukaryota > Metazoa > Chordata > Actinopteri > Salmoniformes > Salmonidae > Salvelinus > Salvelinus alpinus. The sequence continues at coordinate 60,535,178 of NC_092086.1, read as the reverse complement.
CAGTCAGGCCAATCACATCAAGATTATGATCAGTGATTAGTTCATTGACTATGACTGCCTTTGAAGTGAGGGATCTAACATTAAGTAACCCTATTTTGAGATGTGAGGTATCACGATCTCTTTCAATGATGGCAGGAATGGAGGAGGTCTTTATCCTAATAAGATTGCTAAGGCGAACACCGCCATGTTTAGTTTTGCCCAACCTAGGTCGAGGCACAGACACAGTCTCAATGGGTATGGCTGAGCTGACTACACTGACTGTGCTATTGGCAGACTCCACTAAGCTGGCAGGTTGGCTAACAGCCTGCTGCCTGGCCTGCACCCTATTTCATTGTGGGGCTAGAGGAGTTAGAGCCCTGTCTATGTTGGTAGATAAGATGAGAGCACCCCTCCAGCTAGGATGGAGTCCGTCACTCCTCAGCAGGTCAGGCTTGGTCCTGTTTGTGGGTGAGTCCCAGAAAGAGGGCCAATTATCTACAAATTCTATCTTTTGGGAGGGGCAGAAAACAGTTTTCAACCAGCGATTGAGTGCTGAGACTCTGCTGTAGAGCTCGTCACTCCCCCTAACTGGGAGGGGGCCAGAGACAATTACTCGATGCCGACACATCTTTCTAGCTGATTTACACGCTGAAGCTATGTTGCACTTGGTGACCTCTGACTGTTTCATCCTAACATCGTTGGTGCCGACGTGGATAACAATATCTCTATACTCTCTACACTCGCCAGATTTAGCTTTAGCCAGCACCATCTTTAGATTAGCCTTAACGTCGGTAGCCCTGCCCCCTGGTAAACAGTGTATGATCGCTGGGTGATTCGCTTTAAGTCTAATACTGCGGGTAATGGAGTCGCCAATGACTAGGGTTTTCAATTTGTCAGAGCTAATGGTGGGAGCCTTCGGCGTCTCAGACCCCGTAACGGGAGGAGTAGAGACAAGAGAAGACTCAGACTCAGACTCCGACTCGCTACATAATGGGGAGAACCGGTTGAAAGTTTCTGTCGGCTGAATGAGCGACACCGGTTGAGCATTCCAACAGCATTTCCCTCCAGAAGCCATGAGAAAGTTGTCCGGCTGCGGGGACTGTGTGGGGGGATTTATACTAACGTTACTATCTGTACTTACTGGTGGCACAGACGCTGTTTCTTCCTTTCCTACACTGAAATTACCCTTGCCTAACGATTGCGTCTGAAGCTGGGCTTGTAGCACAGCTATTCTCGCCGTAAGGCGATCGTTCTCCTGTATATTATGAGTACAGCGACTGCAATTAGAAGACATCATGTTAATGTTACTACTTAGCTTCGGCTGTTGAAGGTGTTGACGAACCATGTCCAGATAAAGCGTCCGGAGTGAAAAAGTTGAATGAGGGAAAAAAGTTGCGATGGAAAAAAACTAAAAATATAAACGGTAATTAAAAACAAAAACAAAAAAAAAAAAAACGTAAAGTTGTCAGCTAGCAAAGTAAAGTTGGCAGCAAAACGCACAGCAACAAAACGCACAGCAACACGTCTGCAGATTCAACAGGAAGTGACGCACCTTGCTTGAACAAGCAACGCTTGCAATACACTTGGAAAGTATTTGTGTCCTCCGAATAGGAAGCAACAAAACGCAGCAACAAAACGCACAGCAACACGTCTGCAGATTCAACAGGAAGTGACGCACCTTGCTTGAACAAGCAACGCTTGCAATACACTTGGAAAGTATTTGTGTCCTCCGAATAGGAAAGTGTCCTCCGAATAGTTCCTGCGCGCGCGAGAGGAGCTCCCCATTTTCCGTTTGTCTCTTATTGAATAGGTAATGGTCCGGTTGAAATATTATCGATTATGTTTGTTAAAAACAACCTGACGATTGATTATAAAAAACATTTGACATGTTTCTACGACCATTACGGATACTTTTTGGATTTTGTCGAACGGAACACGGCTTTGATTTTCTGAACATAATGCGCAACCCAAATGGCATTTTTTTGTGATAAAAGTAATATTTATCGAACAAAAATAACATTTGTTGTGTAACTGGGAGTCTTGTGAGTGAAAACATCCGAAGATTATCAAAAGTAAGCGATTAATTTCATTGCTTTTCTGACTTTCGTGACCAAGCTTACCAAGCTAATATAAGGCTAGCTGTTGTAGCATTGAAAGCTACACTCACAAAAGCTTGGATTTCTTTCGCTATAAAATATATTTTCAAAATCTGACACGATAGGTGGATTAACAACAAGCTAAGCTGTGTTTTGGTATATTTCACTTGTGATTGCATGATTATAAATATTTGTAGTAATATTTTTTAATCTGATATGTTTGGAGATTTTCATCTTCCTTTCAGGACCGGAACGAGGCTGTAGTTTTCTCAGCATAACGCGCAACCCAAATGGCGTTTTTTTGTTATAAAAGTAATATTTATCGAACAAAAAACATTTATTGTGTAACTGGGAGTCTCGTGAGTGCAAACATCCGAAGATTATCTAAGGTAAGCGATTAATTTTATTGCTTTTCTGACTTTCGTGACCATGCTAATTTGGGGCTAGCTGTTGTAGCATTGAAAGCTACACTCACAAAAGCTTGGATTTCTTTCGCTGTATAATATATTTTCAAAATCTGACACGATAGATGGATTAACAACAAGCTAAGCTGTGTTTTGGTATATTTCACTTGTGATTGCATGATTATAAATATTTGTAGTAATATTTTTGCATTTGGCGCCCTGCAATTCTAGCGGTTGTTTAGGAAAATGATCCCGTAAAAGGGATCCGTAGCGCAGAGCAGTTTACAGTTTTGGAAACTTTAGAGTGTTTTCTATCCAAATCTACCAATTATATGCATATACTAGCTTCTGGGCCTGAGTAACAGGCAGTTTACTTTGGGCACGCTTCTTCTCATCCAGATCGAAATACTGCCTCCAAGCCATAACAAGTTTTAAAGAACGACCAGGCATCCTCGACTGATGGGATGAGGTCAATATCCTTCCAGGATACATGGGCCAGGTCGATTATAAAGGCCTGCTTGCAGAAGTGTTTTAGGGAACGTTTGACAGTGATGAGGGGTGGTCGTTTGACCGCGGACCCATAGCGGATGCAGGCAATGAGGCAGTGATCGCTGAGATCCAGACTGAAAACAGCAGTTTGTATTTGGAGGGCAAGTTTGTCAGGATAATATCAATTGTACCATGACCAATTGTGGTCACAGGTAACCAACCGTGCAGTCTCCACTGACCACACTATCTTCTTCTAACGCTGGCTGCAACACAGTCATCCATAAGGAGTATCTGTCGACAGGACCCCTTGGGAAAAAGACGTTTCGACACGTTTTGGTGCAGAATCTGACTCAAGTAGATTTTACGATATCTCGTCACATTCAATCAACAAACCTGATTGACTATTATTTTCATGATTTCTAGCTAGCAGTCTTCCCTCCTTCTTGGAGTCATGCGATACTGTAGTTAAGATTAACTTCTCTTATCCTTCAGACACATCCGCAAGCACCGCGGCCGTCTCAGGAATAAAAGCATCAACGTGCAGAGTGGAGTCTGCTTCCGATGATACATTTTCCGCTTTGAGAGGGACTGAAACCCTTTTCTATGAAACTAATGGCGTCAGTTCCGCCACTGACCCGATGACTCCCACTGGTGAAACACTGTGATACCGCAGGAAGATATCCTCGTCTCAGTTCGCAGGTACTGGAACAGTTGCCACACGTGGACGCTGTGGTGACTGGCAGGCCACGAAGGTCACTGAGCGTTTTGAAACACAAACACCAGGAGATTTGGTTGAAAGGCTGCCGACAACTCGTACAAAGGGTCTGACCTTTTTGTTTGTGCCTCAGACACCAACACCAGCCCAGACCCATGATGGACCTCGTCGAGGCCAGTGGGTGAGTCGAGACTAGGTGCAATATTGTACGAGGCCGCCCAATCAGGAAACAAATCAAGTTGTAAACTTCCCCACGAGAACAGAGAGGAGCGGACAAGCCCCTCGACGGGGATAATCTTAGAATACATCTGAGATATCACTGAGGTATCCCACACTGGTCGTAAAATAAGTCCAATGGACTTTCCACCTCCAAAAACAAATGGTAACAATAATCATTCCTTGCCATGTGTAGTCTCAACTACAATACAACTAGAAAAATGCTCTAATCATGTGTTCCGGTAGGGTAATATTTCAGAATAAAATCGTTAGGATAGCTGGTCCCCTTGGGTACCAGTACCAATGTCAGCAACAATCAGTAAGAAGGTTAGAGACCTAACAATTCGAATTGCCATTGATAACAGCGACAGAGGAGGTAGTAGTCACTCAGATTGCAACACATGGAAGGGAATCTCCAAAACACTCTTCTGATGGTTAACACACATGCCGCTAATAAATATAACCCTCCATTCCGGAGGAAAGTTATTATTAGTCATGAACCATGATCACACCGCGTACGACTGGTTCCGTGCTTGAAGAGTAATTCCGTCGTGAGGTTTTGCTCCTCCGTGGATAACATAGCTATGAAATAGACTCCTTCATACCTATTACCACAACAATGGTGTAAGAGACATTGTCTTGTAGTAAAACCACTACACGTCCCCTTGGCGTATGGTTTGAGGTCGGCACCGATTCTTACTGACACACGGTCATTGACATGGAAATGATCTGATGACATCAAACTTATTCTGAACAGGTTGCAGTCTACCAGGATACTTGGTTTTCTTTCCCTTGGCATAAACGCACATGTACAACGGAACATTTAAGGAGGATTTATACTAGGATCACTTAAGGGTTCGAGCAAAATACCAGCCTTGGTAAAGTTGAAAATTTACCCTGACTCTACAGCTACATTAATCACCAGTTTCTTCCCAGAGGTCCATAGGTCATCCCTGTAGACTGTCCGAAGCTAGTGTCTTACAGCTGTAGACTTATCATGTAGTTATCAACTTAGGATAGTGCCCCAAGCAACACACCGCTAAGTAGGATCACCCTAGATATGACATTAGACAAAATGCCATGATAGAGTCATTTAGCCAAGACCGTGGACGTATATCGAATAGTCCAATTAGATGATTAAGGTGTGGTAACTATAATTTGTATACATTTTTGTTTGTGTTTTATTCTCCATTTTATTTTATTTTTCTTTGACACTTCAGAAGTGATAGAGCCACAAACAAGTTCCCCATACAACCACTAGTTAGTGCCACAACGTTGCTCATTTGGGGAAGAAATGTAATGATGTATTTTGTGAATGTTGTGCGTTATTAACGTCTGTCTAGGTTACTGCCTAGATCCACCAGCCCGGACAACCGGACAACAGGTCCGGAACGACTACTGGACATGGTAGGCTGCAGCTTGCAGAAATCCTACCAGGGTAAACCACCAGAGGGGGACTACTACGATGATCCACAAACCAGGACATCCCGTGGTCATTTTTATGGTGGGTTGCAACTTGCAGAATCCTTCCCAGACTGAACCCACCAGAGGGGGGCTGTCATGACTGTCCTGGGAGGATCCGGATGGGTCAGATCAGCTTGGCAATGGATAACTGTAACCAGACCTTCTCTCATCCACAGAAGAGGGGAGGAGGGAGCTGCTGCCGGGTTGACAGCTCGCACCCTGTTTTAAATTAAAAGAGAGGAGATCTAGGGTCTCCCTCTCCAGTATAAACCAAAGGAATGTCCTTTGTTAACAGACTTTTCCCGCTGAAACTCTAACATGTTCAAAAGTGAAAACAGGAACAATATTTCTACCATAACAACGTGGGGAATGGTCAGTAGTGAGCTATAGAAAACGAATGTCATATGTCATTACATTTTTATAAAGGAAATACTATAACTTGAAAAGTATATACACTACATGTACGAAGTCTCCAGCAGTATATGAAATAAGCATTTTTGTTAAGATAGGAATGTGATTTTAGGAGCCAAAAGAAAATTTCTCTCCTATAAACTTTAGTAAGTAGCCACGCCCCAAGTGAGGTCAGAGAGCATGTCTGTCAGCCTGACGGAACCATCTCTGTCGACCAGAGTGCATTAAAAAAAGGATTAGTAAAGAAATTAACATTAAACCAGAAAAGTGTGAAGCGGTAGCTACAAGTTTGAAATGGTTGGAACTTTGAACCTCAACACGAGGTGAAGAAAATTAACTCAACTCCCAGATTAGGAAAGACGGGGAGCTTCAGCCCATGTCTAAAGTGGTTTGAATTCTAAATATCAACACAAGGAAGAGGCGAGAAACTCCCATCTCAGACAATCACTTGTACAGAGAGAAAGAAACACTTATCGTTGATACATTTTAGAAACTAATCTCATAGTAATCATATACTTTGCACACGAACCGCCACCAGTTTCTCTCCCTCTCCATGTCATTGTGTAAAAAGCCACCATGTTGTGTTAGTTCGCTAGGGGGCATTTCCTAATCTATTAAGTGTGTATGTTTATTCTGTGTTATCATTTAGTTAGCTTGTAAATAAATAACTAAACCAATTTGTGTAGTACTGAATCATAAGTAAGGCTGGGTTTTTTGCAGATCCAAGGAGGTTATTACTGTTCAGAATGATGATATGATAAGAGGTTATGATTGGTACGTTGACTGTTTTATGAATGTGATAGATAAAGACCTTTAGAGTTTAATTCGGAACTCTTTCAACAACCACTCTCGTGGTGCCCCAAATTCCTAATGAGTTAATTGTTACATGATTAATTTAAATCAGGTAACAATTAAACACAGTTAGTTGATTAGATAAATAACAGTCATCAGATTAATGAAAGTAAAGTCATGACACCGCCCTAACAATGGGAGTTGTTGTCCTAAAGGCAGGAAGGCTTATTCTGGACAGATTTTGGCGAGAGAGAGCACTTTCTCACGTCGCTTCTTCCTCTCTACCTGAATCCTGCTTGCAACCAAAGTCTTTCAAGCCATGTTCGCCTGTCGTGGAAATTCTTACACAGGGACACTCAAAGTCAAACTTAAATGAATCATTGTTTAATGTCAGCGCGCTGGAGAGGTTCCAATCAACTCAATGCACCATAGTACGCATGTCAATCAGGAGCTCTCCCTGGGCAGTCCCAGCACTTGTCTTATACGGCTATACACAGACAAATTATATTTGCATGATTTAGCATAATTAATTAATAATGACCGTCTAATGACCGTCATGAATGTCTCATTCATGTGACCGACCAATACTGTTTCATAACATGTGAGAGACCAACACCTCACGAGGCTTCTTTCTCTCTAAGCTGAGACCTTGAAACTGAGATCTTTTGTTTGTTCTCAAAACACAGTCGTTCGTTCTCAAAACACGGTCTGGTTCTACTGCCAAATTGCAGCTACTGATAGGTGATTTGTACAGTCAGCCACTTGCATGAACACAGAAATTGGTTATTAGAACAGCACATGAATAGAACATAGAAATTAGTTATAAGAAAAGCACAATCATTAAAATTCCCATTACACACCCTCGGGTCGTTATTGTCATCGGAACAACTTTGTCCTTTTTTAACAGACTAAGAGTGATTTATCTATTTGACAATCATTCCATACACCAGAAATAAAGCATTTCCTCATTTACCACGGCAAATCTACTGTGGCAATTCACCCGACACTGTAGGAATGGAAACTAATGTTGGTGTAGCCTACTGTTATGTTATTTGTTTCCTATTTATGTTATCCAAAAGTGTCTGGTATGATTATTTCTTATCAAGATCGGGGGTAAAATATACCTGGACTGTCCATATTTGAAATTTGTAACTAAATCAAGTCAAACGGGGGCATTGAGTTATCTGTACCAGAAGGGCGTGGGTCGGAATCAAACCCACGTCGACACGCTAGGTCTATATGTGCGCTGAAGGCAGTGGGCTTAACAACTAAACCAGGGTTTCTCAAACTCGGGCCTGGGGCCTCCCCTGGGTGCACGTTTTGGTTTCTGCCCTACCACTACACAGCTGATTCAAATAACCAACTCATCATCAAGCTTTGATTATTTTAATCAGCTGGGCAGTGCTAGGGCAAAACCAAAAATGTGCACCCAGGGGAGGCCCCAGGCCGAGTTTGGGACACTCTGTACTCGACCACCCCAGGCCACGATTGAACTCAATTTTGACAGTTCCTTCGTAACCTTAAGATACACTCCACACTTGTATGCCATTGCCTAGAGGAGACCAATATCTATATTGTGTTATTAAGCTTTATAAAATAATGGTTGTTGATCTGTATGGCTACATTTCAGATAAAGTTTTGTAGATTTGAATGCTGCAGTAATAAGACCTAGGCCTAGCGTTTGAGCGAGCGAGAGAGAATGTTATTGACAGCAGATCCTCATTTTCAAGGAATCACAAGGCTCATTTGAATTTCCTGATGCAACAGGACATTTCTCTGTGACAAGAGTGATCAAGTTAAGATCTGACATCTGTAGTGTCGTTTTGACTCAAAAAATATTAACACCATGACAAGAGTACTTTTAACACAAAATGGGGGTGGGACCATATAAATCCCAAAATAGTGTTACATTTGACTTCATAGAAGTTAAATTAACTCTTGTGACATTACTGTGCAGTAGCACCTCGCATTAAATTCAAGATCCTGGCTTGCCTACAGAGTAGCACAGGGAACCGTTCCTCCCTACCTCAACTAAATGGTCAAGCCCTACACTCCAGCATGAGCACTCCATTCTGCCACCTCTGGCCACTTAGAACCACCATCCCTGCAAGGGGCCAACTCCCACTCATCCCAATTTCAGTTCTTCTCTGTCCTGGCATCTCAGTGGTGGAACTAATGCACTGACTGTAAAATCACTTTGGATTAGACAGTCTTCTAAATGACTCAAATGTAATGTAAATATTGAATGAGAGGATATTTGGACACTTTTATTAGCTGCATATTCACATACAGTGCAGAACATGCTTCATCAGTGCTATGATTTGTTCTTACAGACTACGCTTTTCAATTCCACATGATTGTGTATATACAGTACCAGTCAAAAGTTTGGGCACACCTATTCATTCCAGGGTTTTTCTTTATTTTACTATTTTCTACATTGTAGAATAGTGAATACATCAAAACTATGAAATAACACATATGGAATCATGTAGTAACCAAAAGTGTTAAACAAATCAAAATATATTTTAGATTTTAGATTCTTCAAAGTAGCCACCCTTGCCTTAATGCCAAGAGTGTGCAAAGCTGTCATCATCTCAACCAGCTTCATGAGGTAGTCACCTGGAATGTATTTGAATTAACAGGTGTCCCTTGTTAAAAGTTAATTTGTGGAATTTCTTTCCTTCTTAATGCATTGAGCCAATCAGTTGTGTTGTGACAAGGTAGGGATGGTATACAGAAGATAAACCTATTTAGTAAAAGACCAAGACCATATTATGGCAAGAACAGCTCAAATAAGCAAGGAGAAACGACAGTCCATCGTTACTTTAAGACATGATGGTCAGTCAAAACCTGGAAAATTTCAAGAACTTTGAACATTTCTTCAAGTGCAGTCGCAAAAACCATCAAGAGCTATGATGAAACTGGCTCTCACTGAGGACCGCCACAGGAAGTTACCTCTGCTGCAGAGGATAAGTACATTAGAGTTACCAGCCTCAGAAATTGCAGCCCAAATAAATGCTTCACAGAGTTCAAGTAACAGACACATCAACATCAACTTGATGGGACTGCGTGAATCAGGCCTTCATGGTCGAATTGCCACAAAGAAACCACTACTAAAGGACACCATTAAGAAGAAGGGACCTGCTTGGGCAAAGAAACAGCAGCAATGGACATTAGACCGGTGGAAATCTGCCCTCTGGTCTGATGAGTTCAAATTTTATATTTTTGGTTCCAACCGCCGTGTCTTTGTGAGATGCAGAGTCGGTGGACGGATAATCGTCACATGTGTGGTTCCCACCGTGAAGCATGGAGGAGGAGGTGTGATGGTGTGGGGGTGCTTTGCTGGTGACACTGTCAGTGATTTATTTAGAATTCAAGGCACACTTAACCAGCATGGCTACCACAGCATTCTGCAGTGATACGCCATCCCATCTGGTTTGCACTTAGTGGGACAATCATTTGTTTTTCAACGAGACAATGACCCAACACACCTCCAGGCTGTGTAAGGTCTATTTTACCAAGAAGGAGTGAAGGAGTGCTGCATAAGATGACTTGGCCTCCACAATCACCAGAACCTGAACCCAATTGAGATGGTTTGGGATGAATTGGACCACAGAGTGAAGGAAAAGCAGCCAACAAGTGCTCAGCATATGTGGGAACTCGTTCAAGGCTCTTGGATAAACATTCCAGGTGAAGATGGCAGAGAGAATGCCAAGAGTGTGCAAAGCTGTCAAGGCAAAGGGTGGCTACTTTGAATAATCTAAAATATATTATGATTTGTTTAACACTTTTTAGTTACTACCCGATTCCATATGTGTTATTTAAAAGTTTGTCTTCACTATTATTCTACAATGTAGAAAATAGTAAAAATAAAGAAAAACCCTTGAATGTCCAAATGTTTTGGACTGGTACTGTATATATATAAACTCAGCAAAAAAATAAATGTCCCTTTTTCAGGACCCTGTCTTTCAAAGATAATTCGTAAAAATCCAAATAACTTCACAGATCTTCATTGCAAAGGGTTTAAACACTGTTTCCCATGCTTGTTCAATGAACCATAAACAATTAATGAACATGCGACTGTGGAACGGTCGTTAAGACACTAACAGCTTACAGACGGTAGGCAATTAAGGTCACAGTTATGAAAACTTAGGACACTAAAGAGGCCTTTCTACTGACTCTGAAAAACACCAAAAGAAAGATGTCCAGGGTCCCTGCTCATCTGTGTGAACGTGCCTTGGGCATGCTGCAAGGAGGCACGAGGACTGCAGATGTGGCCAGGGCAATAAATTGCAATGTCCGTACTGTGAGACGCCTAAGACAGCGCTACAGGGAGACAGGACGGACAGCTGATCGTCCTCGCAGTGGCAGACCACGTGTAACAACACCTGCACAGGATCGGTACATCCGATCATCACACCTGCGGGATAGGTGCAGGATGGCAACAACAACTGCCCGAGCTACACCAGGAACGCACAATCCCTCCATCAGTGCTCAGACTGTCCGCAATAGGCTGAGAGAGGCTGGACTGAGGGCTTGTAGGCCTGTTGTAAGGTAGGTCCTCACCAGACATCACCGGCATCAACGTCGCCTATGGGCACAAACCGACCTTCGCTGGACCAGACAGGACTGGCAAAAAGTGCTCTTCACTGACGAGCCAAAGTTCTGTCTCACCAGGGGTGATAGTTGGATTCGCGTTTATCGTCGAAGGAATGAGCGTTACACCGAGGCCTGTACTCTGGAGCGGGATCGATTTGGAGGTGGAGGGTCTGTCATGGTCTGGGGCGGTGTGTCACAGCATCATCGGACTGAGATTGTTGTCATTGCAGGCAATCTCAATGCTGTGTGTTACAGGGAAGACATCCTCCTCCCTCATGTGGTACCCTTCCTGCAGGCTCATCCTGACATGACCCTCCAGCATGACAATGCCACCAGCCATACTGCTCGTTCTGTGCGTGATTTCCTGCAAGACAGGAATGTCAGTGTTCTGCCATGGCCAGCGAAGAGCCCGGATCTCAATCCCATTGAGCACGTCTGGGACCTGTTGGATCGGAGGGTGAGGGCTAGTGCTATTCCCCCCAGCAAGAACTTGCAAATCTGGTGCAGTCCATGAGGAGGAGATGCACTGCAGTACTTAATGCAGCTGGTGGCCACACCAGATACTGACTGTTACTTTTGATTTTGAACCCCCCCCCCTTTGTTCATGGACACATTATTCAATTTCTGTTAGTCACATGTCTGTGGAACTTGTTCAGTTTATGTCTCAGTTGTTGAATCTTGTTATGTTCATAGAAATAGTTACACATGTTAAGTTTGCTGGAAATAAACGCAGTTGACAGTGAGAGGACGTTTCTTTTTTTGCTGAGTTTATATATATATATATGCAAGCTCACAAAAAATCTATTGAGTCAAACAAAATGAAATATCTATATCACAGTATATGCCAAAAGGGGTCACCTTAAATTAACATCAGGCACAATTGAGAAAAGAATAGATAGAAAACAGGCACAACAAAATAACAAAAATGAATAGATAAAACAGTGGTTAATTGACTTTTTTCCCTCACAGTTTCTGCAGTTACTTACATATGTTGAGCAAAAACTGTGTTGATACAGTTCTACAAAATAAGAAATATTTACTTGTTTTATTGGAGGATTAATTTGCATCATGAGGTCACCTATCAAAAAGCTGTGATCATCCCGCAATGTAATTTGTGTGTTTTGCTATTAAGATAGTGCAGTCCAAATGTGTGTGTGAGTGCCCGTGTGCAGTTTAAAGCAGCAAAGACCAGTTCTGATCTTAGATGACTGTACGTTCATTCTGTTTCTACCCACTGGGAAAAACTGGTTGAATAAATGTTGTTTATATGTCATTTCCCCCAAAAAAATTATATGTCATGATGTTGAATCAACATGGATTTTAAAGAAGTCATCAACATAAGGAAATTGTAGTCTTTTTTTGACCCAACGTTTTACCGAAATCCAATGACATGGGGATTTATTTATTTATTTTCACAGTGAATTCAGCTTAGTTGACAACTCAACCAAATCCAGGCTGTATTACAGCTGGCTGTGATTGGGAGTCCCATAGGGCGGCACACAATTGACCCAGCGTCGTCTGGGTTTGGCCGGGGTAGGCCGTCATTGTAAATAAGAATTTGTTCTTAACTGACTTTCCTAGTTAAATAAAGGTTTAAAAATGTAAAAAAAGACATTGAACTGACGTCTGTGGGTAAGCTCCCTTTGGCTATTTGGACTGTTTCAGTGGATTCACTAGTGACACACACAGTGATACTCGGACTGGATGAACATTGAGGTTGAAGAGCACAGCCCTCGAGACTAGGTTTGGGCACCTTTCCCTCATATCAAATAAGGGTGGGGCACAACTAGAACATGTGCACAGTGGAAGTTGGAGTTCATTGGTCAGGGCAGAAAATGTAGTCCAGGGCCTGTCTTTCTGCTGCAGCCACATTTGGATGCCAGAGGTCCACACTGAAAATCACCCGTGGCCCGTCCTCTGCCACCCCTTAATGAAAAACAAAAACAAGAAAACATTATAAACTAAGGCCGAGATTCAATCCAAGATGTGTTATAGAGCAGCACACTATACAGCCAACAATGCGCCTTTTAAAGACATTTTCCCCGATGTTCACAGAGATTGCATTCATGGTAAGAATGTTGTCTCAAAAAGAAATTACCTTTAAAAGTCTGTGATAGTGTGCTGCTCCGTAACCCAGTTCAGATTGAATGCCAGTCTTTGTACAGATAATGCACTTGTGATTATGGAGTTAGCTTCCAAAATTGAACAGAGTGGATGGGACTGTAACCAATGCTCACACACAATCAGAATTCTCAGAACTGTTGTCTGCGAAACTACTGCTTACTATGGTACCATCTAGTGCTCTAAAAACACTAAGTCTTGTTTTATGGTCAGTTTTTTTCACGTTCAGAACGAGAAAGTGTTGGCTATATAGAAATAATGACACTCAAATTAAACATTATTAAACTAAATAATGGGGGTGTACAAAACATTAAGAAACACCTGCTCTTTCCATGACAGACTGACCAGGTGAAAGCTATGATCCCTTATTGATGTCACCTTAAAGAAGGATTTTTAAGCCTAGACATGGCTTGTGAATGACATGGTGTGTCATTCAGAGGGTGAATGGGCAAGACACAAGATTTAAGAGCCTTTGAACGGGGTATGGCAGTAGGTGCCAGGCGCACTGGTTTGAGTGTGTCAAGAACTGCAACTCTGCTGGGTTTTTCACACTCCAGGCTGTGTAAGGGCTATTTTACCAAGAAGGAGAGTGATGGAGTGCTGCATAAGATGACCTGGCCTACACAATCCCCGACGTCAACCCAATTGAGATGGTTTGGGATGAGTCGGACGGCAGAATGAAGGAAAAGCAGCCAACGAGTGCTCAGCATATGTGGGAACTCCTTCAAGACTGTTGGAAAAGCATTCCAGGTGAAGCTGGTTGAGAGAATGCCAAGAGTGTGCAAAGCTGTCAGCAAGGGTGGCTACTTGGAAGAATCTAAAATCTAAAATATATTTTGATTTGTTGAGCACTTTTTTGGTTACAACATGATGTTATATATGTTAATATATGTTATTTAATAGTTTTGATGTCTTCACTATTATTCTTCAATGTTAGAAAATAGTAAAAATAAATAAAAACCCTTGAATGAGTAGGTGTTCTAAAACTTTTGACCGGTAGTGTATGCCTAGCCATTTCTGAGAACCCTAACCTCGAAAGCCATTGACCAATTTATGAAGGTTGATATTGCTAATAATATAAATTGGAACCGGCAATTAAAAAAAATATTTTTTCATATCTAAAAAGCTTATTAAATAGGATCTAGTATGAGAAGTCAAACAGAGCTAATGTAGAACGTAGCGTTAGTACTATAACTTCTGTTCCCAGGAGGAAGGAAAATGAGGTACAACATACTATGAGGAGTCACACTCTCGCGACTTCGGTTGAAGGATCTGAAGTCAAACTTGACAAGGCCAATGAAATCCACGTGAAATTCAATGTGACCTTTGAGCCACGGTAATCTTGTTTATGCACTCTGGACATGCTTTAGTAGTATCCAACCTGCTAACTACCATCAGGTCTTAATGGCCTGGTACTCAGGGCTCTATTGTCCCTTTAACCACTCGGACATCAATACAAATGCAATCAGAAATCACATCAAACACTTTATCATAACAGTAGGCCTATTGTACTTTTTAAAACTCACCTCACTGTGATGATTTTGAATAAAGAATTTCAACAGTATGGTTGTTGTTTCAAAGCCTAACACAGGAAACAGACAGCGCTTTCTAAGGTGATGATTAATTCACAACACCCATACCATATTAGAGCTTATGCATATGATTGAGCCCAAGCCTGAAAGAAAAACCTGAATTAAAATTGTGCCATTATACAATACACAGTCTACCACATTTTAGGCATGGAAGAAAAACATAAAACAAAACTGATTTAAGATATCTTTGGTACATAATTGTTCTAGCATTTGAGTGTGGACTGTATTATTATGCATAGTGGGTGGACTGGATACCTTATGCTAAGCTCCAAAATGTATATCCATGAGTTAGGGAGAGAAGGTACAGCCCTAGGCAATGTTGCTGGTTCATTGATTATGCAGGGTGGCTTACAGTTAGCCTACAATTAGTGAGTTTGTATTTAATTTTGAATAGCCTAATAATAGGGATTCTTTTTTTATTTTCATAATTAATTGGGTGACACATTACCTTTAGCAATACAGAATATCTCACTACCATGCATTTACATCTCTTCCTCTCTGTCCTTTATTCCTTGCTCGAGCCGCAGATGGGCTGTCAACAGTTCAGTGAAATATGTTTCTTTACAAAAACATTTTACTTTTGATATTCCTGAACAGATTTCACTTGGTTTCCAAAATTAAGCACTGGGTAGCTGCAGAAACAAGGTTGATGAGCCCATGGCATTCAGAGTTTGGGCGTAATATCACCTGTCGGGCAGGGAGAGCATGCTCCTCAATCAGTGGTTGAGGCATGGAGTGAAATAAGTGTTGTTATATTTACTTCTCAAAGCAAGTGCTCTGCTATAAAACAAACTAGCCTACAAAACAGACTGGCGGGAAAGCCCGTAGCCTCCATTCGCTACTCTAGTGCATACAGATGACGTATTTTCCCCTGCCCCTATTCCTGCCCATGGGCCATTCTAAATCGAAACAAATTTTACATATTAGTAAAGAGCAGATTAAATTGAGAATAGTCTGACGGGTAAAAATATTATCATTTGATGGGAGAACAGCTTGCAAATATATTTTTTTGCTACTTTCTCAAATCATCAATAGCCTATAGTCACACCATGCAGCCCATATATGTTTTGATTTCAAAGACATTCTATGGTTTGTATCATTCACAACAAAAGTTGCCAAATAACTCTAAATCTAGCATACAGGACCTGTTTCAAATGATTGCTTTTATGCTCAACAACTTTACTCGCTCCATAATGGGAAAATATCCTTTCTATTTTATTCAGCTATGTTCAATTATATTCTTCTTACTAAACTCAGCAAAAAAAAGAAACGTCCCTTTTTCAGGACCCTGTCTTTCAACGAGAATTCGTAAATATCCAAATAACTGAACAGATCTTCATTGTAAAGGGTTTAAACATGGTTTCCCATGCTTGTTCAATGAACCATAAACAATTCATGAACATGCACCTGTGGAACGGTCATTAAGACACTAACAGCTTACAGACGGTAGGCAATTAAGGTCAAAGTTATGAAAACTTAGGACACTAAAGAGGCCTTTCTACTGACTGAAAAACACCAAAAGAAAGATGCCCAGGGTCAATGCTCATCTGCGTGAACGTGCCTTAGGCATGCTGCAAACAGGCATGAGGACTGCAGATGTGGCCAGGGCAATACATTGCAATGTCCGTACTGTGAGACGCCTAAGACAGCGCTACAGGGAGACAGGACGGACAGCTGATCGTCCTCGCAGTGGCAGACCACGTGTAACAACACCTGCACAGGATCGGTACATCCGATCATCACACCTGCGGGATAGGTGCAGGATGGCAACAACAACTGCCCGAGTTACACCAGGAATGCACAATCCCTCCATCAGTGCTCAGACTGTCCGCAATAGGCCGAGAGAGGCTGGACTGAGGGCTTGTAGGCCTGTTGTAAGGCAGGTCCTCACCAGTCATCACCGGCAACAACGTCGCCAATGGGCACAAACCCACCATCGCTGGACCAGACAGGACTGGCAAAAAGTGCTCTTCACTGATGAGTCACAGTTTTGTCTCACCAGGGGTGATGGTTGAATTCGCGTTTATTGTCGAAGGAATGAGCGTTACACTGAATCCTGTACTCTGGAGCGCAATCAATTTGGAGGTGGAGGGTCCGTCATAGTCTGGGGCGGTGTGTCACAGCATCATCGGACTGAGCTTGTTGTCATTGCAGGCAATCTCAACGCTGTGCATTACAGGGAAGACATCCTCCTCACTCATGTGGTACCCTTCCTGCAGGCTCATCCTGACATGACCCTCCTGCATGACAATGCCACCAGCCATACTGCTAGTTCTGTGCGTGATTTCCTGCAAGACAGGAATGTCAGTGTTCTGCCATGGCCAGCAAAGAGCCCGTATCTCAATCCCATTGAGCACATCTAGAACCTGTTGGATCGGAGGGTGAGGGCTAGAGCCATTCCCCCCAGAAATGTCCGGGAACTTGCAGGTGCTTTGGTGGAAAAGTGAGGTAACATCTCACAGCAAGAACTGGCAAATCTGGTGCAATCCATGAGGAGGAGATGCACTGCAGTACTTAATGCAGCTGGTGGCCACACCAGATACTGACTGTTACTTTTGATTTTGTCCCTCCCTTTGTTCAAGGACACATTATTCAATTTATGTTAGTCACATGTCTGTGGAACTTGTTCAGTTTATGTCTCAGTTGTTGAATCTTGTTATGTTCATACAAATATTTACACATGTTAAGTTTGCTGGAAATAAACGCAGTTGACAGTGAGTGTAGCGATCGTCTTCGGGAGAAAGAGAGGAGGACCAAAGCGCAGCGTGGTAAGTGTTCATGATGATGTTTTTAATTAAACTCAGAACACTAAACAAAACAATAAACGATGTGAACAATCGAAACAGTACCGTGTGGCGACAAACACTGACACGGAAGACAAACACCCACAAACCAAAAGTGAAACCCAGGCTACCTAAGTATGATTCTCAATCAGGGACAACCATTGACAGCTGCCTCTGATTGAGAACCATACCAGGCCGAACTCAAAACCCCAACATAGAAAAACACACATAGACTGCCCACCCCAACTCACGCCCTGACCATACTAAATAAAGACAAAACAAAGGAAATAAAGGTCAGAACGTGACAGTGAGAGGACATTTCTTTTTTTGCTGAGTTTATAAAATCACATAAAATAAAATAATGGCACGGGACTTAGAAGCATATTTTGTCAGCTAAATGAACAAGTCTACAGCCTATGGCATGGACCATAGGATGTTCCAAAGGCACCCATCAGCCGTGTGGCCTGGAGACGCTAAACATGATTGTTGATTAACGGTCAATTACCATGAGACCAACAGTCTTTTGCATGGCAATAACCAGTTGACAAAATGGCTTGACTGCCACAGCCCTAGTCATAACGTGACATTCCCTTTCAGTCAGTCTACTCCAGTACAACATATTATGGGGAAATAGAATCTGGCCCCATGCCGACCCAAAAGGATACTAAGCCCGGGCAAGATGCGGCAGTCTGGGTATTGCGCACATGGTGCTCTGCCTAGTGACTTTCCCCTGTCCCAGCTGTAAGCACACTGGGAGCAGTGACATCAAAGTGATAAAAACTCACAAAAGTCTGTGGTGATGCCCAACTCGCCTCAGCACAAATGTCTCCTACAGTCAACCCTTCTGTGACAACGAGCCTCACTCGGTGTCAGGACCCGGTGCGAGAAACAGTCACTAATAATCGTCAGAACCCAGAAGATGAGGCAGACACAGCAGTACTAGAGATGGTGGTTTAATTAAAGAACAAAATCTTCAGGCAAAGAAACTAAATCCACAATGTCCAAAAATAAAGCCAAGAGGCACAAAATGGAAATCCTCCAAAATACAAAAGAAACTCCACAAAGTGGTAAAAAACAGCAGGGAAAAAACAAACCTCAAAAGACTACTCAAAATATACACAAGAACTAAACCAGAGAACCTCTGGAAAATCCAATAAAAGAAATATCTGTAAAGAACAAGGCTTGGGCTGAGGCTGGGTGCTAACTTACAAACACTGAGCAAGGAACTGAGGAACACACAGGGTTTAAATACTAACAAGGGAATGACCTACAGGTGCAAACAATAATTAGAGCAAGAAAAACAAAAGGTACAAAAAAGGTGCAATGGGGACATCTAGTGACCAAAACCCGAACAGTCTTGGCCAAAACCTGACACTCGGTTAATATGTGTCCCGGTAATAGGCTGGCACCCAGTAGACCCTGCGAAAAACTGTTATTATACCCACCAGTCATGGGTACCAGTGCCACAGAACCTTACAAGGTGCATGTCCATTTTTCATTCATTTTCCAGCTGGCAAAATATTCTGTCAAAGTGGAAGAATTTACATAATTATTCAACCCCCTGAGTCAATACATGTTAGAATCACCTTGCCATAGATTTTCAAGCAAATGTAACTCAAAACTAACTCGGCAATCACTGTCTTCTTGGTAAGCAACTCCAGTGTAGATTCGGCCTTGTGTTTTAGGTTACTGTCCTGCTGAAAGGTGAATTCATCTCCCAGTGTCTGTTGGAAAGCAGACTGAACCAAGTTTTACTCTAGGATTTTGCCTGTGCTTAGCTCCATTCTTTTTCTTTTATTATCTTGAAAAACTCCCTGTCCATTATGATTACAATCACACCCATATCATGATGCAGCCACCACTATAATTGAAAATATGGGGAGTGGTACTCAGTAATGTGTTGCATTGGATATGCCCCAAACATAACACTCTGTAGGACAAAGAGTTAATTGCTTTGCCACATTTTTTGCAGTATTATTTAAGTGCCTTATTGCAAACAGGATGCATGATTTGGTTAATATTGTGGAGTAACTACAATGTTGTTGATCCATCCTCAGTTTTTTCCTATCACAGCCATTAAACTCTATAACTGTTTTAAAGTCACTATTGGCCTCATGGTGTCACGCCCTGACCTTAGAGAGCCGTTTTATTTCTCTATTTGGTTAGGTCAGGGTGTGATTTGGGTGGGCATTCTATGTTTTCTATATCTTTGTTTTTGGCCGAGTGTGGTTCCCAATCAGAGGCAACTGTCTATCGTTGTCTCTGATTGGTAATCATACTAGGCAGCCTTTTTCCCACCTAATGTTGTGGGTAATTATTTTATGTTCTGTGAGTGTTTGTGTGCACCACGGTTGCGTCACGGTCGGTTTTCTGTTTACCTGTGTTTGTGAAGGTTTCACTTGGATTAAAAGATGTGGAATTACATGCACGCTGCGCCTTGGCTCATTTATGACAGGGAGTTTGAAGATAGCGAACGTGACACATGGTGAAATCGCTGAGCTGTTTCCTTCCTCTCCGACAACTGAGTTAGGAAGGATGCCTGTATCTTTGTAGTGACTGGGTGTATTGATACACCATCCAAATTGTAATGAATAACTTCACCATGTTCAAAGGGATATTCAAAGTTGGCTTATTTCCATATTCAATGTCTTTTTCTTTTTTTAAAGTCTATCAATAGGTGCCCTTCTTTGCGAGGTATTGGAAAACCTCCCTGGTCTTGATAGTTGAATCTGCGTGTGAAATTCACTGCTCGACTGAGGGACCTTACAGAGATGAGGTAATCATGCAAAAACCTGGTTAATCCTTAAGAGTCTTGACGCACCTGTGAAATAATAAAAATATTCCCCATCTAAATCTGTCAATTTAAGCTAGAGATATCAGTTTTTGCATGGAATGAGTCTCAATCCATGGCATCCGTCTCTGTTGGCCTTCCGCATCTGTGGTGGATGGTGGCCGAGCTACAGCGGTGTTTCTCAGACCATGAGACAATCCAAAAATCAATTCTCACAAAAACGTCTGTAGCGTCCAAACTAATATGTGACTCGTTTCAGAAACTAGGCATATGTCGCACGTCACTACTTCACAGAAGCGCCATTTAAACAAACTTGGCAGAAATGCATTTCCGGAACATTTCATGTGCCTTAATAACAAACCTGTATGCCATCTGTAAATGCAAATACAATTGTTATATTACGAGCCTAGTTGGTTCAGCAACGGAAAAAGACGGCAACCTTACCACTAGCCATGATTGGCTGAGATAATGAGTGGGCTGGACATGCCGAGAGATGAGTTCGGATTGGTAAGGATTGGTAACGTTTCTGTCTATAACATGAGCTGGTCAGTTTGAAAATCAGTGGTGTGATAGTTAAAGAGATGGAGAAAACTCTGCCGTTTGATTGCAAATACGCAGACAGAGTCAAACAGAGAAAAAACAGAAGGCTGTTGTATGAAACATCTGTTTCCGGATTACATCTTCAAACTAAGGGCAACCATTGCATCCGTGACAGAGAGGGAGAAGCGTCGATCCATGTATATGGGTAAGATAGTCTAGCAAGCTACATTTTCAGATATTACACGATACTAAATTGTCAGAAAGTAGTTTTCTTTTCAAGTGAAAGTGTACTGTTAGCTAGCTAGCTAACGTTAGCTGGCTGGCTAGCTAGCTAACGTTACGCGTATGATCTGTGTAGTAATATTATTTGTATCTCAGAGCCATTTGCATTGCTAGTTATAGCCTAATGTTAGTTAGCTAACATTGAACCTGGTTGGTTAGCTACCTGCAGATTCATACAGGGTAGTACTATTATGAGTTGGGATGATGGTTTATTGCTTAGCTAGCTAGCTGCATGTCTGAACAACTATGCAAGTAACCACTTCAATAGAATGTGCATGATGCCACTACAAAAACTGTCGATAGACGTACTGTAGCTGGTAAAGTCGATCTGGCTATCTACTCCGATTTCAGAGCACTCTCTTCAGGTGTGACAGAGCGCAGAATAACTGACAAATTTACAAACGCTCAACACCCGTTGAATATGGCCGGTGTCAGTAAACATTAAATATTGAATTAATTAATTAATAATTAATTCAAGTAATGAAATTGTTGCCAGCACATGGTTGCAATCACCAACGCTCTGGATAACATAAAAACAGTCTAACCAGCTCTGCTAGGGTGAGTAAAATGGTCAGAGTGAGCTGTTCTCTCATTTGTGTCTGGAAGTAGCTAGCCAACGTTAGCTTGGGTGCTTGCCTATTGTTGTTTGGTCAGAATGCTCGGATAAACCCTACAGTCGTGGCCAAAAGTTTTGAGAATGACACAAATATTAATTTCCACAAAGTTTGCTGCTTCAGTGTCTTTAGATATTTTTGTCAGATGTTACTATGGATTACTGAAGTATAATTACAAGCATTTCATAAGTGTCAAAGGCTTTTATTGACAATTACATGAAGTTGATGCAAAGAGTCAATATTTGCAGTGTTGACCCTTCTTTATCAAGACCTCTGCAATCCGCCCTGGCATGCTGTCAATTAACTTCTGGGCCACATCCTGACTGATGGCAGCCCATTGTTGCATAATCAATGCTTGGAATTTGTCAGAATTTGTGGGTTTTTGTTTGTCCACCCGCCTCTTGAGGATTGGCCACAAGTTCTCAATGGGATTAAGGTCTGGGGAGGTTCCTGGCCATGTACCCAAAATATCGATGTTTTGTTCCTCGAGCCACTTAGTTATCACTTTTGCCTTATGGCAAGGTGCTCCATCATGCTGGAAAATGTATTTTTCGTCACCAAACTCTTCCTGGATGGTTGGAAGAAGTTGCTCTTGGAGGATGTGTTGGTACCCTTCTTTATTCATGGCTGTGTTCTTAGGCAAAATTGAGAGTGAGCCCACTCCCTTGGCTGAGAAGCAACCTCACACATCAATGGCCTCAGGATGCTTTACTGTTGGCATGACACAGGACTGATGGTAGTGTTCACCTTGTCTTCTCCGGACAAGTTTTTTTCCAGATGCCCCAAACAATCGGAAAGGGGATTCATCAGAGAAAATGACTTTACCCCAGTCCTCAGCAGTCCAATCCTTGTACCTTTTGCAGAATATCAGTCTGTCCCTGATGTTTTTCCTGGAGAGAAGTGGCTTCTTTGCTGCCCTTCTTGACACCAGGCCATCCTCCAAAAGTCTTCGCCTCAACTGTGTTTGCAGATGCACTGATGCACCTGCCTGCTGTCATTCCTGAGCAAGCTCTGTACTGGTGGTGCCCCGATCCCGCAGCTGAATCAACTTTAGGAGAAGGTCCTGGCGCTTGCTGGACTTTTTTGGGCACCCTGAAGCCTTCTTCACAACACTCCCCTTGAAGTTCTTGATGATACAATAAATGATTGATTTACGTGCAATCTTACTGGCAGCAATATCCTTGCCTGTGAAGCCCTTTTTGTGCAAAGCAATGATGACGGCACGTGTTTCCTTGCAGGTAACCATGATTGACAGAGGAGGAACAATGATTCCAAGCACCACCCTCCTTATGAAGCTTCCAGTCTGTTATTCAAACTCAGTCAGCATGACAGAGTGATCTCCAGCCTTGTCCTCATCAACACTCACACCTGTGTTAACGAGAGAATCACTGACATGATGGCAGCTGGTCCTTTTGTGGCAGGGCTGAAATGGAGTGGAAATGTTTTTTGGGGATTTAGTTCATTTGCATGGCAAAGAGGGACTTTGCAATTAACTACAATTCATCTGATCACTCTTCATAACATTCTGGAGTATATGCAAATTGCCATCATACAAACTGAGGCAGCAGACTTTGTGAAAATGTATATTTGTGTCATTCTCAAAACTTTTGGCCACGACTGTACTCCACGGCCAGAGCATCCAGTGTGTGCTCTGAACGCTCAGAGAGCAAAATGTTCTGAATTTACAAACGGACAATCTGACAAGGACTTTACGAAAGCCCAGAACTCACTCTGGCACTCCACATAAAATCTACGAACAGTAGTATCAACCAGTCTTTAGTCTTGAAATCTTTGGTTGTTTAGTACATAGCCTCATATGTGAATCCTTAAAGAGATGGGTGGAGCTAAAACTTAAGAGGGTGTGAAAGATGCTGAATGAGTGTAGACAAAGAAGCGCTCTCCAGTAGGTACCAAAATATTCAAGGGTCATTTTCTCAAAAGTGAAGTTACAAGTTCATCAACTTTCAAAGCAGAATTACTTTCCCATTGTTCCTCAACTGTAGTGTATGATTCATACTTTTCTAGCTCTGAGTCTCTACTTTTATCCAATGTAAAAAAAAACATGTTCCCAATGTAAACGGCCTATTTCTCAGGCCCAGATGCTAGAATATGCATATAGTTGACAGATTAGAATAGAAAACACTCTGAAGTTTGTCTGTGAGTATAACAGAACTGATTTTGCAGGCGAAAACCTGAGGAAATCCAACCTGGAAGTGCCTCTTATTTTGAAAAATCCCTGTTCCATTGCCTGCCTATCCTCCATTTAAAGGGATATCAACCAGATTCCTTTCCCAATGGCTTCCACAGGTTGTGAACAGGCTTTAGACATAGTTTCAAGCTTTATTCTGAAAAATGAGCGAGATTTATCAAAACGCGTCAGTGGATAGCCAGGTGTCCTTGATTAGTTCATGCGCGCGAAAGTTGTAGCTCAACATTTTCTTTATCTATTGTATTGAATAGTTTACCGTCCGGTTGAATAATTATTGATTATTTATGTTAAAAACAACCTGAGGATTGATTATAAAAAACGTTTGACATGTTTCTACGAACTTTACGGATACTATTTGGAATTTTCGTCTGCCCTTCATGACCGCTCGAGCCTGTTGATTTCTGAACATAACGCACCAACCAAATGGAGGTTTTTGGATTTAAAAATAATATTTATCGAACAAAAGGAAAATTTATTGTGTAACTGGGAGTCTCGTGAGTGCAAACATCCGAAGATCATCAAAGGTAAGCAATTAATTTGATTGCTTTTCTGACTTTTGTGACCAATCTACATTGCTGCTAGCTGTTCGTAATGTTTTGTCGAGTGATCGATAAACTCACAAATGCTTGGATTGCTTTCGCTGTAAAGCATATTTTCAAAATCTGACACGATAGGTCGATTAACAACAAGCTAAGCTGTGTTTTGGTATATTTCACTTGTGAATTCATGAAAATAAATATTTTTAGTATTTCTTTTTAATTTGGCGCTCTGCAATTCAGCAGTTGTTTACGAAAATGATCCCGTTAAAGGGATCCGTGCGCCAAGAGGTTAATTAAGCATGGTATAACAAAGTAACTAAGTTAGGAAGGAAACAAGTTAGGAAGGAAACATCTGTTTTATACAACATCTAAATGTTGTATAAAATAAATTATTAAGTATGAAAGATTTAGTTTTCTAATGAGATAATTGTTTTTCATATAAGCTTTGCACAGTCAGTAGCCACGCCCAAGTGAGCTCAGAGTTCGTGTCAGCATGACGGAACGCCCACTTTGGCCAGAGTTTGTAGGAGACTGTCCAGTCATTTGGTGATTTTCAGTAACCTATACTGTTCTCTTTGAAGTAGAAAGAAGAATCGATATAAGTTTAAATATTAGACATGTGTAAGTAGAATGAAGGCTGAGCCCATGTGAGTGTACAAAGCGGGATCAAGATCGAGTCAACTATTAGACATGTAAAAAACAGAACGTAAGCAGAATCTGTGTGGATGAGGCAAGGTAGACCAACAAGATGTGACTGGTCTGGGCCATATCTGATCTTGTGAAGGCTACTGGACACGCACATGGGTTAATCATACATAGACAACATCGGCCTGAACTTGTGAAGACCTTTGACCTTTGCCACCAATAGAATCTATGCACCAATGTCTTAGTGAATAAGAGAATGGAAAATAGGCAAGACAACAAGATTCTTAAAGTGGAGTGACGATGTTATGTAAGGGTAAGACTGTATAAAAGCCAAGTACTAAGAATGAAAAGTCAGTTCTTCCATGGAATTGCCCGGCTTTGTTTCTGTTTGTAATAAAGTCTAATTGAATTCACAAGTTCCGGTATTGGTGAAATATTTGATTCAATATTTTCCACAACAAGTGCTTAAAAGGACTCGCTAAGAATTAACATATCAGACCAGCCTGACCGACTGCGTGAGCTGAGGGTTACGAAATGGATTAAACTCTACAGGCCAGCCTGACAGACATTGTGAGCTGAACGTTACAAAATGGTTTTAACTACTGACCAGCTGACATACAGCGCGAGCTGAAGGAGAATCGCCACAGACAACCATTGGTACATCTGAAGTATCTGTCTAACAAACACACCACTACCATAGAAGCTCTAAAAAGAAGGACATAGTGACCTTTGGTGGACAACCAGAGTCTTACATCGAGCCACTACCCATAGACGGATCGAATGGTCTCAACAGATAGACGACGATCAGGGACAGCTACGCGTAAATATATCTTGCATTTCTAATAGTGATTCATATGTTGATGGTGTAAAGAATATTTGCTGG
Source organism: Salvelinus alpinus (assembly GCF_045679555.1). Taxonomy (NCBI): domain Eukaryota; kingdom Metazoa; phylum Chordata; class Actinopteri; order Salmoniformes; family Salmonidae; genus Salvelinus; species Salvelinus alpinus. The sequence goes on along the minus strand of NC_092086.1, from coordinate 60,509,014 downwards.
TCTGTGGTGTGTAATGAGGAGCAATCAGACGCTGCACTTGACGCATTTATGAAACTACTTATTCCAGTTACTAATAAGCACGCACCCATTAAGAAAATGACTGTAAAAACTGTTAAATCCCCTTGGATTGATGAGGAATTGAAAAATGTTATGGTTGAGAGGGATGAGGCAAAAGGTATGGCAATTAAGTCTGGCTGCCCAACTGATTTGGCAAACTAAATAAAAATAAAAAGAACCTACACTATGAAACAAATATAAATTATATAAAGAATAATAGTAAAAGCTTTGGGGCACCTGAAATTACATTTTGGGGGGAAAAAAGCCAACTCGGCACCTTCATTAATTGAATCAGGTGGCTCATTCATCACAAAGCCCACTGATATTGCAAACTACTTAAATGACTTTTTCATTGGCAAGATAAGCAAACTTAGGGATGACATGCCAGCAACAAATGCTGACACTACACATTCAAGCATATCGGACCAAATTATGAAAGACAAGAATTGTACTTTTGAATTCCGTAAAATCAGTGTGGAAGAGGTGAAAAAACTATTGGTGTCTATCAACAATGACAAGCCACCGGGGTCTGACAATCTGGATGGAAAATTACTGAGGATAATAGCAGACGATTTTGCCACTTCTATTTGCCACATCTTCAATTTAAGCTTACTAGAGAGCGTGTGCCCCCAGGCCTGGAGGGAAGCTAAAGTCATTCCGCTACCCAAGAATAGTAAAGCCCCCTTTACTGGCTCAAATAGCCGATCAATTAGCCTGTTACCAACCCTTAGTAAACTTCTGGAAAAAAATGTGTTTGACCAGATACAATGCTATTTCACAGTAAACAAATTGACAACAGAATTTCAGCATGCTTATGTAGGGAAGGACACTCAACAAGCACACCACTTACACAAATGACTGATGATTGGCTGAGAGAAATTGATGATAAAGGGATTGTGGGGGCTGTCTTGTTAGACTTCAGTGCAGCTCTTGACATTATTGATCATAGTCTGCTGCTGGAAAAACATATGTGTTATGGCTTTACACCCCCTGCTATAGGTCAGGGTGTATATACTACAGCGACAGAAATGACTGCAACACTCAACAAAGAGCTGCAGTTAGTTTCAAAGTGGGTGGCAAGGAATAAGTTAGCCCTAAATATTTCTAAAACTAAAAGCATTGTATTTGGAAAAAAACACTGACTAAACCCTAAACCTCAACTAAATATTGTAATGAATAATGTGGAAAGTGAGCAAGTTGAGATGACTAAACTGCTTGGAGTAAACCTAGATTGGAAACTGTCATGGTCAAATCATATTGATAGAGCAGTAGATAAGATGGGGAGAAGTATGTCCATAATAAAGAGATGCTCTGCCTTCTTAACAACACTATCAACAAGGCAGGTCCTACAGGTCCTAGTTTTGTCGCACCTTGACTACTGTTCAGTCGTGTGGTCAGGTGCCACGAAAAATGACTTAGGAAAATTGCAATTGGCTCAGAACAGGGCAGCACGGCTGGCCCTTGGATGTACACAGAGGAATTATTAATAATATTAATAATATGCATGTCAATCTCTCCTGGCTGAATTGACTTCATCACCACTTTTATTTATGAGCGGTATTGACATGTTGAATGCACCGAGCTGTCTGTCTAAACTACTGGCACACAGCTCGGAAACCCATGCATACCCCACAAGACATGCCACAAGAGGTCTCTTCACAGTCCCCAAGTCCAGAACAGACTATGGGAGGCACACAGTACTACATAGAGCCATGACTACATGGAACTCTATTCCACATCAAGTACTTGAAGCCAGCAGTAAAATTAGATTTAAAAAAAAACAGATTAAAAAAACACCTTATGGAATAAGGGGGACAGTGAAGCAACACAAACATTGGCACACACACATACACACACAAACACACACACACACACACACACACACAATAACATACACATGGATTTAGTACTGTAGATACAGTTGAAGTCGGAAGTTTACATACACCTTAGCCAAATACATTTAAACTCAGTTTTCACAATCCCTGACATTTAATCCTAGTAAAAATTCCCTGTCTTAGGTCAGTTAGGATCACACCTTTATTTTAAGAATGTGAGATGTCAGAATAATAGTAGAGAGAATGATTTATTTCAGCTTTTATTTCTTTCATCACATTCCCAGTAGGTCAGAAGTTTACATACACTCAATTTGTATTTGGTAGCATTGCCTTTACATTGTTTAACTTGGGTCAAACACATCCTTCCACAAGCTTCCCACAATAAGTTGGGTGAATTTTGGCCCATTCCTCCTGACAGAGCAGGTGTAACTGAGTCAGGTTTGTAGGCCTCCTTGCTCGCACACGCTTTTTCAGTTCTGCCCACACATTTCCTATATGACTGAGGTCAGGGCTTTGTGATGGTCACTCCAATACCTTGACTTTGTTGTCTTTAAGCCATTTTGCCATAACTTTGGACGTATGCTTGGGGTCATTGTTCATATGGAAGACCCATTTGCGACCAAGCTTTAACTTCCTGACTGATGTCTTGAGATGTTGCTTCAATATATCCACAGAATTTTCTTTCCTCATGATGCCATCTATTTTGTGAAGTGCACCAGTCCTTCCTGCAGCAAAGCACACCCACAAAATGATGCTGCCACCCCCGTGCTTCAAGGTTGGGATGATGTTCTTCGGCTTGCTAGCCTCCCCCTTATTCCTCCAAACATAATGATGGTCATTATGGCCAAACAGTTCTATTTTTGTTTCATCAGACCAGAGGACATCTTTCCAAAAAGTACGATCTTTGTCGCCATGTGCAGTTGCAAACCGTAGTCTGTCTTTTTTATGGCGGTTTTGGAGCAGTGGCTTCTTCCTTGCTGAGCGGCCTTTCAGGTTATGTCGATATAGGACACGTTTTACTGTGGATATAGGGTTAGGGTACTTTTGTACCTGTTTCCTCCAGCATCTTCACAAGGTCCTTTGCTGTTGTTCTGGGATTGATTTGCACTTTTCGCACATAAATACGTTAATCTGTAGGAGACAGAACGCGTCTCCTTCTTGAGCGGTATGATGGCTGCATGGTCCCATGGTGTTTAAACTTGCGTACTATTGTTTGTACAGATGAACGTGGTACCTTCAGGCGTTTGGAAATTGCTCCCAAGGATAAACCAGACTTGTGGAGGTCTACAATTTTTTTTCTGAGGTCTTGGCTGATTTATTTTGATTTTCCCATGATGTCAAGCAAAGAGGCATTGAGTTTGAAGGTGTGCCTTGAAATACATCCACAGGTACACCTCCAATTGACTCAAATGATGTCAATTAGCCTATCAGAAGCTTCTAAAGTCATGACATCATTTTCTGGAATTTTCCAAGCTGTTTAAAGGCACAGTCAACATAGTGTATATAAACTTCTGACCCACTGTAATTGTGATACAGTGGATTATAAGTGAAATAATCTGTCTGTAAACAATTGAATCCTACAGACGAAGAACCATATATGTGACAATTGTTCAATTTTAAGATAATCAGTTATATTTATATTATTAATTGTGTGTACCACATTAGGTGTTTTATGGTTGACAAATAATTCACCATACCCATATCTTCCAACAACAATTAATATTTTTTTTGTTATTTCAAAAAATATTTTTTTTATTGTCGTTTAAATTTTTAGAATGTGGAAGAACAGTATATCTCCAGTGAGGATTTCAGTTTGTGGAAGAACAGTATATGTGACATTTTGCATGACTCTTGTAAGATTTTTTAATACCTGATATGATCTTTTAAGTACTTTCAAGTACAGATGCCCTTCATGTAAATAACTTAACTGCAATATGTAGTTAATTCATTTGTATGGAGGTTCATTTAAAGGTGGTCTATCAACTTCAGCACTGATGACTTTTCTTAAAAGTTGAGTCATGAAATCTTAGTCTCATTTAAAATGAAGCCCTCAGTGTGAACATACCATAGAATAACTACACAAATAGAATACAATTAAATTAATTCAATCAAAACAAGCACAACTTGTACATATCAAATATGGATCAATGTGATGTGCCAATATGCATGTCCATTATGCAGGTCCCTACGGTCAATATTACAAAACGTTCAGAAAACCATTCACTTTGCGTTTAACACTATGATCAGCAATTAAGTTTTGAATTGCATCAAACCCATGCTAAAGGCAAGAAATGTCCTTCTGTACTGAGGTGACAGCAGTAAATAAGTATTAACTGCTTAGAGTTAATGCTAAATGTGGTGACAGAGAGACGTACTGTATATTGTAATGAATAAAAAAAGGGAATCAAGATCAAATGAATACTCACTGTTTGTGATGACTTATTTGTTTTTAATTAATTCAGATTAAAAAATGTTCAAATGATCACACACAAAATAATTCTCAACAGAACACATTGTACATAACATCTTCTACACTATATTAATGCAATATATTGTGCTGGTTCAAATCCTACACAAATTGATTCACATAGAAAACACCTACTATACATTTAATTTCCTACAATAGGGGTGACATGTCTTCTGAAATGTATTCAGATTCAACATACTATACAGGTTCAGGGGATCATAAACTCACAGAAAAAACAGTTAATTATGTAGCTTGGTTTAACAACAAATTATTCACTCTGCGGTGATTTATAAAAAGAGTGTGCAGCAGCTGGCAAGTAGTTGAGCATGGTCATCAGATCTTGGTACTTGTTTTTTTTGATGGGCAAAGGACTCTCATATGCTCTAGGGTAGTGGCTTGCAAAATAGGGAGGTTGAGGTGTAGCTCCTTGTTTTGGTTTGGAGATCAGCCACGATTTCCATCCCTCAAATAGACTGTGGCTCTGTATGGCGTACAGATTCCAAGGATCAACTGAAATTAGAACAGAAACATTTTAAGTTCCTGACATCAATAAACAACTTTCATAGTCAAGCATTAGGATATTTTATTGTTAGAACAACATGTTGCATGTTGATGGGATGTTAGTAAACTATTCTCTGTGCAATACCTGTGACTTTTAACCACCTCACTGAGGTGATCTGTAGTCCAGCTGGTCGCTTGAGGACAGAATCTGGGAGGTGCCTGAAGTCTTCACATTGCATCCTCATCACCTTGAATGGTTTTTCTGGTTGTGCTTCAAGTATCATCTTTGAAACATCATCGGGTGTATGAAGGACTGACACCTTGCACCTCTTCTCGATGGTGGCAAAAGATCGATCTCAAGGAAGAAAAGAATGACCAGACCATGAACTTCTGCTCAACTTGGGTAAAGTAACCCATAGAGACGAGCATCGACATCAGATTGAGTATCCGCCAGTTGTTATTCTGCCCACAGCATCTGTCACTGAAGATTATGAACTTGCGCACCTCTGGTTTGGTGAGTGGCGTGAATTTTGTCTTCTCCCACTTCAATATGCAGCTTGCCACCTCAATGAACCCTCGGTGTGCAATCCCCTCATGCCAAACACACATGTATGCAGGATCTTCTTTTCCAAGTTCCTGGATGCAAAGGTTAACATTTGACAGCTGCCGCTGGTAGTAGACATTGGAGTGGGTCAGATTAGGGGTGTACATCCCCCCTGTAGATCCACAGAAATGACATGGCAGTCAGCATTGGCTTTAGCCCACTCAGTGTCACTTTGAAGCTGTGTGTAGGCCTTTTCGGCTTTTCGATGGTGCAACTCACTTTCAACTCCAATCTTCCTCTTCTCCTCTTCAGATGTTGCTGCTGACATCTTAGTGAAGAATGCGTCACATTTGCCACAGGTGTCACTCCTTGGTTGGCCGAAATTGAGACTCTGCTGTTTGAAAATGCTGTGGTATTCTTCTCTTCTCTTCATATTTTCACTTGCCTGAAGACAGCTGTTGGTTAGCTGGAACACAGACATGAAAGTGACCTTGCACACATTCAATCTCTGGCCTGCTTGCTGTACATGGTATTTGAAGGTTTGTTTCCGTCGTTTGTTCTCCTTTGTATCCTCAGGTTTACGTCTCCGTTTCACCTCATGCTGCAATAAAAATTGACAATGATAAATTCAGAATTGAATATACTGTAGCACATTCAGGGTATTGCTTGATCAGGACCTCCATCTTTCACACACTCCCAACCTATACACAGAATGAGTTTGTATTGCACCATTGTGTAACACTGCACTTTTAGAGTTAATTAATGTACGTATCATTACTGTCAAAGTTAAACTATGCAAGTGTTCAATATAGCTATTATAATAATAGGCATTTTGTCTTATTTCTAACCTGTTCTAAGCCGGAGAGAATCAACGCTTGTTGTTTCTCGTATGGGACAGTGTAGAAACTGTTGAACAGATGCAGCTTGCCCTCATCAGTCAACTTTCCACAATCCTTTCTGCACGTCGTGGAACACGCTCTTCCCTGCAGGATACAGTGTAACGTTACCTATAACTAGCTAGCTACTGTAGCCATGTCGAATCATCCGGTGGATGGAGAAAAAGTAGCTAGCTATGTTTCTTCTATAATCTAGCAATAATATTTGTAACGATAATGTATAAGTCAGTAGCCAACGAACTTTAGCTAATATGTTTTCTCTATAGTTACAAATTAGACAACCCAGAACATACATGTTAGCTACTGTACTCTATAGCTAGCTTGATTGTTTGATATACGGTTCTTCCACATACCTCTTTTGGACAGCTTTTCCCAGTTTTTTCTTGACCCTTACGATTTGTATAGGGTTTTCCCGCATCCCGTAAGATCTTCCTTTGCCTGTCTTTCCATTCTTTTAGTTTTGTTTTACGTTTCTTTCCCACATTTCGGCGATTTTCATCAGCAACAGAAAAGTTGTGCGCTTGTCCGTCCATTCTGAGTGGTGCACATAAACGGTTATTCCACGAGAGCCTATCTTTAAATTTAAAATTATTGTTAATTAGCGCGTGGAAAGCTTGTGAAACCGGTTCACAATAGAAAAATGGTGTCCAATAATGATTTTTCATGTATATCTCTTTTTTTTTTTTTGTCACATATATGGGTCTTCGTCTGTAGGATTCAATTGTTGGAAAAATGACTTGTGTCTTGCACAAAGGAGATGTCCTAACCACCAAGAAATTTGTGGAGTTGTTGAAAAATGAATTTTATTGACTCCAACCTATGTGTATGTAAACTTCCGACTTCAACTGTAAGTCTAACGACAGTTGTCGTAGTGGCATCATGCACATTCTATTGAAGTGGTTACTTGCATAGTTGTTCAGACATGTAGCTAGCTAGCTAAACAATAAACCATAATCGCAACTCATAATATTACTACCCTGCATGAAACTGCAGGTAGCTAACCAACCAGGTTCAATGTCAGCCAGCTAACATCAGGATATAACTAGCAATGCAAATGGCTCTGAGATACGAATAATATTACTACACAGATCATTGGCATAACGTTAGCTAGTTAACTAACAGTACACTTTAACTTGAAAAGAAAACTACTTTCTGACAATTTAGTATCGTGTAATATCTGAAAATGTAGCTTGCTAGACTATCTTACCCGTATACATGGATCGACGCTTCTTCCTCTCTGTCACGGATGCAATGGTTGCCCTTAGTTTGAAGATGTAATCCGGAGACAGGTGTTTCATACAACAGCCTTCTGTGTGTTCTCTGTTTGACTCTGTCTGCATATTTGCAATCAAACGGCAGAATTTTCTCCATCTCTTTAGCTATCATACCACTGATTTTCAAAACTCGGTCCTCCAGTAAATGGAGAGCTAATACGTGATATCTTTCAAAAAAGCGGCTTTAGAAAGGATTACCTACAGAGCTCATGGATTACCTACACAGCTCATGTTATAGACAGAAACATGCTACATGGCAGACCAATCCGAACTCATCTCTTGGCATGTCCAGCCCACTCATTATCTCAGCCAATCATGGCTAGCGGTAAGGTTGCCGACTTTTTCCATTGCTGAACCAACTAGGCTCGTAATATAACAATTGTATTCGTATTTACAGATGGCATACAGGTTTGTTATTAAGGCACATGTTCTAGAAATGCATTTTGATTTAAAAAAAAATTAAGTTTACGTTTAAATGGCACTTCTGTGAAGTAGTGACATGCGACATACGCCTAGTTTCTGAAACGAGTCACATATTAGTTTGGACGCTACAGACGTTTTTGTGAGAACTGATTTTTGGATTGTCTCATGGTCTGAGAACCACCGCTGTAGCTCGGCCACCCTCCACCAATTTGCCGGAAGTTATGCATGCTAGTCAACATTAGCCATGATAAGGCTTCTAGTCTAAACTAGGCTAGCTAGCCTCTTTGACTGCAGCACGGTTCGTTGATATTTAGAATAACCAAGCGACTTAACGCTAGCTATGTATACTAAACAAGAGATTATTATTCCACTTTTAGGAAACCTGAATAGCTAGCCTGAATAGCTAGCCCTAATCTGTGAGTTAGCTAACCTGGCTAGCACGCTATGCAGCGCTTGTTAGCTAGATTGGTTTCGAAAGTTTACTTTGGACCGTAACCAGCAACAGAGCGCAATCCATCTCCACGTCCCTTAGCTCAAACTCAGCTGAGGTACGGGCACCGAGGAGAGGAGTCACCATCAGACACACGAAGCCCTCTAAAGAATGCTACACAATTGTCAAGAGAACCTGCGCCGCGGACTAGTAGGGGAACAGTGCCCGCCGTCTGCTAATCTCGCACACGAACTGATTCAAGTGAGGGAAGCGTGAGCATGCACCGAGCCCGAAATATACAAAACAACAAACCTGAGTATCTTTTAACTCATTGGGGCTTGGTCGCAAACCTGGCTTCTTAGACTTCATTGTTTTGGTCGCGTTAGCCATTTTACTTATTGCAATAGCCAGGTCAAGCTATCTGACGAATAATTCATTGTTCATCATTAGGAAACTTATGAAAACCATACAATCTTCCGCACCTAGCGTCCAAAGGGTGAGCACGCTCTACCACTAAGGGACAGTTCAGTTGGTGCAATGTAAGACAAATTGTTGCAAATTGTTTGTTTAAGTAGCATGAATCATTCCTGTTCACACTGAGGTTAAGAGCGGAATAATTTAAGGAATGAATCCAATCCTCAAGCTTATCCCCTGTGGAAGGCGGGGTTTCCAGCGAGGCGCGGATTTCATTTGCTTTGCCAGGCGTGATTTTAAATCCTTCGACCCAAGTCGCGAGAATGCGTATGTTGTACCTAAATTGACTGACTGAAAGGGAAGTGGAATCTGAGCACAGCTTGAGTTTGTTTTGAGTGACTGCCTTGTTGTGGGAGGTGGAGTTGACTGACCATTATGGGAGACAGTGTGCAGGAAGGAGTCATCCACCAGGAGGCAGTGTCCCTCTGACCAGCACTGAGGCTCTCCTCCCACTACCAGCTCACACTGAGGTGGGGTCTGCACTCCTAAAAAGTGGTGGTGTCAAAATGATAGATTCATGGCAATTATATAATTACACTGATTTGCATTGTATACAGCAGACCTGACTTGCATACTAACACTTTGTTAACAAACAGTGAAGTAAAAAAAATCATTTTTGGGGGATTATGATGGAGTTAGATAGTTGTACTAAGCTCATGAGGCATTTATCAAACGATATATCATTAATTTCAATGATCGTTAATATTAGACTGCACATTTAATGGACAAAATCATGCACAGAGAGCATGTAAGCAAAACTTTGTCAAGAACCATACTGAGACCCAATGATATGTGGGCTGGAACATGTCTGTCTCACTCACCGAGGTGGCAGCGTAGGCGAGTATTGGTGGGGCCATACACTCCCCCTAGTGTGGCCCCAGGCCCTAGCAGCCAGAACCCGGCTGACCCCAGGGAGTTGCTACTTATGAAGGTGCGCAAGGAGAGAAGAGTGCGGTAGGTGCAGGGACAGGAGCGGCAGTTCCTTGCTACACACACGCCTGCGCTGTACAAGGGGAACACAGCTTGGCCCTGAGAGAGACACATAGACCTGTTACACATAGACCTGCCTTGTCACACAAACAACTGTGTTAAATAAATGTTACACACACCACTGCACCATACAAACACAGCTATTTCAAACCCATGTACCCACACGTGTTTGTATTGTATGTGTTTTGAACTGCTGCACTGCAAGCACGTTAGCACTTATTTTTTTATGTATGACAATTTTATAGTTTTGATAATGTTGCCACAATGCTTTTCCACTATACAAATAAGGATAACGTAGCCATGTGGCTTTTGTAGGCTGGTATTTAGTTTAATAATTACATTTGTGTGTCATTATTTGTATCAACGATAGAGCCTAGGGGAGAGTGGGGTAAGTTGAGCCAAAGGGGTATGTTTCTGAAAGATTTGACCAAATATTTAAGAAGAGGTCATCATTTCATTGAGTCTAAAAAACATTTTTATTAAGTCAAATTAATGTATTGTGTTAGAGGTTTCATGATGCTTGTCTTTAAGCCAAAGTAGTTAATTTTAAGAATGTTCTATACATCAGTTGGGGTCTCTATACGTTTCAATATGAGGTCTTAAACCTAGCATGAAAGTGCATCATTCTAGCTCAGTGGGTTAATACAGTCAAAATGTTTGTCTTCGGGCAAGTTGTGGCAATCGGAGGAGTTGAGATGGGACTTCATATACCAGAGGGACAGGCTAATGGCTACTGGCAAGCAGATTGTCCTTTCCGGCCCTATCCCAACATACGATTGTGGAGTTGATCGCTTCTTCCGGCTATTTGCACTGGACTCATGGATGAAATCCAACTCTGACCTGAAAAAGTGTTGGATTTTATCGACAACTTTGATTTATTTTGTGAGCAACCTCAGTTCTCAAAAACGGAAGGCCTGAATAGAAGAGGAGCTAGAATCCTGAGTTCTAATATTGCAAATATACTAAACAAGTGATAGGATTTCAGTCCTGGCCCTCAACAGCTAACCCTCATTTATTCTTGTATCTTATACCATTTCAAGCCAGACCTACAGTATTTTTAAACAAGGGGTTACCTACTGAACATAGCACGTTTGTGCTAGAGACTGACCATTTGATCTGAAATCCTGCAGCTGTAGGCTTGGCCTGATTCATGTAAATACCATAAGTTTGATTTCGAAAATGGATTTTATAGTAATTCTGGCTTCTCAAACCAACGCAAACAGATAGGCTGAAAGATATTTGTACTGAGCTAAACTTAACTCCGCTGATAACTAAACCAACCTACCCCAACTTTAAACACCCTGATGAATCTACTCTTTTAGATATTACTCTGACAAATGTCCCTCATAAGTATATAGCCAATGAAATATTTGCTAATGAGCTCAGTGACCATTGTCCAATTGCCTGAATAAAAGATGTTAAACTACCTAAATCTCAGCCATTCATTATTACAGATCTATTTTTATTTATTTTAATGAGTAACATTTTTAATTACATTTACATTTAAGTCATTTAGCAGACGCTCTTATCCAGAGCGACTTACAAGTTGGTGCATTCACCTTATGATGTCCAGTGGAACAACCACTTTACAATAGTGCATCTAACTCTAAGGGGGGGGGGGGGGGTTAGAAGGATTACTTTATCCTATCCTAGGTATTCCTTAAAGAGGTGGGGTTTCAGGTGTCTCCGGAAGGTGGTGATTGATTCCGCTGACCTGTTGTGTTACTTAATGAGTAACACAACCTGGGGTTGTGTGACTGGGGGGGGGGGGTGTCATCCATCTCTGAGTCGGATCTGGCCTTTAATTGTTTTACCTCTCTGTTCAAGATAAGCATGCTCCATTTAAAGTACTAAGGGTAAAAGACAGATCTAATCCATGATTCACCCATGAATTGTCTGAAAAAGTACAGGAAAGAAACTTAGCCTGGGCTAAGGCTAGGTTGACTGATTCTGCATCTGATTGGCAGTCGTTCAGACATTTGAGAAATAGATGTCTAACTCTGATTAGAAAGGCAAAATTGACATCTTACATTTTCTGAGCGTGGTGGAAATCCAGCTAACTTCTGGAAAGTGTTCAAGTCCTTGAAGCTAAATTCCACCCCCTTATTGCTCCAGCAGGTTATGACAGTCCCTGGTCCTCTAATAGATCAAATGAACATTTTTGATGCTTTAAATAGCTCTTTTGCCTCAGCTGGCCACCTATTTGAAAGAATAGTTTCTGAAAATTCCTTTAATTCCACCTTTATTAAAATAATAATAATTTTAAAAAACAGCTTGCAGAGAATGATCCACTCCTAGGCACACATTCTTTATTTTCAACCGTTTGTCGTCTCTGATGTACTAAGTGCCTTGCTAAAAATCCATGTAAAGAAATCTCTGCCCCACTTATTGCAGAAACATGAACCTATATTTTTTACTTTACAATTGTTTCTGGTATTATCCCTAAGATCTGGAAAGCGGCACATGTCCTCCCCCTACACAAAGGCAGAGACCTTTGGAAAGTGGATGGTAGTTATATATCTTGCCTTGTCAAAGTATTAGAATCCGTGGCCAACTCTCAACTAAGAACTTTTAACTTATCATTCTATTCTTAAATGTGCACCAATCTGGTTTTAGACCTGGACATAGCATAATTTCAGCTGCTACGCTTGTCTTAGATGATATGTTAAATTGCTTAGATCATAAAAAATATTGTGCTTCCTTATTTATACACCTGTCCACCACTACCTACTAATTCAAAGGTTTCTTGCAAGTGGTTTAAGAATTACTTGACAGACAGAACACAATGTGTATTTTCTGATGGTGTGAAGTCTAGTTTCCTTGATATTATGAAAGGTGTACTGCAAGGGTCAATTATTGGGACCTGTTCTTTTTACTGTTTATATAAATAGTATTGGTATATCTGTTAAAACCTGTAACATTCATCCATATGCAGGCGATACGGTTACGTATGCCATTTCCTCAACTGTTGACCAAGCTATGTAAGAGCTGCAAACTGACTGTTGCCATAAAAAAAGCCCACAAAAAGCCCTGGCTTAAAACTAAATATGTTGTTTTCTAATTCATGCAAAAATGTCTCAGATGGATTAAACATGTATTCATTGGATGTTCTCTCATCCATCGAGTTTGCACCTATAAATATCTGGGCATTTGGATTGACAAACATTTTATGTAAAAAAAAAAATTTGATAGTTAAGAAGCTGATATTTAAAGTGTTTTTTTTTAACAGACCATACCTCTCCCTAAACAGCAGGAAGCAGATTGTACAGTCAACCTTCCTGCCAGTCCTGCCAGTGACACACTATATCAGAATGCAGCCACTACTCTAAAACCCTTGGTGCAGTTTACCACAGTGCTCTGTACTTTACCACAGCTGACAGGTTTAATACTAATCACTGAATCCCGTATCAGAAGGTTGGCTGGACCTCACTAAAGTCCAGTAGATAATTCCATTACAAAGCTTTGCTCCACAAGCTTCCAGCATACCTCACATTTAAGATATAAAAACATGAACACCAAACCCGTTTACAAGGTTGGTTATCTCTTGAAGTCCCTGTAGTCTCCTTTAGTTTTCATGCCCCCCCCCCCCACAATTTTGGAAGGGCCTTTACATCTTGATTCCTTAGTGCCTCTAGAGCAGTTTATCACTCTGATGATGAATGTGCTAAATGACAGCTGTTATTGTTTTGATTGAGTATAAAAATGTGTCTTTTTGATTGTGGTGCAGAAATTGTAAATAGTAGTCTAACCAACTATAAATTGTAGAAATGTATGTAAATATAGAACACATTTAATGAGTAAACTAAAAGGTGTGCAACATGAAAATATTGTACCATTTTAATTGTGTAATTTATTGACGGTCTTTAATTTGCCAGGGACCTTACGATACGATATCACAATACTTACAGTGGTTCGTCCTTTAAAAGTTGCAGCGTACTGCAGCACAGCTTGCATGGTGCCGCAGAATTCTATAGTACGTTATTTAAGTGCCAATCACTGGTACCATTAATGCTAGTTAGTGCTAGTTTGACCACCAGAGGGCATCTTTGAGAAGTATTTGATAGCCTTCAGCAGTGGCTGTACTAGAGAATTTAAAACCTTTTATGTAAGAAAATAGTATATGGGACTGATTTTAAGAAATTTTGCTTAATTAATTTGACTATTATTATGGTGTTTCTATTACAAGAAAAACAAAAAACCCTCTAGGTTTCCGTTAGGGTGGAACGGAAAATATGGCGCTGTACAACGTGACGGTCGGGAGTAGGCTACAGTGCTGGGCTATTTAGCTAAAGAATCCCTGTGTCATGCAGGCAGGCCATGCGGGAGAACAGGGTTCAATTCCCCAACGGGGAGGAAGGAGTAGGCTGTCCTTGTAAATAAGAATTTGTTCATAACTGACTTGCCTAGTTTAATAAAGGTTACACTAAGAGAATAACATTTCCACTTTCTAATTCTAGTCTAACCAATACCCAAATGGAGATTCAGTGAAAATAAAAATCTCTAAGATTTTTCAAGACCAGTCCCCATGCTTGTCTCAGAGCAGCGCGAAACGGTGCTAAAATAGTTGTAAGCTAATGCTTCAAATCCTATTGTTTCTAACTTCAATATGCTCTTTAAATAAATAAGACCTACACCACTTTAACAGCACATTACTCAACACTAGTGAGACTCATGTCGCCTACGGTAGGACTACAGTATATCGGAAAATATGACGTGACTCTCTGTCAATAATTACATATAGAGGATTGGAGGATTCTAAATTAAAACCAAAAGCCGCCTCATTGATCTCCTGGTGGCGGCCGGCACGGGTATATGTAGCAACGCATTTTGCATTGCGATGCGGTGACTTATATGTAATTATTGACAGAGAGTCACGTCATATTTTCCGATATACTGTAGTCCTACCGTAGGCGACATGAGTCTCACTAGTGTTGAGTAATGTGCTGTTAAAGTGGTGTAGGTCTTATTTATTTAAAGAGCATATTGAAGTTAGAAACAATAGGCCTCCTCACCACTGGGGAGGCCCCATCCACAAAGTATCAAAATACAGAGAGGTGTTGGTAAAGGTATATTGTCCTACTAATAGCCCATAATGGGCTATTATAATACTGTACATGGTGTCCAGGTCAGGATAACCAAAACATTTATTTATTAAAGACTATCAGAAAGAATGTTGGTACTTATTTATTTTGATCCAAAGCCATGAATGAGTGAGTCACTCAGCTTAATGCCAAAATAATATTTGTAAAGGCCAAAACATTTATTTATGTTTTTAGAGGGAGAGAAACACTGGGCCAATTGTGCGCTGCCCTATGGCTCCCAATCACGGTCGGATCTGATACATAATAATAATAATACTTCACTGAGAACCTAACTTAGAAATACATTTGATGATAGAATTCTCCCACTACCCTCCATCTAGGCAAGTCTATTGTCCAGCTACCTGCTAGAACAGCGGGAACGTTTCCCTAGTCAGCGCCATTATTAGTGCAATGCCCCTTAAAGTGTTGCTCTGTGCTACCCAGTGTGGCGGGTAGCACCCCCCCTCCCTCCTACTCCGTTCCCCATCTGCTAAGTCTGTCTTCTGTGCACGGCTCTGTGGCCCATCCCGTACCCCCTGCCCTCATGCCTTGAACCTTGCACGCTTTCAGTGGATACAGCTGGAGAACTGCAATCCCATTGTGCGCCACTCGGGAGCCATGACCAGTATATATTGTCTGCTAATAACAGGGTTAATAATTTATCTGTGAGAATATCCAAGGGGCTTTTATATAATTCTAAATTAATAATAATAATAATATTAATCACTTTGTTTAAAAAATAACAATATTTTGGAGATGATTTCGTTTTCAAATAACATAACATTTGCGAGAAAAAGGCCATTCTTGAACATGGGATGAGACATTGTTACTAATTTGTAAATCAAGCCAGTTTGTTGTTTAGAATTATTTATTTCTGTTTTTATAGGGAGCAAAACCAAAAACCTGCAGTCATCTCATGGGTCTCCCAGTCGAGGCCAGCACATGTATTGAACCAGCATCTGTAGCAACACAGCTTGCACTGCTATGCAGTGTCTTAGACCGTTGCATCACTCAGGCGCTGTATAACATGACTGGTCAGGAGTGGGCTACAGTACTACAGTAAGAGCCAAATAATCCTAACAGTTTTAGTAAGTAATACTGAAGTCGTACACAATTATCAATTTCTATTTAGGTTTATGTCACCAATTCATTGTCAGTTAGAGACACAGTAGGACCCAAAAGCATAATCAGTGCTCTAACTCCCCCCTGCGCTGGTCTGGAGCAATGAAGTGGTGACGCAGGGTACCGTTCTAAACCACAAATTACCTCTAAGTACCGCAGCATAAAACTTTTAGTGGAACAACCACTGTAGGTGCTGATACGATATGTATTGCGATTCTCTTGATTCTATATGTATTGCGATTCGATACTGTAATTTTATATTGATTCAATGTTCCAAACTTATTGCTGCAGAGGGAAAAGTGAGAGTCATGAGATAATTGTCACGTTCTAACCATAGTTCTTGTGTGTTTTACTTGTTTTAGTGTTGGTCGGGATGTGAGCTGGGTGGGCTTTCTATGTTGTGTGTCTAGTTTGTCTGTTTCTATGTTTGGCCTAATATGGTTCCCAATCAGAAGCAGGTGTTTTGTGTTGTCTCTGATTGGGAATCATATTTAGGTGGCTTGTTTTGTGTTGGGGTTTGT
Organism: Salvelinus alpinus; assembly: GCF_045679555.1. Classification (NCBI taxonomy): domain Eukaryota; kingdom Metazoa; phylum Chordata; class Actinopteri; order Salmoniformes; family Salmonidae; genus Salvelinus; species Salvelinus alpinus. Next base: position 60,492,399 of record NC_092086.1, on the reverse strand, counting down.
GGGTGGTTGTTTCCTGTCTTTGTGTTCGTTTCACCAGAGAGGACTGTTTCGGTTTGCCACGTTTGTTATTTTGTTATTTGTAAGTGTTCACGTTTTCGTCTCGTCTATTAAAACATGTTGAACACGAGCTACGCTGCGTCTTGGTCCGATCCCTGCTACACCTCCTCTTCAGACGAAGAGGAGGAAGGCTGCCGTTACAATAATGAGTGTTGATCAGTCATGTAAATTAAAGTGCTGAAAACTAATTGGCTCCCTATTTAAAAAGAAGATGGAGAACAAGCTATGATGGAAAAATACTGGAGTTTTGGTGCAGGTAAAGCAAACTAGCGCAAAAATTATATTGCGATATTGTCAAAACAATTCGATATATCTTCAAAAATAATATCCCGACATGTAACTGTATAGATTTCCCCCCCCCCCCCATCACTACTAACTAGCCCCATAGATGTCCAACCAGCTTTGTCAAGGTCGCACACCAGTTCAGCCGGCCGAAGTGAATTGGCTAAAGAAATTGGGTAGCTAGTCAGTTCAGCCCCCCTTTAAATCAACTTCCGGTGGATTGTGGCATAGCAAGAGTTAGAAGTGCACACTTGTGGCACCAAAGCTTAGTGGAAGCTTGACTGCAACGGTGCAGACTGCCTCCATTTGAAGTAAATGACAGGCTCAGAGGCTATGGAGACATGAAAAATGTATTCCTTCTCCCTCTGTTTTGGAAGGACTCACTAGTGTGACATGACTGGATCTGTGAAAGCTATGTAAGAGAACCCTTGCTTTCACCTAATTGTCCAATCAGGTTAGATTAGTGACTGAACAGGTACATGCTCATTGGGAGTTGTAGGTTTGTGTACCTTAGGTCCCAGGCCGGTCCAGCCAATCTTTGGATCAATGCCTCTCTGGTAGACCGCCTGAAACTCTGCGAGGATTATGGGATAGTTGGCCTCCAAGACCTCAATGTCATGTCGATGGGCGTCACGTGGGAAAAAAGGAATGCTGGGGACATCTGGGAGGAAGAAGAGATGAGGCTTTTGGATGGAGGAGCGATCATTTAATGTGGCCTGAGAAAGACAAATCACAGAGAAAGAACTAAACATTAGACATTGGTTAATACACATTTATTGTAATTGATTTACACTGAGGATGAAATCAAACAAAAACATGCAAGTGATGTTTTGTAAATATTTTTATTTTTGCTTTCTGTTCTTTAAATGCCAACTACCAGGACACCAAACACACACAGGGAGGCTGGGAACAACATATAGCAGCACCCCTGAAGCAGGTTAGGGATTGTCTTGCTCAAGGGCAAAACAGTAGTTCACACTTAGGAAAGAGTTCTTCAAGGGTTCTTTGGTAAGGGTGATGGTTCTATGTGAAACCATAATGACTCAAGAGCCCTTTGAGGCCTTAAAGGGGAAATCTTTACTTCAAATAATAACACATTTGCCACCCCGCCATTGTTTTAGTAAACAGTTGAGGGATGTCATAGGAGAAATGTCACGTGACCTCCGAAACATGATCCGCCAAGCCGCGCTTCTTAAAACCCACTCGCTTAATGCGGAGTGCTATGGGTCAGTAGTCATTTAGGCAGGTTACCTTAGTGTTCTTGGGCACAGGGACTATGGTGGTCTGCTTGAAACATGTTGGTATTACAGACTCAGACATGGAGAGGTTGAAAATGTCAGCGAAGACACTTGCCAGTTGCTCAGCGCATGCTCGGAGTACACGTCCTGGTAATCCATCTGGCCCTGCGGCCTTGTGAATGTTGACTTGTTTAAAGGTCTTACTCACATCGGCTATGGAGAGCGTGATCACACAGTCATCCGGAACAGCTGTTTCAGTGTTACTTTCCTCGAAGCGAGCATAGAAGTAATTTAGCTCGTCTGGTAGGCTCGTGTCACTGGGCAGCTCTCGGCTGTGCTTCCCTTTGTAGTCTGTAATAGTTTGCAAGCCCTGCCACATCCGACGAGTGTTGGAGCCGGTGTAGTACGATTCGCTCTTAGTCATGTATTGATGCTTTGCCTGTTTGATGTTTTGTCAGAGGGCAAAGCGGAATTTCTTATAAGCTTCCGGGTTAGAGTCCCGCTCCTTGAAAGCGGCAGCTCTACCCTTTAGCTCAGTGCAAATGTTGCCTGTAATCCATGGCTTCTGGTTGGGGTATGTACATACAGTCACTGTGGGGACGACGTCCTCGATGCACTTATTGATAAAGCCAGTTACTGATGTGGTGTACTCCAATGCCATCGGAAGAAGCCCGGAACATATTCCAGTCTGTGCTGGCAAAACAGTCCTGTAGTTTAGCATCTGGCATATAGACCGAGTCACTGGTGCTTCCTGCTTTAGTTTTTGCTTGTAAGTAGGAATCAGGAGGATAGAATTATGGTCATATTTGCCAAATGGAGGGCGAGGGAGAGCTTTGTACGCGACTCTGTTAGTGGGGTAAAGGTTGTCTAGATTTTTTCCCCCTCTGGTTGCACATTTAACATGCTGATAGAAATTAGATACAACTGATTTTTAGTTTCCCTGCATTAAAGTCCCCGGCCACTAGGAGCGCCACCACTGGATGAGCGTTTTCCTGTTTGCTTATGGCGGTATACAGCTCATTGAGTACGGTTTTAGTGCCTGCATCGGTCTGTGGTTGTATGTAGACAGCTATGAAAAATACAGATTAAAACTCTAGGTAGATAGTGTGGTCTACAGCTTATCATGAGATACTCTACCTCAGGCGAGCAAAACCTTGAGACTTCCTTAGATATTGTGCACCACCTGTTTACATATATGCATAGGCCCCCACCCCGTGTCTTGAAAGAGGCTGCTGTTCTATCTTGCCGATAGAGTGTATAACCCGCCAGCTGTATGTTCTTAATGTAGTCGTTCAGCCACGGCTCGGTGAAACATAAGATATTACAGTTGTTAACCTTTTCTCAATCTAGGGGGTGCTGTTTCAACTTTGTCATTTATCGTTCCCAAATTAAACTGCCTCGTACTCAATTCTTGCTCGTACAATATGCATATTATTATTACTATTGGATAGAAAACACTCTCTAGTTTCTAAAACCGTTTGAATTATTTCTCTGAGTGAAACAGAACTCGTTTGGCAGCGAAATTCCTGACAGGTACTGCAAAATCTGAAAATGTTGACTCTGTTCTAGGATCAGTTTAAAACTCTGTATGTATCCTATGGGTCGACATGAACTGCACGCGCCTTCCCCTGGATGTCAGTAACCAATGAGAATTGGAATGGAGTTTCTAGGCAAATCTGAGACCATATAAAAGCCCATGGCATGGGGGGTGCACTCTTTTCATTGTTCGTCATGGCGCAAAGCAGGACCTCAGCATGGCGTTCTGAAAAGCTCAAGTTATCGGCCTTAGATATATCCTGCTCTGATTTAATTCGATATAGGTGTTAGAAACATCATAACGAACTTATTTTAAACCGAGTTATATATATATATAGTTATGTATATTGCGATTTTCGGAATTTCCTTAGTATTGCGTTTTGAAGATTTGGACATGTGTGTGCCACATAGCTAATGTTTGCTGCTATTTCCAAAGTTGAAGAGGACGTTCTACAACCGAGCAACGATTATTTTGGACAAAGGACAACTTGCCCAAGATTCTGATGGAAGCTCGTCCAAAAGTAAGAGCTATTTATGATGTTAATTCGTATTTCTGTGGAAAAATGTAAAATGATTTGTCCGCCATTAATTTCGGCACTGGTCTGGCTGTAACGCACACTGTATGTCTAGTAACGTTAATTTTAAAAATCTAACACAGCGGTTGCATTAATAACTAATGCATCTTTCATTTGCTGTCAAACCTGTATTTTTTAGTCAAGTTTACGATTAGTTATCGATTAGATTAGGTGCCTCTCCAAGATGGCGCCGGCCAGAATGCCTGAAATGTTGCTACTGATCACATTGTATAACCACGATTTGTGCTGCTAAATATGCACATTTTCGAACAAAACCTATATGCATTGTGTAATATGATGTTACAGGACTGTCATCTGATGAAGTTTATCAAGGTTAGTCAAAAATTATATATCTTTTGCTGGATTGTTACGATCGCTAACCTTTGCTGCTGGTAAATTGCTTGTGTTTCTGGCTATTGTGGTAAGCTAATATAATGCTATATTGTGTTTTCGCTGTAAAACACTTAAAAAATCTGAAATATTGGCTGGATTCACAAGATGTTGGTCTTTCATTTGCTGTACGCTGTGTATTTTTCAGAAATGTTTTATGATGCGTATTTAGGTATTTGACGTTGGTCTCTGTAATTATTCTGGCTGCATCGACGCTATTTCAGATTGCAGCTGCAATGTAGAACTGTGATTTATACCTGAAATATGCAAATTTTTCGAACAAAACATATGCTATACAATAAATAACATCTGATGAAGTTTTTTCTTGGTTAGTGACTATTTATATCTTTATTTGGTCGAATTTGTGAACGCTACCTATGCAGTAAGAAAATGGTGGAGAGAAAAAAGTTGAGTCTTTTGCTATCGTGGTTAGCTAATAGAAATACATATTGTGTCTTCCCTGTAAAACATTTTAAAAATCAGAAATGATGGCTGGATTCACAAGATGTGTATCTTTCATCTGGTGTCTTGGACTTGTGATTTAATGATATTTAGATGCTAGTATTTACTTGTGGCGCTATGCTAGGCTATGCTAGTCAGCTTTTTTACTGATGGGGGTGCTCCCGGATCCGGGATGAGTACCAAGTAAAAGTTAATGTCCTGTTGGTAGGATATACGTGCTTCAAGTTCATATTATTTTCCAGCGATTGAACGTTAGCTAGCAGGACAGAAGGCAAAGACAGATTAGCCACTCGTCGCCTGATCCTCACTGATTCCGCAAAATCTCAGTTTCCCTCGGCAGCGAATGACGGAGATCTGGGCCTGGTGGGGTGTCTGTATAACCTCCTGTCCGACTCGTTGAAGAAAAACTCTTTGTCTAATCTGGAGGTGAGTAATTGCAGTTCTGATGTCCAGAAGCTCTTTTCGGTCATGAGAGACCATAGCAGTAACATTATGTACAAAACAAGTTACAAACAACGTGAAAAAACAAACAAAATAGCATGGCTAGTTAAGAGCCGATAAGACGGCAGCCATCCCCTCCGGCGCCATCTTTCATAACACTTTCATATACAGTGTTTGTTTACAAACAATAGAGTAAAAACAATGTCAATGATGTATATAAACCCTGGAAGCCACCGGCCGCTATATTGGTACACCTCAGAAGGAGCAGTCCTCCATAGGAATAAATGGAATTCTATTGTATTTCAATAAAATGTATTTAAACCACAGCATTATTGAATACTTGTTTCTGATTAGTTTGAAGGGAATTCTAGAGTGTGCATTATTTAAGTGTTAATGCCCTTGAAGCCGGTGTTTGGAGGAGATATTGGCACGGGTGTTGTTAGGTCCGTGCCAATATATCCTCCAAACACCAGCATTATCTCTGTTGTTGAAAACGAAATGATAGTCTAATGTGAGATAATGTCTAGATGCTTTTTATAGTGGAAATCAGGTTTACAAATTGCCTGGCTAGGCTGATGAGACAGTGGATTGTGCAGTCTGATGGAACATAGTAAATTAGCATTTTAACATAATAGATTTAGCCGGTGGTAACTTGTGGAATAGACACCGGCTGGAATGTGGTTTTAACATCTTACATCTTAGTCATTTAGCAGACGCTCTTATCCAGAGCGACTTACAGTAGTGAGTGCATTCATTTCATACTTTTCTCTAACCAATCAGCATTCAGGATTAGACCCACCCGTTGTATAATTCTCTATAATGCATGGCAATAACTAACAGTTACATGTTTGAGCTGTTTCTGAAAGCAAAAGTAAAATTGAATTAGATTTTCATAATAGCAAGCTAATATTTATGAGGACTGATGGTTTGGTTAGCTAACTACTTGTAATGCTTGTCGTGGTTGGAAGAAGAGGAGGACCAATGCGCAGCGTGGTAAGTGTCCATATTGATTTAATACGAAATAATGAACACTGAACAAAAACAAGAAAACGACAAACGAACAATCCTGTACGGTGAAACAAAAACACAGAACAGAAAATAATCACCCACAAAACACAATGAAAAACAGGCTACCTGAAAATGGCCCCCAATCAGAGACAACGACTGACACCTGCCTCTGATTGAGAACCATACTAGGCCAAACACATAGAAAAGGACAATAGAAAAAAACATTGAAAAAACAACATAGAATGCCCACCCCAACTCACGCCCTGACCAAACTAAAATAAAGACATAACAAAGGAACTAAGGTCAGAACGTGACACTACTGTAGCTATCAAGTAAACTTGGTAGCTACTTCAGTGGATGTTGAAACCATTTCTAGCAGCAAATGTGTTAAATTATAGCAGTGGTATAAGCTGGATAATCAACTCAGGGCTCAATGCGTTCTCTGAAAATAATGCAACCCAACGGAAGGTTACTGCCAATCGTGGCACACACCTTCCTCGTCGTTAATTATTTTCCAGAGAACGCATAGCCCCTGTTTGATTATCCCTTAAGTATTTCTTGTTGTAGTGGGGACAGTAACATCAGTACTCTAAAAATAAATGCTTGAAGGAATATGTTTTTATTTATATACGGTGAGTATACAAAACATTAAGAACACTTGCTCTTTCCATTACATAAACTGACCAGGTGAATCCAGATGAAAACTAGAATAGAATAAAACTTTGTCCATCCAGGATGGAAGGAGCTAGGTAAAAATTTGGCAGTACGTCCAACCGGCCTCAAGTGTAACCACCCCAGCCCAAGACCTCCAAATTCGTCTTCTTCACCTGTGGGATTGTCTGAGACCAGCCACTCAGACAGCTGATGAAACTGGGTTAGCACAACCAAAGAATTTCTGCACAAACTGTCTCAGGGAAGCTCATCTGCGTGCTCGTCGTCCTCACCAGGGTCTTGACCTGACTGCAGTTCGGAGTTGTAACCAACTTCAGTGGGCAAATGCTCACCTTCGATGGCCACTGGCACACTGGAGAAGTGTGCTCTTCACGGATGAATCCCAGTTTCAACTGTACCGGACAGAGTGCACCATGGTGGCAGTGGGGTTATGGTATGGGCAGGCATATACGACGGACAACGAACACAATTCCATTTTTTATGAATGGCAATTTGAATGCACAAAGATACCGTGACGAGATCCTGAGTGTAACGGTTGTTCTCCTCCTCGTCTGAGGAGGAGCATGGATCGGACCAAAACGCAGCGTGTTGTGAAGACATGATGAATTTATTAGACAAGACGAACACGAAGTACACTTGATAAATTACAAAATAACAAAAAAACGACGTAGACCGACCTGAACATGAGAACTTACATATAACGAAGAACGCACGAACAGGAACAGACTAGACAAACGAAACAGTCCCGTTTGGTACATAAACTGACACGGAAGACAATCACCCAACAAACAAACAGTGTGAACAGCCTACCTTAATATGGTTCTCAATCAGAGGAAACGTCAAACACCTGCCCCTGATTGAGAACCATATAAGGCTAATTGACAATAAAACTAAACATAGAAACAAACAACATAGACTGCCCACCCAACTCACGTCCTGACCAACTAAACAAAGCTAAACAAAGGAAAATAAGGTCAGGAACGTGACACTGAGGCCCATTGTCGTGTCATTCATCTGCCGCCATCACATTTCAGCATGATAATGCACACAGGATCTGTACAAAATGTCCCAGTTCTTCCATGGCATGCATATCCAGCATGTTTGGGATGTTCTGGATCGACGTGTACGATAGCGTGTTCCAGTTCCCGCCAATATCCATCAACTTCGCACAGCATTAAAGAGGAGTGGGACAACATTTCACTGACAACAATCAACAGCCTGATCAACTCTATACGAAGGAGATGTGTTGCAACATAGACTGCCCACCCAGCTCACGTCCTGACCAACTAAACAAAGCTAAACAAAGGAAAATAAGGTCAGGAACGTGACAGTACCCCCCCCCCCCCCAAGATGCAGACTCCGGCCGCAAAACTGAACCTATAGGGGAGGGTCTGGGTGGGCATCTGTCCACGGTGGCGGCTCTGGCTCTGGACGTTGTCCCCACCCCACCATAGTCAATCCCCGCTTCCGTAGCCTCCTCCCAATGGCCACCCTCCAAATTAACCCACCTGGATTAAGGGACAGCACCGGACTAAGGGGCAACACCGGGATGAGGGGCAGCTCCGGACTGAGGGGCAGCTCCGGACTGAGGGGCAGCTCCGGACTGAGGGGCAGCTCCGGACTGAGGGGCAGCACCGGACTGAGGGGCAGCACCGGACTGAGGAGCAGCACCGGACTGAAGAGCAGCACCGGACTAGCTGACGGCTCTGGCTGCTCATGGCTGGCTGACGGCTCTGGCTGCTCATGGCTGGCGGACGGCTCTGGCTGCTCATGGCTGGCGGACGGCTCTGGCTGCTCATGGCTGGCGGACGGCTCTGGCTGCTCATGGCTGGCGGACGGCTCTGGCTGCTCATGGCTGGCGGACGGCTCTGGCTGCTCATGGCTGGCGGACGGCTCTGGCTGCTCATGGCTGGCGGACGGCTCTGGCTGCTCATGGCTGGCGGACGGCTCTGGCTGCTCATGGCTGGCGGACGGCTCTGGCTGCTCATGGCTGGCGAACGGCTCTGGCTGCTCATGGCTGGCGGACGGCTCTGGCTGCTCATGGCTGGCTGACGGCTCTGGCTGCTCATGGCTGGCTGACGGCTCTGGCTGCTCATGGCTGGCTGACGGCTCTGGCTGCTCATGGCTGGCTGACGGCTCTGGCTGCTCATGGCTGGCGGAAGGGTCTGGTTGCTCATGGCTGGCGGAAGGCTCTCGCTGCTCCTGTCTGGCGGAAGGCTCTGGCTGCTCCTGTCTGGCGGAAGGCTCTGGCTGCTCCTGTCTGGCGGAAGGCTCTGGCTGCTCCTGTCTCTAGCGGCTCCTGTCTGGCGGACGGCTCTAGCGGATCCTGACTGATGGACGGCTCTGAAGGCTCAGGACAGACGGGCGGCTTTGAAGGCTCAGGACAGACGGGCGGCTTTGAAGGCTCAGGACAGACGGGCGGCTTTGAAGGCTCAGGATAGACGGGCGGCTTTGAAGGCTCAGGACAGACGGGCGGCCTTGAAGGCTCAGTACAGACGGGCAGCGCAGGCGGCGCTTGGCAGACGGACAGCTCAGACGGCGTTGGGCAGACGGGCAGTTCAGGCGCCGCTGGGCAGACGGCAGACTCTGGCCGGCTGAGGCGCACTGTAGGCCTGGTGCATGGTGCAGGAACTGGAGGTACCGGGCTAAGGACACGCACCTTAAGGCTAGTGCGGGGAGCAGCAACAGGGCGCACAGGACTCTGGAGACGCACAGGAGGCTTTGTGCGTGGTGTAGGCACTGGTGGTAATTGGCTGGAGACACGCACCATAGGGCTAGTGCGTGGAGGAGGAACAGGGCTCTGGAGACGCACAGGAGGCTTGGTGCGTGGTGCCGGAACTGGTGGTATCAGGCTGGAGACACGCACCATAGGGCTAGTGCGTGGAGGAGGAACAGGGCTCTGGAGACGCACAGGAAGCCTGGTGCGTGGTGTTGGCACTGGTGGTACTGGGCTGGGGCGGGGAGGTGGCGCCGGATATACCGGACCATGCAGGCGTACTGGCTCCCTTGAGCACCGAGCCTGCCCAACCTTACCTGGTTGTATGCTCCCCGTAGCCCGACCAGTGCGGGGAGGTGGAATAACCCGCACTGGGCTGTGTTGGCGAACCGGGGACACCATGCGTAAGGCTAGTGCCATGTATGCCGGCCCGAGGAGACGCACTGGAGACCAGACGCGTTGAGCCGGCTTCATGGCACCTGGCTCAATGCCCAATCTAGCCCTGCCAGTGCGGGGAGGTGGAATAACCCTTGATAAATTACAAAATAACAAAAAAACGACGTAGACCGACCTGAACATGAGAACTTACATATAACGAAGAACGCACAAACAGGAACAGACTAGACAAACGAAACAGTCCCGTTTGGTACATAAACTGACACGGAAGACAATCACCCAACAAACAAACAGTGTGAACAGCCTACCTTAATATGGTTCTCAATCAGAGGAAACGTCAAACACCTGCCCCTGATTGAGAACCATATAAGGCTAATTGACAATAAAACTAAACATAGAAACAAACAACATAGACTGCCCACCCAACTCACGTCCTGACCAACTAAACAAAGCTAAACAAAGGAAAATAAGGTCAGGAACGTGACACTGAGGCCCATTGTCGTGTCATTCATCTGCCGCCATCACATTTCAGCATGATAATGCACACAGGATCTGTACAAAATGTCCCAGTTCTTCCATGGCATGCATATCCAGCATGTTTGGGATGTTCTGGATCGACGTGTACGATAGCGTGTTCCAGTTCCCGCCAATATCCAGCAACTTCGCACAGCATTAAAGAGGAGTGGGACAACATTCCACTGACCACAATCAACAGCCTGATCAACTCTATACGAAGGAGATGTGTTGCACTGCATGAGGCAAATGGTGGTCACACCAGATACAGACTGGTTTCCTGTAAAGTACTTCAGTAAAATTACTTTGTCGTATCTGTACTTTACTATTTAACAACTTTTACTATTACTTCACTGCATTCCTGAAGAAAATAACGTACTTTTTACTCCATACATTTTCCCTGACACCCAAAAGTACTCGTTACATTTGGAATACGTAGCAGACAGGAAAATGGTCCAATTCACATACTTATCAAGAGAACATCCCTGATCATCTCTACTGCCTCTGATCTGGCAGACTAACTAAAGAAATGCTTTGTTTGTAAATTACGTCAGTGTTGGAGTGTGCCGTTGGCTGTATGTAAATAAAATAAAAACATTGTGCCATCTGGTTTGCTTAATTATTTATATACTTTCTTTCTTTTTTAAACCAAATACTTTAAGTCTTGCTCAAGTAGTATTTTCTATTAAAAAGGTATCTTTACTTTTACTCAAGTATTATAAATTGGGTAATTTTTCCACCACTGGGCATTTGTGACCAACAGATGCATATCTGTATTCCCAGTCATTTGAAATCCATAGATAAAAGCCTAATATGTAGATGAAAGGCCTAATGAATTTATTTAAATTGACTGATTTCCTTATAGGAACTAACTCAGTAAAATCTTTCAAATTGTTGCATCTATATTTTTGCTCTGTATATATTAAAACTATTAGTTCTTAACAGTAAGCTTTTTGAAAAATCTTTCCAACAATCTCCTCTTGATAATCACCAATCCTTGGTGTGAAATAGCAATGGAATTTATAGGCTTACTGCTGCTTTGGCCTATAGGCTATGCATTCCAAACGATCATTTCTTTAGCCGCCAGTGGCTCACGGTGTATCAACGTGTCCATATGGCAGAGGCTGGTAATCTTGCATTAGTTGACTTTTAACATAGAGACAATCATTTTAACTCTGATTTTTATGATTAACCACGTGACAATGATTTTGAGAAGAAAAAAAAACTGTTCCACAAAAATGCACATATGAATATCAGATTTTTTAAATGTAAGGCATAATAAGTATCCTATTTTCAAAAATCAAAATTGCACCATTTTCTTAACCCATGTTCTCTCAACTTCGGGTGTCACATCTGCTGCTGCTCCGGCGTACGACGTTGCCAGAGTACTAACCACCGGTCCTGGGATTCATCATTACGCACACCTGGCACTCATCATTATGCGCACCTGTTAATCATTATGATTCACACCTGGACTCCATTACCTTCATCATCTCCTAGTGTTTACAAAAGTTTACAAAATTTGTTTACAAAAGGATAGTCTAATTAAGGGGTCTCCAACAGGTCGATCGTGAGCTACCAGTAGCTCGCAGCCCATCTATGAGTAGCTCACCAAACAATTGATAGTACATGCAATTCCACCGCTAACTGTCAAACAAATCTCACAAGTATCAGACACCGCAATCTCCCAGCTACTATTTAATCAATGCAACATTGACATTATCCCACCCCTGTTTAGCCACAATTGGCTTAAAAAGCCAAACCTAACAATATCTGCCAATTAATTTCCAGCAATATTGTCCGTCTGTCTGTGTGGTACATGTGTTTGTCTCACTCCATGTGTAGCCAGTTGTGATAACTGTCTTGTGGGTTGACAGAAAAACTTTCCCCTAAACGCTCAATAAAATGCTAACCGCAAAGTAGGCTAACCTGGCAGAAGTACTGTATATCATGAGTAAGTATATCATTAGTATCTATTATTTGCAAATGTTGCGCTAGATTCTGAAGTAATCCTGCTGCTGCTGAAGGCTGTTCAGAGTGGCCAATGTCGCATTCCCGACACATTAGTATCCGTCAAAAACACCACAACAAAGTCGAGGACGGGACCAGTATATTAAATCAATGCCTAGGCTACATGAGTGTGTCTCCTGCTTTTCAGAGTCCAAAAGAGCCCCTTTATTCAGTTTGGTGTGGGAGGAGGAGAAGGAGGGTAACTACTCCAGTCGCTTAACCTATTCCTCCCTCTTTGGCCCAATGACTTGAGAGAAAGTTGACTGGGCTGATGTCGGGGGACACTCAAGAACTTGGATACCTGTGTCAACACCTGCTACCAACTAGCCAGCTTGCAATGGAGTTCGCGCCGCCTTGAATAGCTAACGAGCGTTTCCAGCGCTGTAGAAGCTGAGTTTGTTACGTTTTTGTCCGGTACAATATTGACAATCCAGAGCTCCAATGTAGCAATTGTTTGCTGGTGGAGGATTACAGGAATGAGGTGGCTATGCTTAGCAAACAAATCTCAATTATATGCAAACTTATGGGGAAAACTCTAATTGAAACCTTCTTAACTCGGGCCAGATGGATGTTTCCCCGCCTTGTCATCTGTCCCTATCCAAATGGCTTGTGCTACCTGGAACTTGCCTGCCTACGAAAGTATTTCCATCTGCTTCTCCTCATCCATCCTGTAGTGAAGTAGACTGAGAACAGCAAGAAGAATGTTCCAATCAGCGCTGGTCCCATTTCACAAGTAGTGGAAAACGAAGGCAGCGGCATGCTGCTAAGCGGACGGGAGTAACTGCGAGAGGTTCGGAGCAGATTGACATAAGGAATAGCTTCGCTGCACTGGTAACTGATCTACCTGCGCCTTCATCGCTGGGACTGCCTGTGTCTGTGGCGGCGGTGCTGACTCCAACTACGTTGTCAAGTTTAGCTCCTTTCCCCCTCTATGGATTTGATGGGGCACTGGCTGCTGTGGGAGGTCTAGACCTATCGCCGGGAGCAGCGGGCGTACGCTATTTGTATTTATTAGGTATCCCCATTTGCTGTTGCCAAGGCAGCAGCTTCTCTTCCTGGGGTCCAAGCATATTAAGGCACTTACATTACATGTAAAAGAAAAGATAAAACAGTACATCATAACATTACACCACTACATAGCTACAATACAAAATGTATAATACCACCATACAACAATATTACAATGTACTGTACGTGTGTGCTAGTGCGCATATGCGTGTATCTGTACCTTTGTGTCTCTTCTCAGTCCTTGCTGTTCTATAAGGTGTATTTTTAGAAAAGACGGGGAGAAGCCTATCCATAATAAAGCATTGCTATCTGTCTTGTTTTGCACACTTTGTACAAAATAATAAAATGCAGTACTACAGGATATTTCTTAACGTAGCTCTTTATTAGCTAGCTATAACTGGCATGTTCACGTATCGCCAACCAGGATCAAACTGCCCATCACCTAACCATTTGGGTGGTCTTAACCAATCATAGCACAGTATGATATGGCGTAAAATGCATCCAATTATAATTCAGTATGTTTACACATATGAATATTACATCCCCCTTCTTTTAAAACAAAATAAAAAAAATTACATATTCTAAGAATTTCTTTTGAATTCATGCTCTGCAGTTTGAACTCAAGGTAAGTAACCATTTATATTGCATACTATACCAACTGAATCAACATAGACTCTGAAACAATAATCCAACATACTGTTACTTTTCAAACAAAGGATTCTCAGCAACTCAGCTTTCACTGTAGAAATAACATCTTAACATTTCAAACAAATACAATACCAAAGCATTTCAAGTGAACTTTCAATAACAAGTTTACAGTCTGGAACTCTTTTAGGGCAGCGATCCGCCTACACCCTTTGACATTTCACAGGTCTAGGACAGCTCTAGGCTTGACCTCTCTTCCTGACCTTGTGCGATATGATGCTGAGCATGCTTCTGTGTCAGTCAACAGTTCTTGTGGTGTTGCAGGTAAGTATGGTGTATGTTGTGCTGTGTGTGTGTTTAGTCCATCACGTTCTCTTTCAGGGGAACAGTTCATCTCATCAGTGTGTTGTTCTTTTGTGTTCAGTAGGTGACGGCGATTGCGGCGGTACACCGCTCCTTCTGCGGTGCGGACGTGATATGAACGTTCAGTGTCAGCTGGCTGGATGACGACTGCTGGCTTCCAGAGGCCATGCTCCTGGATTCTAACTGACTCTCCGTCGATCAGTGGTGGCAGTGGTCTAGCTGACCTGTCGTAGTATCGCTTTTGTTGTTGTTGTCTCTGTGCACGTTTTCCATGCATTTCCTTGTAGCTGACGACCTCAGGTTGCAGCTGCTGGTTGGTGCTGGGAAGGATTAAGCGAAGTCTGCGGCTCATCAACAGCTGGGCTGGTGATTTGAAGTTGTCAACTGGAGTGTTGCGGTATTCAAGGAGACTGAGGTAGGGGTCTCTCTTATCTGCTTTTGCTTTATCCATGAGTGATTTAGCATTCTGCACAGATTTTTCAGCAAGGCCATTACTTTGAGGGTAATGTGGGCTTGTGGTGACATGTGTAAACTCCCATGCTTTTGTGAAGGATTCAAACTCATTTGATTTGTAACAGGGCCCATTGTCAGATATTAAAGTCTCTACAATGCCATGCCTGGCAAAGGCTGCTTTCAGCTTGTGTATCACAGCTGCAGATGTGGTGCTGTGAAGCTTGTCGAGTTCGAAGTATCTGCTGTAGTAGTCCACTGTTACGATGTAGTCCTCGTTGTTCCAGGTGAACAGATCGGTTGCCACGACCTGCCAGGGTTGGTCTGGGATACAGTGAAGTAACATTGGCTCTTTGGTGTTTGAGGGGCGTCGTTCAAGACATATGGCGCATTTACCAACAATGTCCTCTATTTGTTTGCACATTCCGGGCCAAAACAAAATGTCCCGTGCTCTCTGTTGGCACTTTTCCATTTGTCAAAATCTCTTCTCTGAGACTGGTAGGAATAATGATTTTCTCTCCTTTGAAAATTATTCCGTTGATCTGTGATAGTTCATCACGATGGTTCCAGAATTCTGAGACGCTCTGAGGGCATTTTCTCCTCTCCTCAGGCCATCCATCCTGTATGACTTTCCTCAGCTGTGCGAGTTGTGAGTCCTTTTCTGTTTCTGCTTGGACCTCCTTCAGTTTTGTGTCACTAACTGGTAAGTTGCTGTACACAGTGTGCACTTGCATGTCCATGCCTTCACTGAGGCTGCTGTCCTTATAGGTAAGAAACTTCCTGTAGAGTGTGTCTGCGACAGGGATGTCTTTGCCTGGACGGTGAGTGATTGTGAAGTCTTATTTTTGTAGTTGAAGGATCATTCTCTGTAGCCTTGGTGGGGCTGCGGCTAGTGGTTTCCTCATGATTGACTCAAGGGTCTTGTGGTCGGATTCCACAATGACTTGTCGTCCATATATGTACTGATGGAAACGTTTACATCCGAACAGAATGGCGTAGAGCTCCTTTTCAATTTGAGCGTAGTTGATTTCACAGTCTGTGAGAGATTTGGAAGCGTAGCCGATGGGCTTTCCTTCTTGCAGTAGCACTGCACCTAGTCCATACTTCGACGCGTCCACTTGGAGTCTGAGCTCTTTGTCGGGGTCGTAGTAGGCAAGGATTGGTCCTGGTTCTCTCGTGATCAAGTCTTTCTCATTCTGGAAAGCAATGTCGTGTTGCTTGTCCCAGAGAAACTCACTGGACTGCTTTAGCAGTTGATGCAGGGGTGCATTAGCATTGGAGAGGCTGGGTGCGAACTTGGCTAAGTAGTTGACCATGCCAAGCACTGTTTCCAGCTCTGCACGGTTCTTTGGTGGCTCCATTTCTTTTATGGCTAAGATCTTCTGTGGATCTGGCTTGATTCCAGTCGCTGTAAGAAGATGTCCAAAGTAGCTGACCTCTGTAGCGCCGACTGTGCTCTTCTCGGGGTTGAGCCGGACTCCTCTCTCGCGGGACCTTTGCAGCATCGCGCGGAGGTTTCGGTCGTGCTCCTCTTTGGTTCGACCATAGACAGGGATGTCATCCACAATTGCCACAACTCCGTCAAGGCCTTCGTACACTTCGTCGATCTTTCGCTGAAACTCGTCTTGGGCTGAGATAATCCCAAAAGGCAGGCGACGGAACCTGTAGCGTCCAAACGGTGTGTTGAATGTTGTGAGCTTAGATGACTCTTCTGTGAGCTTGATAGCCCAGTCGCCTGATCTAGCGTCCATGACACTGAAGTAGTGTGCTCCCGCTAGCTTGTGTGTGATGCCATCTAGCGTCGGTAAAGGATAATGGGGGCGTTTGATAACCTTGTTCAAGTCTCTTGGGTCGAGACATACTCTGAGCTTGCCTGTGCGTGGTTTCTCCACCACCACTAAGGCGTTTACCCAGTCAGTCGGTTCTGTAACCTTGGTGACTATGTCAGATTGCTCCATGCTCTCCAACTCTTTCTTCAGACGGGCACGGAGAGCAAGGGGAATCTTTCTCGGTGGGTAGACCACAGGGATTGCGTCTGGGTCAAGGTGAATGGTACATTCTCCTGGGAATAATCCTATTCCTGTAAAAACATCAGCAAACTCCTCCAGTACATTGTCTGTCTCTACTGGTGCTGTCACTGATAAAACTAGCTTGATGAGGTCCATGTCTAAACATGCTTTAAGACCTAGCACTGCAGGTGCTCTAGTGTCAACAACATAAAAGTCCAACATAATGTCACTTTCCTTGTATTTGCATTTGAAAGTGCATGTGCCTTTTACTGGGAGCTGTTCACCACCATAACCAGTCAGTCTGCGCGTGGTGGGCTGTAGCTCGCACTCAGATGTCAAGCTGCAGTACTTATTCAGAGGAAAAATGTTTACTTGTGCACCAGTGTCTAGTTTGAACTTTAGCTTTGTGCCTTGTGTTCCTATCTCAATGTCAGCAAAGGCTTGCTCTGTCTCTGATATTTGACTTTTCTGTGTCACTGAATCAATAAACAGTTCATCAGCGTTTGACTCTTTGATTGACATTTCATCTTCACTCACTGTGTGTACTGTTTTTCCAAGGTAAGCTCTGCACACCTTTGCAAAGTGATTCCATTTTCCACATTTAGTACACTGTTTGCCTTTAGCTGGGCAATTTCCTTGTTCGCCATGCACTTTGTATGTTTTGGGGCGTTTTGAGTCTGTGTCGCTCTGTTTTGGAGTTATGTCTCTCTCCGTTCTAAAACACGCTCTCTGCGCACCGGAGGTGTGCTTTGATGTCTGCCTGACTGCGTGCACTGCTTGTTCACGTGATGCGCTCGTGCTGACGCGCAAAATGGTTTTCATCTGAGCCTGTGCTAGCTCGTGAGATCTGGCTATGTCGATAGCTTTGTCCAGCGTTACCTCAGACCCAACATTCAAAAGTTTCTCTCTCACTCGCGGTGAGTGTATTCCAAATACAATACGGTCCCTGACCATCTCATCCTTGTTTGCATAATCACAGTCTTTCACAAGCAGACGCAGCTCTGTCACAAACTGTTCAAAAGACTCGCTAGCTCCCTGTACTTTCTCATGGAATTTGTACCTAGCGAATATCGTATTGGTCTTCGGCACAACATATGCTTCAAAACGATCGTAGTATGTTTTCAGTACCTTTGATTCAGCCTCGGTAAGTGTCCATGTGTTGTAAATATCTCTCCCTTTTTCACCGATCCAGAGGAGTAGGTAGCTGCACTTTTCCTCTTCTCCTCTTTCCTTCAGAGGACCCGTGAACATGAGCTCCACATGCTGTTTGTACTTACGCCATGCATCGGGTAAGTTTGTAGACTCCCAGTCCATTCGAGGTGAAGGAACTCCATCTTTTAAGACCTTTTATTCTGACACCATGTCTTGTTTTGCACACTTTGTACAAAATAATAAAATGCAGTACTACAGGATATTTCTTAACGTAGCTCTTTATTAGCTAGCTATAACTGGCATGTTCACGTATCGCCAACCAGGATCAAACTGCCCATCATCTAACCATTTGGGTGGTCTTAACCAATCATAGCACAGTATGGCGGTAAAATGCATCCAATTATAATTCAGTATGTTTACACATATGAATATTACACTATCAACAAAGCAGGTCCTACAGACCCTAGTTTTGTCGCACCTGGACTACTGTTCAGTCATGTGGTCTGGTGCCACAAAGAGGGACAAAAATTACAATTCGCTGAAGCACTTCTTGGAAGACCTTTGACATTAAATTCAATCCTTGGTCCAAATGCACTACCTGCTGAAGCCCAAACGTTGAAAATAATTTCACCAGGACCTTAATATTGGGAGCCGTGATTTTCCTCATTGGAATGGCCTCAGGGAAACGAGTGGCAGCACACATTATGGTTAAGGGAAACCGTCTACCACTCTTGGCTTTGGGCATTAGACCCCTGGTCTAATAGCTTGGCTAGGTGTGAATGCTGTGGTCAGTCATCTGAGTGAGGGTAGGAGCGCAGACTGTTCACTAGAAATAGACTTCGAATTCAATTTGTGCCACCACAGTTCACAATGCATTAGCAAGCTGCGAGAACACTGATACATGACGGTAATAGCGTGTCCTTTATTTATTTTGTATTAGACCTTCCCCAAACCATAGCCCTAACCTTTACCACTTGGAATTATTAACCTTGAGTTATTTCTGTTTTAACCCTGTAACCACACAAAATTAACCCTGTAACCACACAGAAATGTGGAACGTTACCAAATAAATAATAGCATTTAGTGGCATTGGTAGAGAGGTAGGCAGAGAATGGAGTGAAAGTGCACTACAAATCTGTGGGCCAGGTGTAAATGGTTTGGCAGCCTTTCCAATAAATTGGAATACAAAAGAAGCCATCCACCCTTGATGGGCTATCAGACAAGAGAGCGAATAGACAAGAGAGCAAGGGCTCCTGAGTTCTTCTGCAATATAGAATTAAATATAGAATTAGAGTTGGATGAAAGTATATTTAAAAAATGTGCAAGGATTTATACAGGATATTAACCTCAACATCAAAATCTTCATTCCAATTCTATACCTAAAACCTTGATTTTTGGACAAAATTACCTGGATTGGAATATTACTACCAACGACAATGAAGAAAAAAAACTTCTAACAAGCCAAAACCTGCAGAAGAAACAAAGCGGAACATGGAAATACCATCCAACACAAAGTTGAGTGAGTAATGTTCAGTCTGAACCTACTTTCCGAAGCCAAAAAGTAAAAGACAATCTCTAGGTAATTTTTTTATATAAAGTTGATTTATTAAGGCTACCAAGCTGCTAGGAAAGAACCTGACTGAAATTAACACTGAAAGTGTGAGGTGTGAAAACTCACTTTTATAGATAACTTTGACACCTTCTGGAAACAGAAGATACTCTACAGGAATGATGGAGTCCATCCAAACCATCTTGGCTCCTGGACTTTGTCCACGCATTTCAAGGCTGCGTTGAAACAATGACTTATCAATGACCCAAGACCAGCTCAGTTAATCCCTACCATTGTGACAATGAGTCATCATAATGCTGCATCAAATGTACATTATCCCAGGGGCATTAGCAGACAATGTAAGTAACTTAAAAATTATGTCCCACTAATTTCCCTGAATACCTCTGATCCTACAGCTATTGTGTGCAGTAATCGTGAGCCAATGAACCAGAGTTACACTGTTAGCACTGAGGCGGTGTGCCCTAGTAGGAAGACCACTTTGTGCAGCTCATCCTGCACTATCAGCTCCAATATAACTAACATGAGCAAGTCTACTTCTGATAAGCTTCCCAGTAAAGCATTACAAACAATCAAGAATCCCAGAAAAGTGCAAAAAATTGCCCATATTAACATATTCAGCCTGAGAAACAAGGTACATGAAGTCAATAACTTGCTTGTAACAGATGCCATTCATATTCTGACTATCTCTGAAACTCACTTAGATAATAACTTTTATGATACAGTGGTAGCAATACATGGTTATAACATCTACCGAAAAGACAGAAATGCCAACGGGGGCGGTGTTGCGGCCTATATTCAGAACCACATTCCTGTAAAGCTTAAAGATGATCTAATGTTAAATACTGTTGAAGGAATATAGATACGGGTTCATCTGCCTCACCTAAAGCCCATTCTTGTGGGAAGCTGCTATAGACCACCAAGTGCTAACAGTCAGTATCTGGATAATATGTGTGAAATGCTTGATAATGTGATATCAACAGAGAAGTATATTTTATGGGCGATATAAATATTGACTGGCCCACTCAAGTAAAAACTTCAAACTGTAACCAGTGCCTGCAACCTGGTTCAGGTTGTCAGTTAACCTCCAGGGTATTTACAAATAGCACAGGAATGAAATCATCAACATGTACTGATCACATCTTTACTACTGCTGCAGAAATTTGCTTTAAAGCAGTACCCAAATCCATAGGATGTAGTGATCCCAATATAATAGCGATATCTAGGAAAACCAAAGTTCCAAAATCTGGGCCTAATATAGTGTATAAGAGGTCATACAAGAAGTTTTGTAGTGATTCATATGTTGATGATGTAAAGCATATTTGCTGGTCTGTGGTGTGTAATGAGGAGCAACCAGACGCTGCACTTGATACATTTATGAAATTGCTTATTCCAGCTACTAATAAGCACACACCCATTAAGAAAATTAGTAAAAACTGTTAAATCTCATTGGATTGATGAGGAATTTCAAATTGAGGCAAAAGGTATGGCAAATATGTTTGGCAGCACAACTGATTGGCTAACGTACGGCAAAATAAGAAATCCTGTGACTAAACTAAATAAAAAGAAACTACACCATGAAACGAAGATAAATTATATAAAGAATGATAGTAAAATGCTTTGGAGCACCTTTGTCAGGATTCCAAAAGTGGTGAGTGAAGGAGTCAGGCGCAGAGAGCAGGGTAGTTCAAAAAGGACGTGGATTTAATATTCCAAAATACCAGAGAGACGGTCACGCCACACACACAAGGGCGTGTAAAGTCACAGTCCAAACAAACAGGACTAAACAGAATAGGAACAGACACCACTAGAATGAACGAAACACCACAAACAGAAAAACAAGCCCGCACAAAAGTCGGCGGGCCAACTGGGTTTAAATAGCCCACAATCAAACCTAAACATGAAACAGGTGCAACAAATCAGACACAACTAAATGAAACAGAAAAGGGGAACGGTGGCAGCTAGTAGGCCGGCGACGACGACCGCCGAGCGCCGCCCGAACGGGAAGAGGCACCATCTTCGGCGGGATTCGTGACAACCTTAAATGACATTTTGGGGGAAAAAGCCAACTCGGCTACATCATTCATTGAATCAGATGGCTCATTCATCACAAAAGCCACTGATATTGCCAACTACTTTAATGACTTTTTCATTGGCAAGATAAGCTAATTTAGGGATGACATACCAGCAACAAACGCTGACACTACACATCCAAGTATATCTTACCAAATTATGAAAGACAAGAATTGTACTTTTGAATTCCATAAAGTCAGTGTGGAAGAGGTGAAAGAATTGTTGCCTATCAACAATGACAATCTGGATCGAAAATAGGATAATAGCGGACGATATTGGCACTTCTATTTGCCACATCTTCAATTTAAGCCTACTAGAAAGTGTGTGCCCTCAGGCATGGAGGGAAACTAAAGTCATTCCGCTACCCAAGAATAGTAAAGCCCCCTTTACTGGCTCAAAGAGCCAACCAATCAGCCTGTTACCAACCCTTAGTAAACTTCTGGGAAAAATGGTGTTTGACCAGATACAATGCTATTTCACAATAAACAAATTGACAACAGACTTTCAGCACGCATATAGGGAAGGACACTCAACAAGCACGGCACTTACACAAATGACTGATGATTGGCTGAGAGAAATTGATGATAAAATGATTGTGGGGGCTGTCTTGTTAGACTTCTGTGCAGCTTTTGACATTATCGATCAGTCTGCTGCTGAAAAAACTATAATGTGGAATTACTTGTCTAACATAAAACAGAGGGTGTTCTTTAAATGGAAGCCTCTCAAATATAATCCAGGTAGAAGCAGGAATTCCCCAGGGTAGCTGTTTAGGCCCATTGCTTTTTTCAAATTTGACTAACGACATGCCACTGGCTATGAGTAAGGCCAGTGTGTCTATGTATGCGGATGACTCAACACTATACACGTCAGCTACTACTGAAATGACTGCAACACTTAACAAAGAGCTTAACAACACAACAACACTTAACAAAAAGCATTGTATTTGGGACAAATCATTCACTAAACCCTGAACCTCAACTATATCTCGTAATGAATAATGTGGAAAGTGAGCAAGTTGAGGTGACTAAACTTCTTGGAGTAACGCTGGATTGTAAACTGTCATGGTCAAAACATAATGATACAACAGTAGCTAAAATTGGAAGAAGTCTGTCCATAATAAAGCATTGCTCTGCCTTCTTATCAACACAATCAACAAGGCAGGTCCTACAGGTTCTAGTTTTGTTGCACCTAGACTACTGTTCAGTCGTGTGGTCAGGTGCTACAAAGAGGGACTTGGGAAAATTGCAGTTGGCTCAGAACAGGGCACCATGGCTGGCCCTTAAAAGTACACAGAGAGCTAACATTAATGGCATGCATGTCGATCTCTTATGGCTGAAAGTGGAAGAGAGATTGACTTCCTCATTACTTGTTTTTGTAAGAGGTGTTGACCAGCTGAAGGTACCAAGCTGTCTGTTTAAAATACTAGCACACAGCTCGGACACCCATGCATACCTCACAAGACATGCCACCAGAGGTCTCTTCACAGTCCCCAAGTCCAGAACAGACTATGGGAGGCGCACAGTACTACATAGAGCCATGACTACATGGAACTCTATTCCACATCAGGTAACTGATGCAAGCAGTAGAATCAGATTTAACAAGCAGGTAAAATACACCTTATGGAACAACAGGGACTGTGAAGAGACACACACATGCATACTCACACATTATGATATTGTTGTATGGTGGTATTGAACATTTTGTGTAGGGATGTTAAATGTACAGTTTTATCTTTAGCTCATTCAGTACAAACATTTACCTTTTGTTTTATGTATATGTAATGTGGGTGCTTTGGTGTGTTTGGACCCCAAGAAGAGCTGGCCTGTCTCCCCATCTGGTACAGGTACCCCCGCCACACTCCCCCCTCTCTCCCGAGTTTCGCTCTCCAGCAAATATGCACAGTTGAGGCGAGTGACTGAACTTACAATGGCTAGACCCAAGTTGTTATATTTTTAGCTTGTGCTTTATGCTATTTGCCTCATGACTCCTGTGTGCTTTGTTGACTATGAACTTGCTTGTTTACCCAACCGTGGGACAGTCTGTTTGTTCCCACACTCGGGACTCTGACTCTATTGGTTACACGGACTCTTGGCCTTCCATCCTATTCTAACCACCTCATGTTACCTGATGAAATTGCTGTACAATATGATCTTGTTGCCATCTAATGCACATTCAAATGTTATAAATGAACACTACAGAGCTCTCCCTGTCCTCTGCCTTATTACTACTGATTATATATGGAAATGTGCATGTACACCCTGGCCCATCTACTGTTGCGAGCCCCAATTCTGATTTCTACTCTCGTAAAAGCCGGTGTTTTCTGCACGTTAACACCAGAAGCATATTACCTAAAGTTGATCAATTGAAAGTGTGGGTTCACAGCTCCAATCCAGATGTGTTGGTCATTACTGAGACGGGGTTAAGAAAAAGTGTTTGAACACTGACGTTAACCTTTCTGGTTATAACCTTTTTCGGCAAGACAGATCTTCCAACGGTGGTGGAGTGGCAATCTTTACCAAGGAACACCTTCAGTGCTTGGTTGTCTCCACCAAGTCTGTCCCCAAACAATTTGATTTGCTGGTTTTACACATTAAACATTCAAATGGCTCTTTGTTGACTGTTGCTAGGTTTAATCAGCCACCATCAGCACCGGCTTGTACCCTAAATGCCCTAAGCTCTCTCCTGGCCCCTTACACTAAGTCTGAATTTGTCCTGCTAGGTGACCTAAACTGGGACATGCTTAAAATCACCAGACCAAGTCCTAAAGCAATGGGACTCCCTAAGTCTTTCTCAGAATACCAATCCACAAGGTATGACTTCAAAACACCCAGAAAAGGCTACTCTCCTTGATGTTATCCTTAAAAAATAATCCTGATAGGTATCAGTCAGGTGTTTTCTGTAATGACCTTAGTGATCACTGTTTTACAGCCTGTGTTACAAATGGCTGCTTAGTGAAACAACCTGTCCTGACTTGTCATAGACGCTTGAGCAAGCATTCCTTCATGATCTGGCCTCTGTAAATTGGTATAGAATCAGCTTGATCCCCTCTGTCGAATACACTTGGACCTTTATTAATATTTTTTTTGTGGTATCGTTAACAAATGCACGTCCAAAGTTTGTTCCTTTAAGGAGCAGTTCTCTCCATGTGGGTCTAACCCAAAGAAGTTCTGGAAAACGGATAAAGAGCTGGAGAATAAATCCTCCTCCTCACAGCTGCCCATGTCCCTTAAGGTTGCTGCCCCCATCCTCGCCAAGCCTGTCTCTCCTCTCTGGGGAGGTTCCCATGGCTTGGAAGGCAGCCACGGTGCGTACTTTATTTAAACAGGGAGATCAATCTGATGCTAATTGTTATAGGCCAATTACTCTTTTGCCCTGTTTATCAAAAGTGTTGGAAAAACTTGTCAATCAACTGACTGGCTTTCTTGATATCTATACTATTCTCTCGGGTATGCAATCTGGTTTCTGCTCAGGTTATGGATGTGTCACTGCAACCTTAAAGGTCCTAAATTATATCACCATTGCCCTTGATTCTAAGCAATGTTGTGCTGCTATTTTTATTGACTTGGCCAAAGCTTTTGATACGGTAGACCATTCCTTTCTTGTGGAGTTTTGGAGTATTCGTGTCTGAAGGGTCTTTGGCCTGGTTTGCTAACTACCTCTCTCAAAGAGTGCAGTATATACAGTCAGAACATCTGTCTCAGCCACTGCCTGTCAACAAGGGAGTATTTAGATTTCTGTATTTTTATATCAAAATGCTGAATTTCCTAAATTACCTAAAATGCATTAAAAACAGTATTTATTATTAAATAAACAATGATTGTTGTCTCTGCATTGAATTGCCAAATAAATGTGTTTTTTATTGCATTGTACCCGGGTGCATTAATGTTCCAGTCAGCTACAAATACACTACTCATTTCCACTCGTTTCCTGACCACGATTGAGCTTTGTGATCTGGCTGCAGGCCATCCGACATCCTGCTTATGGTGTCGATATGACGCCTGAAGTCATTCACCGGCTGTGTTTGACTGTGGCCAGTGATCACTTTGTGGACACTGACTACAATGGGGACCGGTTGACACCTGGTTCTGTTCCCACCGTATTTCCACCATTGACGGGAAAGCTCCAACCATTCAAGATATGTTGCTAGCTAGCTAAGTTGCTAACACTCGTAGCTCGTCACCACAAAGTAATTTTTAATGTTATTTGTTTGCCATTCCTTTTACTAGTTTATGGTGTTTTTAACTTAGCTACTACTGTTAACGGTAATGTTACACTGTCCTACTGACTGTTTTTTTTATTTTGCTTTGTGATGCAAGTCCCTTTTTCATCATAACGTTACTGATAAGAAATAGTATATTCTTTTCTACTAGGCATCACAGTTTTCTGTAGAGCTATTGATTGCATAAAATGACTTGCCCTAGTTAAGCTCCATGAGTAGGACACAGCCCTAGCCAGAGCCATATAGATAAATATATGGCTCTGGCTCTAGCTGGTGCATGAGTTGTAATGACAAGAATCTAGCCCAACCTTTACATTATTTAAATTAAAACATTTATAATATCAGCTCCTGAATTGACATGCAATGACTGACTTTCTGTTTATTCCCGGGGGAAAAAATACCCCAACCACCAAAACGCACGGTGAAGATGCGCGGTCAAATGACAAAAACATTAGTAGACTAAACATCCGCCAACTGGCCTTGATAAATAGTGAAACTCAGCACAAAAGCAATAATGGAAGTATAATGAATGTGTCGATAAGATAACAATAAAAAATTATAAATTATTGTCAGCTTATGCTTGTGTGCATCTTCATGCAATGGCCTCAGCTGGATTTCATTTAGCTGTTATCCCTTGTCCTAACAATTGACACAATATTCGTAACTTTCACTTGCTTGACACACTTTGACATACCTTTGGTTGTAGTGCGTAATAATCTCCAGTTTTCTCTTTATTGTCCCCCCATCATCTTGTCAATCTTCAGCACTGTTGCGGAGTACAACGGCTGTGCAGGTGCCTCATTTTGTGCAGAGGGAGGCAGCCCCTATCTCACTTTGTTCATGTTGCCGGGCAGACATGTTTTCTTTGCAAGCAACTGGTTTGTCAATGACAGTGAAGTGAAGAAATTGTCCATGGTGACATTTCGCCCCTTGCTAACTTAAGGTTTCACGAGCCTTATCACCACATTCTCCATCACTCGCTCACCTGCTGCCCGTAATGGATATTTTCCCAGATATTGAAAGCCATTCAGCATGTACAATTATGCACACTCACACGTGCTTCTACACACGCTTGCTGTTTGGGGTTTTAGGCTGGGTTTCTGTACAGCACTTTGAGATATCAGCTGATGTAAGAAGGGCTATATAAATAAATTAGATTTGATTTGTAGCCTACTCCAAGTAGACTGATAAGACTGCTTTGATTAGGTGGACTGATATAGGGTACATACCATTTTAAAGCCATGTAACTTTTTGGGCGACCTTACCAAATTCATATAGAAATGTGAGTCATTCTCACTGAAAACAAGTCTAAGAAGCAGTAGATCTGTTCTGTGTGCACTATTTCTAAGCTTCCCATTCTTAAGTTTCGTTTTAGCATCTTTTACTTTCAGTTTCGTACACCAGATTCAAACAGCTGAAATACAATATTTTTTGACAACGGTTTACATGGTATAATGATTCTCTACTACATTATACTTGCTTGTTTTGTCAACTGTTAGAATTTTAGCAAACAGAAAATGGCAGAGCGATTTCTGCATATTGCATCTTTAATATTATAATTAGAATGGATCAATACAATGGAATAGCCCACCCTGTTCTTCATTCATAAGTGGTGATTACATAATTATGCATCACTGTTTCCCCTTGCTTATCAACTCATCCATTCTACCCCTTTCTCCCCATTATACTTGACTTAATCTTTTTAATCTGTTGTTATATGTGTTAAACTAGTTTAGGTTCAGTTTCAAGGAAATTATCGGAGTGATTATCTGTTGGGCACTGCACTTTCCACTGTCGGAAGAAGGAGCGGAGCAGGCCCTACTGTCGGGAGGAGATGCAACGGGGGAAAACCATTCAAAAAATGACAGGCCCTCCTAAAACTCCAGTTCTGTTTGTGATATTAAGATTCTAACACAGACAGTATGTTATACAGACTTATGTAGAAAAAGTCATAACTTATTAAAAAAATTGCAGAGTAATAAATAAAGATAATTCATGAGCAGCCAGAATGACTGCTTTAGCGTTAAAGGTGGACTCAGCAATATGATGTAGATGCAGAAAGAAAATGGCATCGTGGGTCAATTTCTGCAACAAGTAAGAGCATTGAAGTGCGAGGCTCAACTCCTCCGCTGTTTTGGTGCACATGCACAGAAAGTGTGACTGTGTGAGAGCGAAATGTTGCAAGTATCACCATGTTAAAATCTTTAGTGTTGCTCGTGGTTAAGTCATTTAGCGGAGTCTACCTTTAAGAAAGGGCTTTTCACAGCACCATAAAAGTTCTATATAGAACCTTTTGAACATGGTTGTTTATAGAACCTTTCAAAAGGGGTTCTATATAGCACCAAAAAGGGTTCTGCTATCGTTACAAGCCAAAGAACCCTTTTCTGGTACTATATAGAATCATTTCTGTGAAAGACTGCAGTCAAAATTCAGTTTTGTGTCATATTTGTACAACAGCTGGTGAAACTAACACTGTAAAAGTGTTTTTTTAAATGTGATCAGTGTTATTGCTGATAGTTGCTAGCTGAAAATACAATCTACACAGGACCTTTTTGGCCTGCCTGGTGACATCACCAGACGGTATAAATGAATAGACCAATAAGAAACAGAGTTCCAAACCTCTCTGCCAATAACAGCTAGTTTTCAGGTTACATATTCCTCCCACTAAGTCCTTCACTCAGACCACTCCTAGACAATCCTAGCAAAATTCTTCCATGAGAAAAGTTGTATTTTCTAAAAAGCTATTTTTGTTTTGTTTTGAATATTTTAATGGAAAACATATTACAGTAAGGTTGTTCTGATAGCTGTACTTCTGTACAAACTATTATATCTAGTGGCGAAGCTGGGTAACGTTACTGTAGCTTTTAATTTGCTAACTCTCGGTGCAGAGCTATTTCCTGTCAGAACAATCCGAGCAACAACAACAGACAGACTAGCTCAATTTTATTTAAATCTTACTAGGCTTTGGTTAAAGACGAATCTGTAAGTACTTTGAGTTATTAGGACATGCGTTTGCTATTTCAAATTGTGTTTCTAGAATATTTATGTTGTCTACATTTATTCTAGTTTTCTAAATTCCGATGATGCTAACTAGACTCTTAAGTCCACATTGCCGTTCAATAGCCTTATCCTTTATATATATATGGAAATGAAAATCAATAGAAGAAGATTGAGGCTCTTCCACCTAAAACCAAGCCTGGGCACCAATATAGATTCCCACATATTTCAGTCTGAGCTATAGTGGCAGTTACTTTAGCAAGAAGAAGAATAAAGATACGCATATTACTGAACAGGAGCACGTGAGAACTCACACTACTGCTTCATGATCAGATTCGAATAAAAAAGTTATCAAACGCTGCGGAGGTGCAGCTTAAAGTTATTTCCCCGAGAGAGTCAATAAACACAGCAGCCTCTTCAGGTGTGTAGAGTTTTTTTAGGCGATCCGTTGACCATAATCTTCAATGTGGCCGGGTACAGCAGTGTGTAGCCCATCTTCATTCTCTTGAGTCGAGCCTTCACCTCATCAACCGCTTTGCATCTTTGTACAACCGCTGTGGAATAATCATTGAAAAATGAGACCCTTGGACCTTGACGTTGACTACCGTCAGAATCGATGCTTCTAGCCGCATCCATGACTCGCTGCTTGTCGGTGAAGTTGTGGAACTTTATAACCACTGGCCGTGGGCGCTGGTTGGGGCCGGGTATCTTTGCTTGAGAGCGATGGGCTCTGTCCAGCTTCACACGACCAGCCTTAGTGTCCATTTGTAGGTAGCCAGGGATCCATTCCTCAAAAAAAATTACTGAGCGTGTCCCTTCAGAATTATCCGTGAGTCCCACAACACGGATATTGCATCTGCGTCCTCGATTATCCAAGTCATCAATGTGCTCTGCCATTTCGCGCACCTGTTTTTCAAGTGCATTTATCTTAGTGTCCATTGATGTAGTTGAAGTTTCCACAGTAGCAATTCTTCCTTCCGCCTCATCCACACGCTTGACAACCAACCTCTGTAGTTCAGCTGAATGGCCTGCTATTGCTTCCAAGACGTTCCTATTTTAACATTGATCACTTTAGTAATGTTATCCGTTATCCTTTTAATCACTAGGTCTATTGTGCCTGGATCCGCAGTGGCGTTAGCTTCGCTAACGTTAGCTAGCTCCTCCTGCACATCTACAGGGATGGTGGTTTTGGTCGAGTTCTTAGTAGTTCTGCAGGGCATGTTGTCTAACTTTTTTGAGAAAAAGCCATCAAGACTCATTGTAGGATAACTAATCTAGCAAATTCTACCACTTTTTCAAGCTAGAAGATTAATGTAAAAAGAGAAATCTACGAATGCCACGGGAGCTCACTGAAACACAGTGTTCTCTTCACGGCGCCATTTTGTCCCCCATACCTACTAAAGATTATTAGCGGTACCAGTGCCTCCCTGATTCTTTATTAGAAGAGTGTAAGGTGTCTGCCAAGCTTTGTAGCTTACACATTGTGAGAGCAGAAGAGTAAAAAGACTGACTACACGACAGGCCCAGCCACAGGAAAAGTGGATCCCTTCTTCACATCGCTATCGAGGACTCGCAATGATCCAAGCTTCATCTTTCTAAACACAGGAGGTTCAAGCTCCACATCGACTGAAAAACCATCAGAGAAGCACAACAGAGAACACAGAACTCCAGTGTCCGTACGGAAGACAGAAGTTTCATCTCAGTCTGAAGCTAACCAGGCTCATCCCTCAAGGAAGACAGTTGAGGTCCCAAACAAACAGTGTCCATTACACAACAAGCCTCACCCTCTGAGAAAATGCCGCAGCTTCAGGAGCAAGACACTGGATGAATGCAAGTCTTATTTCAAAAACAACCACATCTGTTTCAGATGCTGTGCTTCAACCAAACATCTCGCAAAAGACTGAGACAGCGGTGCAGTGAAAGAGTGCAACAGTGATAGACATCCGTCTGCGTTACATCCGGGGCAAGCCCCATGGAAAACCGAGAACTCCGCAGCCAAGGAAGACCATGGCGGGGAGCATAGGGAAAATGCAACACCTGCAGTAACCTCAGAGTGCACTGAAATCTGTGGAGAGGCAGTCAGCTCTAGATCATGTTCCAAGATAGTCAAAGTGTATCCCGCAGATCACAGAGAGAAGGCAGTCAGAATGTATACCGTCTTAGATGAACAGAGCAACAGGTTGTTAGTCAGAACTGAGTTCTTCGACCTCTTCGCTGTCAGAGGAGGTTCAGCAACTACATTGTGGAGTCACTGGAAGGAAAAACACAGCTTACTCTTCCCACTCTCATAGAATGTGACATGATGCCTGACGATAGATCAGAGATTCCCTCACCTGAAATTGCAAGTCACCTCCTGCATCTGATGCCTGTTGCAGACAAGATTCCAGCACTCGACACGGGCGCAGCAATCCTTCTCCTGCTCGGGAAGAGACATACTAAGAGTGCACAAAGTCAGAGAGCAATACAACGCACTCTATGCACAACGCCTTGACCTCGGATGGGTCATTATCGGTGATGTATGTCTGAACGGATCTCACAAGCCAGCTAAAGTTAGTGTTTACAGAACAAATGTGCTGCAAAATGGACGCACATCATTCCTTAGCCCTTGTGCTAACATAATTCAGATCAAAGAGAGACTGAATAACACAACACAACTTTCGGAAGCTCAGAGTTCCATAGAGGCCGCTGGCCCAGCTGGAGATACGGATGACTTCGGATGCAAAGTGTTTGAAAGAACACAAAACTACGGCAA
This sequence comes from Salvelinus alpinus, assembly GCF_045679555.1. NCBI lineage: Eukaryota > Metazoa > Chordata > Actinopteri > Salmoniformes > Salmonidae > Salvelinus > Salvelinus alpinus. The sequence continues at coordinate 60,460,868 of NC_092086.1, read as the reverse complement.
GCCAGCAGCCATCCTCAAACACAACAGATGGTTCTCAGGCCCACTCTTCCTGACAAAGATAGAGATAGAAGACTACTCAGTTAGAAACCTTCGAACTCGTGGGATCCGATACTGATACAGAGATCCGGCTGCAAGTCACAACCTTCACTACCGAAGCTACTGAAGTCCAACTTGGCTCACACAGGTTTGAACGTTTCTCCAGCTGGAAGTCACTCACCCGAGCAATCGCAAAACTACTCCAAATAGCCAAAGCATTCTCCAGGGCTCCAGACTCCAGACAGTGACAAGGGCAACCATCTTAAACAGGCCAAAACCACCATCATCAGATGCGTACAGCAAGAAGTCTTCAAAGAAATCAAGTGCCTCACCAAAAGAGAAGAGGTCTCCAAACACTTTCCACTAAAGAAGCTGGACCCTATCATCGATAAAGACGGGTTGATAAGAATTGGAGGTCGCACAGCGGCAGCTGATATGTCATGGGAAAATAAACACCCTCTCATCATGGCCTAGAACCACCACGTCACCACTCTGTTGGCGAGACAATACCACGAGCAAGTTGCACATCAGGGTCATCACTTCACTGAAGACACAGTCCGGTCAGTTGGATTGTGGATCATTGGAAGTGAAAGACTGGTATCCAGCATAATCTATAAGTGTGTGATCTGCAGAAAACTTAGAGGAAAACTGGAAGAGCAAAAGATGTCAGACTTATCTGCAGACAGACTTGCCTCTGATCCTCCGTTCACTCATATTGGACTGAACATCTTAGGACCTTGGAGCATCACCTCTCACCGGACCAGAGGAGGCAGCGCTGAAAGTAACCGCTGGGCCGTCCTCTTCTCCTGCATGAGTACAAGAGCGGTACACAACGAAGTGATAGAGTCTGTCTACCCCCAGCTTCATCAATGGTTTGAGAATATTCTTCTCTATCCGAGGACGTGCAAAGCACCTACGCTTGGATCGTGGCACAAACTTCAGTCTGCAAAGAGCTGAAGATCAGAACAACTGACTGAGATGAGTACTTACCTTCAAGACCAAAGATGCACATGGGAGAGGATGATTGGAATCGCTCGTCGCATTCTGGATGCTATGCTTCTGGAAGTTAGTTCTACTCGTCTCACACATTAAGTCCTTACCACACTCATGGCTGAAGTCATGGCCGCTCAACCCATAGTCCCAGTGTCTATGGATCCAGAGATGACAGCAGTTCTTACACCTGCAATGCTTCTGACACAATTTTTTAAAACTACAACAGCACCTCCAGGATACTTCAACCTCAAAATCTCTACAGCAAACATTCTGGAAAAGATGGAGACAAGAATACCTGGTGACACTTCAGTCATGCAGATGGCAAGTTGACAAACCTAATCTGCAAGTTGGAGATGTCGTCTTACTAAAAGACACGCAAGTCCACCGAAATGAATGGCCTGTTGGACTCATTGTCAAAACTGTACCAAGCGGTTATAACAAAGTCAGGGATAGTGGAAGTGAGAGTCATGAGACAGGGCACCCCTACGGTGTTCTTCAGATCTGTCTCCGAAGTCGTTCTACTCCTCCAAAAGTAAACATAGTGACATAGCGGGGAGTCTTCTGATAGCTGTACTAATGTACAAAGTATACTTTGTTGTCATCTAGTGGCGAAGTTGGGTACTGTAGCTTTTAATTTGCTAACTCTCGATGCAACGCTATTTCCTGTCAGAACAAACCGAGCAACAACAACAGACCGACTATTTTTCCATTTTACTAGGATTTGGTTAAAGATACATTTGTAAGAACTTTGAGTTATTAGGACATGCTTTCGCTAATTCAAATTGTGTTTCTAGAATATTTATGTTTTTTACATGTTTATTCTAGTTTTCTAAGTTCCGATGATACTAAGCTAATTGCGCTAACTATCGCCCATTCACTTAACATTGTGTGTAAGCATGCTAGCTAACGTTTCGTGACGGAATTTAGCTTCTTTGGGTTTTGGATGTATATAACTATTTTAAGTGTTCAGATATCTCGTGACAGAGGTAAATTATAGTTATTAAGCTATATGGACACTTAGATTGTGTGTATATGTTTGTGATGTAAATTGTCATCATTTCTGCATGGTCATGTTGGCTAGATAGGCTTATTTTCTTGTTGCTAGCTCGTGATAGAAATGCTGTTCTTTATTTGTATCCATTTGTGTGAATGTATATAGTGATTTTTCTAATACATTTTCTCCTTTCTGTATCTGTTACAGTTTTACAAACTAAATATCTTCTACTAAAGATTCTTAACAATACCAGTGCCTCCCTAATTCTTTATTGGAAGAGTGTAAGCCAAGCTTTGTAGCTTACACATTGTGAGGGCAGAACAAAAGTACTTAATTGTTACACAGAAATGATTTGATATTGAGATAAAAACAGCAGCATTGGGACTTTTAAGTGTGTAGGTGGAACCTGAGATTCTGATTCACCTTTAATATCGGTTTCATCTGGTGTCTTTTAAAAATGCAGGCAATTCTTTCCAGTATTGGCACAGATACACAAACACTTGGTTTACAAACAATGGAGTAAATCAACCACTAACAATTTATTTTTATAGTCCATCTGTAGATGCTCTACAGACTATTAGTAACATTTCAACTAAATATCTACTAACCCTAAGCCTTAACCCTAAACTTAACCCTTGCCATAACCCTTACCTTTATTCTATACCTATCCCTAATCGCAAAACGTAGAAGGGGTTAGGTTAAATGCGGAAGACACATTTCAGTTAAATGCATTCAGTTGTACAACTGACTAGGTATCAACCACCCTTTTCCTTTCCAGTTTCTTATGAAAATATAGTTTGTTGATAGTATGACCATCTGTAGAGCATCTACAGATAGATTATCCGTACTATCCAAATAAAGTGTGACCAACCAACCATCATCTTTTGGGTTATGATGGAGTTAGACAGTTGTATTAAGCTCATGAGGCATTTCATATTATTCAAAAATCAATAGTTATATCATTCATTCATTGAAATGACTGTAAATTTCAGATTTCACATTACCTGCTCCCGGAGTCCTTTATGAATGCGTCCCATGCCAGCCCAGCTGTAGCGTTTTGCATACTCCTGCAGTGCTGCATACAGCTTCCTGCCACTCGCTGTGGCCTGGGCTGGGAACAGGGCATGGCTCAGCACAGGGGTCAGGTATCCTTGCCCCTGCTCCTCCTCTCCCGTCTCCATGGTGATGCAGGGAGTCCCCCGATCGCCAGTGGCCACATTTGATGTGGCACTGCACACTGCTCCAGCACAGCTGCCGGCGCGGGACAACACAGAGCGCCTGGAGCCGGACTTGTGCTTACCTGGGATGGCTCGGCCTGGAGCTGGCGGGTCAGAGCCCACCCTGTAACAATACCATAGGAAGAGGAGCAGCAGGGTCCACAGAAGCCCATTCAGAGGACAGACCCCCAGCTCAGCACAGGGGGGCAATGGGAGCAGATCCATGGGCCAGTCCATCCTACAGTGATGAACTGAAATAACAGAGGAGAAGTAAAGGAGAAAGAGCAGGAGATAAGTATGCTATAGAAGGAGGAAGCGAGAGAGATATCAATAGGTGCCAGTTTTCCAGACACAAATAAAGCCCTGGACTATAACTAAATAGGTCTATCTTCGGCATTCCAGGTGACTACCTCGTGAAGCTGGTTGAGAGAATGCCAAGAGTTTGCAAAGCTGTCATCAGGGCAAAGTGTGGCTACTTTGAAGAATCTCAAATATAAAATATATTTTGATTTGTTTAACACTTTTTTGGTTACTACATGATTCCATATGTGTTATTTCATAGTTTTGATGTCTTCACTATTATGCTACAATGTAGAAAATAGTACAAATAAAGAAAAACCCTGGAATGAGTAGGTGTGTCCAAACTTTTGACTGGTACTGTAAATATTCAGACCTTTTGCTATGAGACTCAAAATGAAGCTCAGGTGCATCCTGTTTCCATTGATCATCCTTGAGATGTTTCTAGATCTTGATTGGAGTCCACCTGTGGTAAATCAATTGATTGGACATGATTTGGAAAGGCACACACCTGTCTATATTAGGTCCCACAGTTGACAGTGCATGTCAGAGCAAAAACCAAGCCATGAGGTCGAAGGAATTGTCCGAGGAGCTCAGAGTCAGGATTGTGTCGAGGCACAGATCTGGGGAAGGGTACCAAAACATTTATGCAGCATTTAGGTCCCCAAAAACACAGTGGCCTCCATCATTCTTAAATGGAAGAAGTTTGGAACAACCACGACTCTTCCTAGAGCTGGCCACCCGGCCAACCTGAGTAATTGGGTGAGAAGGACCTTGGTCACTCTGACAGAGCTCCAGAGTTCCTCTGTAGAGATGGTAGAACCTTCCAGAACGACAACCATCTCTGCAGCACTCCACCAATCAGGCCTTTATGGTAGAGTGGCCAGACAGAAGCCACTCCTCAGTAAAAGGCATGAAAGCCCACTTGGAGTTTGCTAAAAGACACCTAAAGGACTCTCAGACCATGAGAAACGAGATTCTCTGGTCTGATGAAACCAAGATTTAACTCTTTGGCCTGAATGCCTAGCGTCACGTCTGTAGGAAACCTTGAGAGGTTCTGCAGAGAAGACTCGAGGCTGTAATCACTGCCAAAGGTTCTTCAACGAAGTACTGGGTAAATGGTCTGAATACTTATGCAAATGTAATATTTCAGTTTTTTGTTTTTAATACATATGCTAACATTTCTAAAAACCTGTTTTTGCTTTGTCATTATGGGATATTGTGTGTAGATTGATGAGAGAAAAAAATTATTTGATCAATTTCAGGGTAAGGTTGTAACATAACAAAATGTGGAAAAAGTCAAGGGGTCTGAATACTTTCCAAATGCATTGTTTATTCATTCAAAATAAATGCTCTGTAATGTTTGCCTTGTGTATTGGGATCAGAGTAGCTTAATAAGTTCCAATTATTGTTAAAGACGACAGGTTAAAACAATGTGGTGTAAACTCATCAGCAGGCGGGATTTTACCTGCAGTTCTTTCAGATCATGCTTTTAGTCATGTTACTAAGTTTATTTTTTCTTTCTTCTTTTTTTTCACCTTTATTTAACCAGGTAGGCCAGTTGAGAACAAGTTCTCATTTACAACTGCGACCTGGCCAAGATAAAGCAAAGCAGTGCAACAAAAACAACAACACAGAGTTACACATAAACAAAGGTACAGTCAATAACACAAAAGAAAAAAGAAAAATCTATGCAGCGTGTGTGCAAATGTAGAAGAGTAGGGAGGTAGGCAATAAATCGGCCATAGAGGCGAAAATAATTACAATTTAGCATTAATACTGGAGTGATAGATGTGCAGATGATGATGTGCAAGTAGAGATACTGGGGTGCAAAAGCGCAAGAGGGTAAGTAATAATATCGGGGTGAGGTAGTTGGGTGTGCTATTTACAGATTGGCTGTGTACAGGTACAGTGATCGGTAAGCTGCTCTGACAGCTGATGCTTAAAGTTAGAGAGTAAGATATAAGACTCCAGCTTCAGAGATTTTTGCAATTCGTTCCAGTCATTGGCAGCAGAGAACTGGAAGGAAAGGCGGCCAAAGTAAGTGTTGGCTTTGGGGATGACCAGTGCAACATACCTGCTGGAGCACGTGCTACGGGTGGGTGTTGCTATGGTGACCAGTGAGCTGAGATAAGGCGGGGCTTTACCTAGCAAAGACTTATAGATGACCTGGAGCCAGTGGGTTTGGCGACAGATATGTAGTGAGATTGTTGGGGGCTACTTTGTAAATGACATCGCCGAAGTCAAGGATCGGTAGGTCAGTTTTACGAGGGTATGTTTGGCGGCATGAGTGAAGGAGCCTTTGTTGCGAAATAGGAAGCCGATTCTAGATTTCCTTTTGAATTGGAGATGCTTAATGTGAGTCTGGAAGGAGAGTTTACAGTTGTCCACATATTCTAGGTCAGAACCGTCCAGAGTAGTGATGCTAGTCGGTGCGGGCAGCAATCGGTTGAAGAGCATGCACTTAGTTTTACTAGCATTTAAAAGCAGTTGGAAGCCACGGAAGGAGTGTTGTATGGCGTTGAAGTTCGTTTGGAAGTTTGTTAACACAGTGTCCAAAGAAGGGCCAGATGTATACAGAATGGTGTCGTCTGCGTAGAGGTGTATACAGAGAAGAGAGTCGGCCCAAGAATTGAACCCTGTGGCACCCCCATAGAGACTGCCAGAGGTCCGGACAACAGGCCCTTCGATTTGACACTCTGAACTCTGTCTGAGAAGTAGTTGGTGAACCAGGCGAGGCAGTCATGTGAGAAGCCAAGGCTATTGAGTCTGCCGATAAGAATGCGGTGATTGACAGAATCGAAAGCCTTGGCCAGGTCGATGAAGACGGCTGCACAGTACTGTCATTTATCGATGGCAGTTGTGATATCATTTAGGACCTTGAGCGTGGCTGAGGTGCACCCATGACCAGCTTGGAAACCAGATTGCATAGTGGAGAAGGTACAGTGGGATTCGAAATGGTCGGTGATCTGTTTATTAACTTGGCTTTCGAAGATTTTACAAATGCAGGGCAGGATGGATATAGGTCTATAACAGTTTGTGTCTAGAGTGCTTTCTCGGTCTTCAATGAGAACTAATTGAAAAAAAACTAACTATACTCAATTATGTAGGCTACTCAATTGTGTTAATTTAATATGTATGGATAAAAAATGTGTTCACTATTGCTGGATTCTTACAGGATAAATAGCTGGATGTAAAGCCTGGTCTCAGAGACAGACGTAACATAGTACAAGTAAATCTAAGACACTCAAATTAGTATGATATGTTACGTTTGCTATGGAACATAAGACAGAAGGTTACGTAACGCAAAAACAAAAGGAGGGTAGGCGAATAATTTGAACGTCTAGCAACCCAAAGGTTGCGTGTTAGAATCTCATCACTAACAACTTTAGCATTTTAGCTAATTAGCAACTACTTAGGGTTAGGGGAAGTTTAGATAACATGCTAACTGTAACCCTTTTAGCTAACTCTTCCCCTAACTTTAACCCTTTACCCTAACTCCTAACCTTAACCTTAGCCTATAGCCTAGCTAGCATTAGCCAGCTAGCTAACATTAGCGTTAGCCACCTAGATAATGTTAGCCACAACAAATTGGAATTCGTAACATATTATACATTTTGAAAATTCATTACATATTGTACGTTTTGCAAATTCGTAACATATCATATGAATTGTAATTCATAATATATCATACAAAATGGATGATGGACATTGTTACCGGTTTTGGTTTTTCCATTTGTATTTAGAGGTAGCGCGTTAGCATGTTAGCACGTAGGGCGCACCAATTTGTTTCGACACGTTTAGTAAGTAAGTTTAGTAAGCTGTTGGCTGGGCTCCCTGCCTGTGCCATTAAACCCCTACAACTCATCCAGAACGCCGCAGCCCGTCTGGTGTTCAACTTTCCCAAGTTCTCTCACGTCACCCCGCTCCTCCGCTCTCTCCACTGGCTTCCAGTTGAAGCTCGCATCCGCTACAAGACCATGGTGCTTGCCTACGGAGCTGTGAGGGGAACGGCACCTCCGTACCTTCAGGCTCTGATCAGGCCCTACACCCAAACAAGGGCACTGCGTTCATCCACCTCTGGCCTGCTCGCCTCCCTACCTCTGAGGAAGTACAGTTCCCGCTCAGCCCAGTCAAAACTGTTCGCTGCTCTGGCACCCCAATGGTGGAACAAACTCCCTCACGACGCCAGGTCAGCGGAGTCAATCACCACCTTCCGGAGACACCTGAAACCCCACCTCTTTAAGGAATACCTAGGATAGGATAAAGTAATCCTTCTAACCCCCCCCCCCCCCCCTTAAAAGAGTTAGATGCACTATTGTAAAGTGGTTGTTCCACTGGATATCATAAGGTGAATGCACCAATTTGTAAGTCGCTCTGGATAAGAGCGTCTGCTAAATGACTTAAATGTAAATGTAAATGTAAGTATGTGTTATACCTGTGTTGGCTTGTCCACCTCATTAGTCAGAAGGTGGTTCACCTAGCCCTGGTGATATTTAAGAGTGGCTGGTCCAGTGCTCCAATTGAGCTTAAGAGATGTTGGGAAAGCTACACTTCACGGCAGCTGAGGTGCAATTTCGAGCTCAACCTATTTTAAGTTTGAAAGAAGCCTGATTTTTGGTGTTTCTCCTGTTTGTTTTGCTCCATATTCTTTTTACTCTCTATCCTAAATTGTGTTTTTTTATTTCCGGAGGCAGACCTAGTGGGCATCCTTGGTGGGTGTCTTTAGAAACCCCTTACTAGTGGCTTTGCCAACTTTCAGCGGGAACCCACATGGGTGCCTTTCAGAACACCTTTAAAACCTCTTTCCTTTCTTGTGGTTGTCAAAGTTATTTTTCTTTGTTAGATCCCTTTGTTGTCAGCGACATTTTCAGTTTGTCAGTTGGGAACGTTACAAAATGGGGCCCCGTACAGGATCTTGGTTTCCATGAGTATGAAAGAGGCTCGAATCACCTACTTTGAAGCTCTGCTGTGCCCAGATATTTGAGTGTTCAAAATTCAGTTTTGTGGTAGAGTTTGTCACTGACATTGGTCCAATAATTTTGAAAGTTGCATAAACACACAGGTTTATAAAAAAAATCCATGGACTTTAAGTTGGAAGCATTTGTGGAAAACCCTACATGGGGGATGCTAGATAAATGTAGTAAGGCAAATCTGCTCATCGTTGCAAAGTATTATGACATCAAAGTGGCATCTGGCAATCCAAAAACAGTAGTCAAAGAGTTGATCGGTACTGTTTTGGCGAGGCTGATGAAAAGGGTGCTACGGGTGGTGGGGGGAGTCCCATAGACGTGCAATTGAGGGAGTAAGAACTATAGGCAAAGTTGGAGCAACAGAAATGAAACCTTGAGCACAAGGAAATAGAACCTAAGGAGAGATTGGAGCCACATAAATGAGTTGGAGCACAGGGAAAGACAAGATGAGGGAGGAGCCAAACCACAAGATCAGGAATGTGAACATTCCATTAGATTAAGAGATGGATCTGGAAGCCCTCAGAATCCAGTCAGGCCATCCTGCACCCTCAGAGTTTGATCTTGGTCGGAACAGCCGGCTTGTACCGCCTTTCAACAAAAAATATGTGGATGTATATTTTACTCTGTTTGAGCGGATTGCTACATCCCTAAAATGGCCGTGAGATATTTAGTTACTGCTCCTCCAAAGTGTTGTTGTGAGAAGGGCTCAAAGTATATGCCACTTTATCTCTTGACCAGAGTTCAGATTATGACACTGTTAAAGCTGCTATCCTTCAGGATAGTTCCTCTTGATCATTATGTGCGCTGTTACTCGTTTCCCTGAGGTCAATCCTCTGAGGAAAATCACGTCTCCAAATATTGTTAAGGCCCTGGTAAAATTATTTTCAACATTTGGACTTTAGCAGGTAGTGTAGTTGGACCAAGTTTAGAATTTCATGTCAAATGTCTTCCAGCAAGTGCTATAGCAATTGGGTGTTACCCATTGCCCCTCTAGTGCCTACCACCCAGAGTCTCAAGGTGCTCTTGAGCGACTTCATCAGACTTTGAAGTCTATGTTGAGAGCTAACTGCTTTGAGGTTGAGAATGACTGGAACGAAGGTGTCTTCTGCTGTTTGCAGCGTGGGAGGTTGTTCAGGAATCTCTCGGTTTTAGTCCAAATGAGCTCATGTTTGAATATCATGCCAGAGATCCTTTGAGTTTGCTGAGAGAGTGGTTGTTGCAAGGCAACAAGAACAAAACAATGCCTGTGTCATGTCAACATGTTGAAACCATACTTCACCCGTTACGATCAGGCGGACAAGTCGGTGGAAACCGATAGTGATGTTCTGCTGCTGTCACTGTTGACTATAGTCTTCCTCAAGAGCACAAGGAAAGCCCAATACACCCTGTGGATGGTTGAGTAACTCAGAGATTCTAGAAAACCTTGATGTATTTTTGGCACACTCGTCTCTGAAGGAAAAAGGAAACAATGTTTCACTGCTTTGAGAATATCAGGGTTTATGCTCAGATGTGCCAACTCAGACAAATGTACTAGAGCATGACATTTGGGGACTCTGATCCAATCACACAACATGCCTATCGAGTGAATCCTGAAAAGAGAGAGAAGCTCCGCAGTGAGGTGGAGTTCATGCTTGACCATAGCATTGCACAACATGACAACAGTCAGTGGAGTTCGCCCTGTATTTTAATACCTGCGGTTTTGTTTTCCGATTTCTGGAAACTCAATGCCATTACTAAGTCGGACTTGTACCCTTTGCCCAGGGTCGATGATTGTGTGGACCTTGTTGGTGCTGCTAAGTACGTTAGCAAGTTTGATCTGCTGAAGAGATATTGGCAGGTCCCTCTAACTGAGTGTGCCTACCTTTTTCTCCCATTCAGGTTAGGAAACGCCAGAGCCATGTTTCAAAGACTCATGCACATTGTGCTATGTGGCCTAGAAAATGCTGAAGCATATTTGGATGTGGTCATATTTAGCACCACCTGGCCCCAAAACCTTCAGGATATTAGGAGTCTGTTCGGCGTTTCGCAGCTGCCAACCTGACAATTAACCTGTCAAAGAGTGAAATTGCCCAAGCAACAGTGAAATATCTTGGGAAGGTGGTGGGGCAAGGGAGAGTCCGAAAAAGTGGAGGCCATCAATAACCTTCCAGTGCAAGCTTCTGTGCTGATTCTTGGGAATGGCTGGCTACGACTTGGCTTTTTGCAAGAACTTTGCCCAGGTTGATGCACCACATACAGATTGACCAGTCCGAAAGTCATTTTCTGTTGGAGCCTCGACAGTCAGGAGGCATTTGAGAAGACAAAGACTATTTTGGTCTCTGCACCGGTGCTAGCTGCTCTGGATTTCAGTTGTCCATTTGCTTTTTACACCGATGCCAGCAATGTAGGAGCAGGGGCTGTGCACCTACAGAAAGACGATACAAATGTTGAGCACCCTGTGGGGTATTTTTCAAAGAAATTGGCCTCATATCAAAAACACAACTCGACTATCGAGAAGGAGACGCTTGGTACTGGCTCTTTAGCACTTCGAGGTTTATGCATCGGTCTCTACACCTCATCTCACCTCATCTAATTTTCCTGCAAAAGACAAGTTCCACGAACCGCCGACTCCTTCACTGGAGTCTCATATTACAGGTATTTCCCCTTGAAATCAGACAAGTCCGTAGTAAGGACAACTTGGTTTCTGATTTTGTCTTTCAAGGGTGGGCAGTCAATACGTTTTTGTGTTTAGCCAGTATGTATCCCAGGCTTACAATTTATTTTGACTGCACGTTCTGCCATATTGGAGATTAGTTTTGGTTGTGCTCGTCCAAAGGGATGAGAGAACATACATGATTTTACTACTTTTTCAAAAGTTCTGTGTTTTAGGCAACTATATATAGAAACATATTTATAGAGAAAAAAATAAAAAGGTGGCTGTTTTTGTCTTGTATTTAATTGTTGACAGTCAGTAGACACCATGTTTATATTGTAAAAGGCGACATATTTAAGTAGCGATGAATATAAGTTAATGGAAGTTATCCGGTTTTGGTTTTTCCATTTATATTTCGAGGTAGCACGTAGGGTGAACAAATTTGGTGTCATCTTGCTAGTAAGTATGGGTTACACCTGTGCTGGCTCGTCATCTCGATAGTCGGAAGTCACCTGGAATGCATGTCAATTAACAGGTATGCCTTGTTAAAAGTTAATTTGTCAAATTTCTTTCCTTCTTAATGCGTTTGAGCCAATCAGTTGTGTTGTGAAGATAGCCCTATTTGGTAAAAGACTGTATACCACCCCTACCTTGTCACAACCCAACTGATTGCCTCAAACAAATTCAGAATGAAAGAAATTCCACAAATTAACAACACACCTGTTAATTGAAATGCATTCCAGGTGACTTTCTCATGAAGCTGGTTGAGAGAATGCCAAGAGTGTGCAAAGCTGTCATCAAGGCAAAGGGTGGCTAATGTAGAAAATAGTAAATAAAGAAAAACCATGGAATGAGTAGGTGTGTCCAAACTTTTGCTGGGAATGTACAAGCAAAATATTTTGCGCCTCTGCCTTTGACAAAGTGAGCACTGTTTATCACAGGATGGCATCAGCGCTCAACTAAAAAGCCCATCGTTTTTATGTGTTGTTGGGGGTGTGTCTTAGTCAGTTTAGCTCAGAATATGTCGTCCTCTCAATCTGCCACCATAGCAGGCCATCTAATAAGTGGTCTCAGGGATGGAGAACTCTGGAAGTTCCTTTGGTCTCTACTGAGTTAGCTAAATCAGATTTTTGTGTTCTTGCAACTTATTGTTCCACAAATCTTCAAAATGTTCTTAAATGTGATGTTCTGGTGCCTCTATGGCAATTCATAAAGCTGATTGAGGACCTTGTTACTTATGAATGTGTTTGTTTTTTATGACAGTTTTTTACTTTCTGCTTGCATTTCGTATTTATATTTTGATGTGAGTATTTTCTACAATTTTTGTAAATTAGCGCTCATCTGTAAAAGAGACATTGGTCTCAGTATGACGCCCTGATAAAATAAAGGGGGGAAAATAGCAGTTGAGGAATCATATTATAATTTGTCTGAAATTAGTTTACAATCTTGCACACATCCAAATGCATAGGCCTATTAGATTCAGTATCCCGCATTTACAGGATTTACTGTATGAGCGAAGGTCTTTTTTGGTTTACACAAAAAGCACCCTCTAGAACTGTCCCCTCCGGTGCATTAACAAGGTATCATCGTCAGCGCACATTTCAGTAAACATATTGACAACATAGCACAACTGCGCAGATACTTCCATCACAGCCTTTCACTTGTAGTTTTGTCGATGCATTGTAAGCGTTCCCGGGATAATGTCCAAATATAAAGAGGGGGTGGACAAAGCATTGAGTAGCCTAGGATATTTATTCTGACAATAGTCGACATCTAAATATATAAGTTAATTTCTAGGCTACCATTTAAAAGGTATCTGGTATGCGTGCATGCATGGTTCCTAATACATTTTAATTGTAGCCCAATGACTCACCACTGTCTATCTGTCTTGATGGGCTGCGCCGATGCAACTCGATACAATTTGTTCCGCATTCGATGTTTCCGCAAAGCGCCAGAGTATAATGTCCTCCTTTACGGAAAATACCGAAGGGTATAGGATTTTAGACTTATTTATTTATCGTCTGGTCAATTGAAGTGAAATATATTTTTGTATTCTATTTAGCTTGGTATAGGCAATCTTAGTTTAAATGTTGCATGCTATCCAATCTCTAGCCTGGGCATTTAGATGTGTGTTGCTGTTTCAGCACTGTTGGTGTACAGCTCTTCGCCAAGAGAACCAAGTTCATGCAAATCTGCGAACATCCACCAGGGCGCATCTGTGAGCTATGACTCCCGACTTAAATGCCCTCACACACACCAACGCGTCAACCATACAGGTAGAACCAGCTACCAGCGTTCCACCCACCCGCTCGCTCCGGGGCCTAGAAATAAGAGAGAGGCGTATAGACATACCATCAACGAGAAAGGGGGGAGCGGAGTCAGAAGACAGCAGGATACCTTTACACATATTTGGGAAGATCAATGGTAGTGATTAGGATATTAGAGGGGTGTAGTCACAAAGCCCCCTGCATACTCACACAAAGAGCAGGGCCGTGTGGGAGCAAATTATAATTTTAACACATTTTATGTGCAGTATCAGCGCTGGTATTTTACGTAAGGGACTCGAAGGAACGCAGTAAAAGAGAACGTAGCTCAACCAACAATAGCCCGATTTTTGACTGAAACGCGAATACCGGTGTGTAAGAGAAGCGCATAATAATAAGGGAATAGATCAGGACGTGATTTTCCAGGTACGTATGCTTCCCTCGCTGCTAACTATTACGCATAGGCCTAATAATTAGCGCAGGTCTCTTTTTCTAATCCATCACATTGCACAACAAACGCTACCTGCATTGAAATTTTAAACCATACAAAAAATACTCCGGATTTTCTCTGACGCAAATACAAATTAGGCCTATTCATTTTTGATAGCCGTCCGGTGAGAGTGGTTATCGGGCAAATAGAATGATTTGGTGCATATTTTGAAAAAGAAAACGGAAAGCCATTGAAAGCATGAAGGAATTAAACATTCTCCTGCGATGCATAACTTAACATTATAGGCCTATTCTATGAGGCCTATCATGTTTAGTTTAATGTAGCTATACAGATATATGATCTCTATTACAGTATTTTAGATCTGAGTGACCGTGACAGCACAGAAGGCATGTCATACGACCACGGATCTAATCCCCCTTGGGCCTTAGGACCCGCATAATGTAAATACGTGTTCACAATCTGAAATGTGATAGCCTTTTCCTCTTTATCTTATATTGTGAGATAGATTTACACGGTGAGACATTGATGGAATGCAACACTAAAAAGCACCAATGATAATGCTGCACTGCTGATATATATATCACGTTTTGAGCAATTTTACCTTTACCAAGGCACTTTTATTGTAGGTTTAAAGATACAAAATGGGATATGGGGATATGTTCAATGACATTGAAATGCTTGATATAACCATTGATAGAATTTATATGTCTCTTAAGCTTAGCACAATTCTTATTTACAGTGACGCCTATACCGGCCAAACCCGGACGACGATGGGCCAATTGTGCGACGTCCTATGGGACTGTCAATCACGGCCGGTTGTGATACAGACTGGATTCGGACCAGGGTGTCTGTAGTGATGCGTATAGCATTGAGATGCAGTACCTTAGACCGCTGCGCCACTCGGGAGCAAGCTTAGCCTACCCTATCATAACCTAAAATAAGGTTTCTTTACCCCATTGTTTACAAATAACAATAGCATGAACAAATGTAAATACATGTTTTAAACTATCACCTGGATTACATTAATTTGTCTTTGAATTTGAGAGGGGTTTGTACATTAGGGATGGCTGGGTTGGGGAAATGTAACCCTCCCTAATACACATTTTGTAAATGTAGAATTTGTTCTTAATTTACTTGCCTGGTTAAATAAAGTTAAATAAAATAAGTAAACATGTTTAAACATTTTGAAGCTATACCTTGTTTGTTTATTGTTTGTAAACAATGGAGGGAGCAATATAACCTTTGGCTTATGATGGAGTAAGACAGTTGGGCTAAGCTCATGTGTATGTGATATTCTTTACGAATCAAAAATGTAAATGACCATTGAACAGATTCCCAGGTCCAAGACTGCACATTTTAATATCTGTCTCTCTAAAACAGGGGTGTCCAACTCATTTTGCTCTGGGGGCCTCATTCGGTCTTCGATGAGGTCCGAAGGGCTGCACTGAAATTGGTTATATTTCTTGCCTGTTGAAATATTTTTACTCCACCTGCGAGCCGGATTGGACCCCCTCCGTATGTTGACACCCCTGCTCTAAAGCTTATGTTTTTAATATATGATCAGTGTAGTTGCTGGTGCTGTTGTTCTGATTGATAAAGTACAATACTGCAGTAAGGAATCATTTAGGTTGTATCTGCTCTTCTTTCCTTCCTTACAATCTCTTTCCCTCCCCTCTTCTGTTTCGTTTCCCTCCCCTCTCTGTCAGGCTGTTCTGATACTAAACCATGGTGTCTACAGTTCTTGCTGTGACACTATCTGTCACCATCCTCCACCTAACTACAGGTAACGTGTGTGTGTGTGTGTGTGTGTGTGTGTGTGTGTGTGTGTGTGTGTGTGTGTGTGTGTGTGTGTGTGTGTGTGTGTGTGTGTGTGTGTGTGTGTGTGTGTGTGTGTGTGTGTGTGTGTGTGTGTGTGTGTGTGTGTGTGTGTGTGTGTGTGTGATAGTGCTGAGCGATTAATGTTGGTTATTTTTCTGCAGTTTCTCTAGAGATAAATCAGATCATATGCCCGAACTGTGCTTAGTAGTTGGGAGTTGTAGTTTCCAACAGGCCAATGTTCTATATATATAGTTTACTGTAGAACATTTGATAATTAACTACAATGATCATAATCCATTGCGCGGCTAAACTTGTTCGGTCTTTGTATCTTTTACGCCTGCTACTTAAGAGAGAAGAATGCGCAATCAAGAGGGGATACATAGACAGCAGTTTATTTGCGAGGTATCTCTACCTGAAAATACCGTATATGGATCTAAGTGATTGATAGTTGGCATTCAGCAGTCATAAAAGTATGGATAATTTACTTTGAAAAACCACTAAAATAGTGACTGTCAGACAGCATGGCCAGCAGCTCTATAAAGATGAGATGATGACTTGGAATTAAATAAGTCATCAACTAAATTAAATGTAATATACACAAGTAATGTGAATAGCTGATGGTTAATATATAAGTGATGAACAGTCATGGGCAGTCCCTACCATCATGTGACTTTTATTAATTGATTTACTGTGTTACAGCATTCAACCTACATAATGCATAGTGCATTTAATGTTTAAAAAAATTATAAAAATTGTGATACATTTTTAGTAATCGAACTGACCTCAAAGCTCCAATCGCTCAGCACAAGTGTGTGTGAGAGAGAGAGAGCGAGAGAGAGAGAGCGAGAGAGAGAGAAAGAGGCAGAAATGTTTCTTGTGACAGATGTTTCTTGAATTAAAAAAATAAATAATTTGCCAATCATAGTTTAAATTCCTCCATTTCCTCTGAAGTAATTTTCCCCAAGTCATTATATATCTCTTTCCTCTTAGGCTTGAGCTTTGTGACCCCTGACCCTGAGGCTCCTCCCACAGCAAGTCCTGGTCCCCATCCATTGGGCAAGCTGATCCATGCAGCCCTTCTGAGTAAGGAGTACCTGGGCCATGCCCCAGTTGATACAGGTAGCATAGCTCACCAGTAGCTGTTTTAGATTATTATATCAGTACTGATATTCATTCATATGCTACTACTAATTAATAATAACAATAACAGTAATACTGTATTTTTATTTGTAAAACCCTTTTCAAATATACCAAAACCAACTGCTTAAATAGAATCACGATGGCATCAGTGGTGTAGGGTAGGTGGGGGCCACGATGCGGACCAATCAGCACACTCATGACAAAACTGTGCATGTTTAAACCAGGGATGGGCAACTTTGATGGGGGTGGGGGCCACAAAAGACATGCAGTCCTTTTGGGGCCCTAAGTGAAATTAAGTTGTACAGTTAATTTCCTGCAATTCTACACATTTTGCCATGGGGTGTTGAGAAAATGTATACATCTTGTAAATAATTTCATGCAATTCTACTCATTTTGCCATAGGTTGTGGAGAAATGTTAGCATTTTTATATGATATCTGACTGAGTGATTTGTTATCAACGTGGGCCCCCCGGTTTTATTTCAACCATTATTACTAGAAGTTTAGATACCTGACCACAAAACTAACTTACAATCGAAAAAATGTTAGCTGACATGAGTGACTTTCAGTGACTGACATCACAAGAGAAAACTGCTGATGCAAAACCATATTTTGAAATTGCACCTTGTGTATTCCACAATTCTAACTCTCAACAGTAAGTTGAGACCTCGAGTGAGTCCACCCCTGCCAAAAATATAAACTAAACATGTAGAGTGTTGGTCCCATGTTTCATGAGCAGAAATGAAAAATACCAGAAATGTTCCATACGCACAAAAAGCTTCTTTCTCTCAAATTGTGTGTACAAATTTGTTGACATCCCTGTTGTTGAGCATTTCTCCTTTGCCAAGATAATCCATTCACGTGAAAGGTGTGACATGTCAAGAAGCTGATTATACAGCACAAGGTGCCGCAGACCATGTGTATGTAAATTTGGACTTGAACCCGATCGAACATCTCTGAAGAGACCCGAAAATAGCTGCGCAGCAACGCTGTGCACCTTGTGCTGGGGACAATAAAAGGCCACTCTAAAATGTGCAGTTTGCCACACAACACAATGCTACAGATGTCTCAAGTTCTGAGGGAGTGTGTAATTGGCATGCTGACTGCAGGAATGTCCACCGGTCACGGATGAATAGGAGTGGAAGGTAGGAGTCAGGTGCAGCGAGCAGAGGGTTCAAGAAAAATAGGCACTTTTATTCCGGCACAAACGGTCATGCCCAAACACAGGGCGGAAAACACTGACCAACCCAAAACACAGGGTAAAACGGTCCGGAGCACAAAACCACAGCCAACACTAAACGTGAACACAAAATAATCCCGCACAAAATAGAACGGGCCTAACAAGCTTAAATAGGCTAGAAAATCAAGAAAACACAAATAGGAACAGGTGCAACTAATAAGACTAAACTAACAGAAAAGGAAAAAGGGATCGGCCTAGTAGGCCGGTGACGACGACCGCCGAGCACCGCCCGAACAGGCAGGGGAGCCAACTTCGGCGGGAGTTGTGACACCACCAGAGCTGTTGGCAGAGAATATAAGGTTAATTTCTGCACCATAAGCCGTGTGGGCGAGTGGTTTGCTGATGTCAACATTGTGAACAGAGTGCCCCATGGTGGCGGTGGGGTTATGGTATGGGCAGGCTGGCCAACGAACACAATTGCATTTTATCGATTGGCAATTTGAATGCGCAGAGATACTGTGACAAGATCCTGAGGCCTATTGTCGTGCCATTCATCCGCCGCCACGACCTCATATTTCATCATGATAATGCAAGGCCCCATGTCGCAAGGATCTGTACATAATTCCTGCAAGCTAAATCTTCCAGATCTTCCATGGGCTGCATACTCACTAAACATGTCACCCATTGAGCTCTGAATAGATGTGTACGACAGTGTTCCAGTTTGCGGCAATATCCAGCAACTTCGCACAGTCATGGAAGATGAGTGGGACAACATTCTACAAGCCACAATCAACCGCCTGATCAACTCAATGCGAAGGAGACTGCATGAGGCAAATGGTGGTCACATTAGATACTAACTGGTTTTCTGATCTCCACCCCTACCTTTTTTTAAAGGTATTTGTGACCAACAGATGCCTATCTGTAATCCCAGTCATGTGTTATACATAGATTGGGGCCTAAGGAATTTATTTCAATTGACTGATTTCCTTAAATGAACTGTAACTCAGTAAAATCATTCAAATTGTTGCATGTTGCGTTTATATTTTTGTTCAGTGTATGTACAGTGCATTCGGAAAGTATTCAGACCCCTTGCCATTTCCACATTTTGTTACATTACAGCCTTATTCTAAAATGTATTCAATTGTTTTTTTCCATTATCTACACACAATACCACGTAATGACAAAGCAAAAACAGGTTTCTAGAAATGTTTGCAAATGTATTATAAATATTTACATAAATATTTACATAAGTATTTAGACCCTTTACTCAGTACTTTGTTGAAGCACTTTTGGCAGCTGTTATAGCCTCGCGCCTTCTTGGGTATGACGCAGCAAGTTTGGCACACCTGTATTTGGAGTTTCTCCCATTCTTCTCTGCAGATCCTCTCAAACTCTGTCAGGTTGGATGGGGAGCATTGCTGCACAGCTATTTTCCGGTCTCTCCAGAGTTGTTCGATTGGGTTCAAGTCCGGGCTCTGGCTGGGCCACTCAAGGACATTCAGAAACTTGTCCCGAAGCCACTCCTGCATTGTCTTGGCTGTGTGCTTTGGGTCGTTGTCCTGTTGGAAGGTGAACCGTCGCCCCAGTCTGAGGTCCTGAGCGCTGTGGAGCAGGTTTTCATCAAGGATCTCTCCGTAATTTGCTCCGTTCATCTTTCCCTCAATCCTGACTAGTCTCCCAGCCCCTGCCACTGAAAAACATCTCCACAGCATGATGCTGCCACCACCATGCTTCACCGTAGGGATGGTGCCAGGTTTCCTCCAGATTTGACGCTTGGCATTCAGGCCAAAGCGTTCAATCTTGTTTTCATCAGACCAGAGAATCTTGTTTCTCATGGTCTGAGATTATTTAGGTGCCTTTTGGCAAACTCCAAGCGGGCTGTCATGTGCTTTTACTGAGGAGTGGCTTCCATCTGGCCACTGATTGGTGGAGTGAAAGGCCTAATTGGTGGAGTGCTGCAGAGATGGTTGTCCCATCTCCACAGAGGAACTCTAGAGCTCTGTCAGAGTGACCATCGGGTACTTAGTCACCTCCCAGACCAAGGCCCTTCTCCCTAAATGTTTTATTTTTATTTACCCTTTATTTAACTAGGCAAGTCAGTTAAGAACAAATTCTTATTTACAATGACGGCCTAGGGACAGTGGGTTAACTTGTTCAGGGGCAGAACGACAGATTTTTACCTTGTCAGCTCAGGGATTCGATCTAGTAACCTATCGGTTACTAGTCCAATGCTCTAACCACTAGGCTATCTGCCGCCCCAATTGCTCAGTTTGGCCGGGCGGCCAGCTCTAGGAAAAGTCTTGGTGGTTCCAAAATTCTTCCTTTTAAGAATGATGGAGGCCACTGTGATCTTGGGGGCCTTTAATGCTTCAAACATTTTTTGGTACCCTTCCCCAGATCTGTGCCTCGACACAGTCCTGTCTCAGACCTCTACGGACAATTCCTTCAACCTCATGGCTTGGTTTTTTTCTCTGACATCCACTGTCAACTGTGGGACCTTATAAAGACAGGTGTGTGCCTTTCCAAATCATGTCCAATCAATTGAATTGACCACAGGTGGACTCCAATCAAGTTGGAGAAACATCTCAAGGATGATCAATGGATAGATCAACAGGATGCACCTGAGCTTCGAGTTTCATAGCAAAGGGTCTGAATACTTATGTAAATATGTTATTTCTGTTTTTTGTTTTTTTTATCAATTTGCAAAAATTTCTAAACACCTGTTTTCGCTTTGTCATTATGGGGTATCGTGTGCACATTAATTAATACTCTTTTTGTATATATATTTTTTCAAGTTTTACAAAATGTACATCAATGTATTTCTATTTATTCAACCTTTATTTAACTAGACAAGTCAGTTAAGAACAAATTCTTATTTACAATGACGGCTAACACTGTCAATGTTAGTACAAAGATTTGACCATATCCCAACCTTCCTTCCTTCCTCCCTCCACACAACACATCCAAAAAAGTGGAGCAACAGAAATAAATAAGTAAATAAATTATTAGTAAACCTTAGACAAACTTGCTTGGACTGGATAGCATTATATTGATGACTGTACCTAGTATGTAATGACTACGGGAAATACCTACTGGGAAACCTTAAAGCATCTCATCAGAGGGGAGCCTCCGCAAGCCATTGAAGTATGATATAAATGGTTGCCATTTTCTAACAAATGTATCAGTGGAACTCCTAAGAGAATACTTAATTTTCTCAAGCTTTAGGAAGAACATTACATAATTTTGCCATTGAGAAGTAGAGGGGGGCTGCTGAGCAGACTTCCACTGGAAAATACATCTATGTCGAGCTAATAAGGATGTAAAAGCAACAACATCAGCATGTTTGGGGTCTAAGGAGAACAAGTATTCTGGAATACCAAAAACAGCTATCAAGGGACATGGCTGCAGGTTCATTTCAAACACCATTTTAAAAATAGAATCTCAGTAATTTTGTAGTTTAGAGCATTAAATGAATATGGGTCTACGGTCACATGTTGAGACATGACATCTATCACACTCATCATTTACATTTGGATATATTTCAGACAATCTAGATTGTACTTTATCAATCGCCTCATCCCACCACTCGTGTAAATTCAACACCCATTTCCCGTTCCCAAGCAGTTTTAGTTTTGTTGGTGGAGTGTTTGTCCAATGACATAATACACCGATAGATCAGAGAAATGACTGCTTTCTGTCGAGGTAATAGAGTCAATATGCCATCCCAGGGTTAGCAAGGGGGTGGAGCAGGGAAGCCAGACAATTGGGAGGAGACACAATGCCTAATTTGAAGGTAACAGAAAAAGTGTGATGGATGCAAAGAGTATTTAGAGGGTAAGTTGGGAAAACTAGAAAAAATTCCATATTCTACATATAAGTCTTTCCTTGTCCAGTAAGAGAAAGCATTATCTATTAGGGAAGCGGGGAATAAGTGATTCTTATCAATAGGACCCATAGTAGATGCAGAGGAGAATTTAAAATGCCTTCAAAACTGGTGTGGAAAAAGTGTGGAAAGCACTACAGGATTGCCAGTATAGCGAGAGGGGGATGCTGGGAGAGAAGAGCAGAGTAAAGCAGGAAGAGAAGCAGAAATACAAGAATGTGCCTCTAGGTGGCACCTGGAGTATGTAACCAGAATGGCAATTTCTGAAAGTTGTCTGCCCAGTAATAGTATAAAAAGTTGGGTCGTGCAAGCCCTCCACTAAACTTGCATCTCTGAAGTAAAGATCTACTCACTCTGGGTACCTTTCCTCCACAGAAAAATGTGGTAGCAGCCTGATTTGATTGACTTTAAAAAGCACTTTGGTAAAAACAATGGGTTAATATTTTTAAAATGTATTTTACATTTTTTTATTTAACCTTTTATTAAACTAGGCAAGTCAGTTAAGAACAAATTCTTATTTACAATGACGGCCTAGATTGAAATAAGATAATGGAACTTGGGTAAACTGTTCATTTTTACAGCATTAATCCTGTAAGCTACCCCATCTCTGAAAATCAGTTTTAATTTGCGTAAGGAGGGGAGCAACGTTTGCAGAAAAAAGAGCATGTAATGAACGAGTTACCTTCACTCCAAGATATTTGAAACCAGAGCGGCTAAGCTGAAAATCCAAGTCAGTCTGCTGGAGCTGTAGCACTGCTGTATTGATTGGGAATTTGGAATTTCTTAAATAACTCAGTTGGAAACCCATCAGGCCCTGGAGCTTTGCTGCTCTGCATTGACTTGATAGACTGAATAACCTCTTCAAGGATGAGAGGAGAATCAAGATCATCTGCAGTTTCAGCCTCAACTGTGGGAGTCTCCAGTTCACCCAAAAATGTAGTCATATTGGCAGTATCTGATGGAAATGCAGATGTATACAGGGAGGAATAGAAAGACCTGAAGGTGTCATTGATCCCCGTAGGGTCAGAAATCAAGCTATGAGAGGAATCTTTAATTTGGGGAATCAGACGGGTTGCAGCACTGCGTTATAATTGGTGTGCGAGCAGACGACTTGCCATGTTCATAGTAGCTACCACGTGAATGCAATAGTAACCATTCTTTATCTGTAGTGGACAAGAGATTGAATTCAGATTGTAAATTCAAGCATTGCCTATATAGCCCTGGTGATGGCGTCAAGGCATATTGGTGGTCTAAGTCAAGGATGGCTTCAGAGAGTTCTTCAAGTTTAGCTTCCCGAGTTTTGTTTAAATGAGAAGAATAATGTCAACAGGGAAGAGGCGACTCCGGGATGCTGGCCTTCTAGGCAGAGTTGCAGAAACAGCCATATCACAGACTGGCCAATAAAAATAAAAGATTTAAGATTGGCAAAAGAACACAGACACTGGACAGAGGAACTCTGCCTAGAAGGCCAGCATCCCGGAGTCGCCTCTTCACTGTTGACGTTGAGACTGGTGTTTTGCGAGTACTATTTAATGAAGCTGCCAGTTGAGGACTTGTGAGACGTCTGTTTCTCAAACTAGACACTAATGTACTTGTCCTCTTGCTCAGTTGTGCACCGGGGCCGCCCACTCCTCGTTCTATTCTGCTTAGAGCCAGTTTGCGCTGTTCTGTGAAGGGAGTAGTACAAGGCATTGTACGAGATCTTCAGTTTCTTGGCAATTTCTCGCATGGAATTGCCTTAATTTCTTAGAACAAGAATTAGACTGAGTTTCAGAAGAAAGTCTTTGTTTCTGGCCATTTTGAGCCTGTAATCGAACCCACAAATGCTGATGCTCCAGATGCTCCAGGCCAGTTTTATTGCTTCTTTAATCAGTACAACAGTTTTCAGCTGTGCTAACATAATTGCAAAATGGTTTTCTAATGACCAATTAGCCTTTTAAAGTGATAAACTTGGATTAGCTAACACAACGTGCCATTGGAACACAGGAGTGACGGTTGCTGATAATTGGCCTCTGATGATGGCAAGGAATAAGTTAGTCCTAAATATTTCAAAAACTTAAAGTATTGTATTTGGGACAAATCATTCACTGAAACCTTAAACCTTGAAATTGAGCAAATTGAGGTGACAAAACTGCTTGGAGTAACCCTGGATTGTAAACTGTCATAGTCAAAACATGTTGATACAACAATAGCTAAACTGGGGAGAAGTATGTCCATAATAAAGCCCTGCTCTGCCTTGTTAACAAAACTATCAACAAGGCAGGTCCTACAGGCCCTAGTTTTGTCACACCTGGACTACGGTTTCAGTCGTGTGATCGGGTGCCACAAAGAGGGACCTCGGAAAATTACAATTGGCTCAGAACAGAGCAGCACGGCTGGCCCTTAATTGTACACGGAGAGCTAACATTAATAATATGCATGTCAATCTCTCATAGCTCAAAGTGGAGGAGAGATTGACTTCATCACAACTTGTTTTTGTAAGAAGTGTTGACAGGCTGAATTCACCGAGGTGTCTGTTTAAACTACTAGCACATAGCTCGGACACCCATGTATACCCCACAACACATGCCACCAAAGGTCTCTTCACAATCCCCAAGTCAACAACAGACTATGGGAGATGCACAGTACTACATAGAGCCATGGCTATGTGGAACTCTATTCCACATTAGGCAACTGATTGCAAGCAGGAAAATCAGATTTTAACAACAGATAAAAATACACCTTATGGAACGTCGGAGACTGTGAAGAGACACACATACAGTACTGTCACGCCCTGATCTGTTTCACATGTCCTTGTGCTTATCTCCATCCCCTCCAGGTGTCGCCCATCTTCCCCACTTATCCTCTGGTTATTTATACCTGTGGTTTCTGTCTGTCTGTGCCAGTTCGTCTCGTTTGTCAAGCTTACCAGCGTTCGTCCTGTCAACTCCTGTCTTTTCCCAGCCTCTTTTTTCTCGTCCTCCTGGTTTTTCACCCTTGCCTGTCCTGACCTTGTACCTGACCACTCTGCACGTTCCTGATCCTGAGCCTGCCTGCCGTCCTGTACCTCTGCTCCATCTCTGGATTACTGAACTCTGCCTGTCCCCTGACCTTAAGCCTGCCTGCCATCCTGTACCTTTGCTCCTTCTCTGGATTGTTGACCCCTGCCTGCCTTGACCTGTCATTTTCCTGCCCTGTGGGTACAATAAACATTGTTACTTCACACAGTCTGCACTTGGGTCTTACCTTGATTCCTGATAGTACGAACTGGCCATGACTGACCCAGCAGACTTGGACCAGCTCCGCAATGCCATCTCCTCCCAAGGAGCCACCATTGGTAGGCACGAGAAGTTGCTTCATGGTCTGATGGAAGGGTTCCAGGCCGTGGTCGAACGTCATGACCTAGCCTTGGATGCATTGCGGGAGCAATTCCGTGGGTTGCCTACTAGGCAGCCTACCACAACGGTAACCTCCCGGTCCCTCTGTAACCCGGCTGGTAGCAGCACCGTCACACCGGTTTCCCGGGAAACCCGCTTACCTCCCCCAGAGCGTTACAATGGAGATTACAGATCCTGCCAGGCCTTTCTCTCCCAGTGCTCCCTCGTTTTCGAGCTGCAGCCTCCTTTTTTTCCCCTCGGACCACTCAAAGATAGCGTACATTAGTACGCTGATGTCCGGGAGGGCACTCGCTTGGGCCACGGCGGTATGGGAGCAACAATCCAGCATCTGCCTCAGTCTGGAGGTATTCGTGGCTGAGTAGAGAAGTTTTCGAGGCTCCTGTGTCCGGGAGAAAGGCTGACCGGAAGTTACTCCAGTTTCGGCAGAACACCCTCAGTGTGGCAGACTATGCAGTGGAGTTCCGCACGCTAGCAGAGGGTACCTGGAACACGGAAGCGCTGTTCAACATGTTCCTGCACGGATTATCGGAGGAGGTAAAGAATGAGCTGGCAGCCCGAGAACTACCGACGGATCTCGACTCACTCATCGCTTTAACCATCCGGATCGATGGTCAGCTGTGGGCACGTAGGATGGAGAAGAGGTCCGATTGTGGTCCCAATCGCTCACTCAGGGATCCCACCTTGCAGCTGATGAACTCCGGAAGTCCCCGACGTCTACGTCCCCGAGAGGATCCGACTTTACCCGAGTTCCTCCAAGAGCCTCCGGAGACTGCCGATTCACCTCTTCCCGAGCCGATGCAGCTCGGTAGGTTTAGGCTGTCTCCAGCCGAACGCGTACCAGACTTGAGACCCAGAGTTGTCTGTATTGCGGTATTGCCGGTCATTTTGTGTACCCTCCATACTTTTCTGTGTCTAGAGGATCAAAAACCAGGAGGACGACGCTGTACCCGCCCGCCTGACTACTCTGCTCGTCCCTGACCTTGAGCCTGCCTGCTGTCCTGTACCTTTGCTTCTACTCTGGATTATCGACCTCTGCCTGCCTTGACCTGTCGTTTGCCTGCCGCTGTGGTTACAATAAACATTGTTACTTCACACAGTCTGCACTGGGTCTTACCTTGATTCCTGATACAGTACACATGATAAGACACACACTTTACATACACATACACATGGATGTTTTTTCTAATATATGTGAATGTGGAGTAGTGGCCTAAGGGAACACACTAAATGTAAATGGTAAAGTGTAATGTAATGTAATATTTTAAACTGTAAGTAAATGCCTTATGTTTCTGGACCTCAGGAAGAGTGGCAGCAGCTAATGGGGATCCTTAATAATTACAAATGCAAACCGGTGTGCCTGGAACCTACTACCATACCCAGTTCAAAGGCACTTAAATCTTTAATCTTGCCCATTCACCCTCTGAACAGCACACATACTGTACATAATCCATGTCTCAATTGTCTCAAGGCTTAAAAATCCTTCTTTAACCGGTGTCCTCTCCTTCATCTGCACTGATTTGAGGTGGATTTAACAAGATTTAACATCAACAATATGAAGGGTGGTACTCAGTGATGTGTTGGATTTTCCCTAAACATAATACTTTGTATTGAGGACATAAAATGTATTTCTTTGTCACATTTTAGGCATATTTACTTTAGTGCCTTATTGCAAACAGGATGCATGTTTTGGAATATTTTTGTACTTACTCCGCAATAATAATCCAAGTGACAGAGTTAAAAAGAAGGAAGCCTGTACAGAATTCAAATAGTGTTTCTATGGGCTATAGTAGTAATGGGCTTTAGTAGTAGTATTTAGATATTGGTATGACCATCTTAGAACAATTCCATATGTTAGCTTAGTAGAATCCCCCCTCCATTTTGACATTATGGAGTATTGTGTATAGGCCAGTGAATATCTCAATGTATTACATTTTAATTTCAGACTTAATGTGGAAAAAGTAAAGAGGAAATTGTACTTTCTGGAAATTGACCCACCTACAAAAGAGGGGTTCCGCGGGCCGCTAGTTGCCAATCTCTGGTTTAAACACTCTGCCTTGATTGCAGGTACAACCACCAACCCTACTCAGGCTGTACCACAGCTTGGGCAGACTGAGCCTGCAGCCACTGTGATGCTACCAGGGGTGCTAACCACGGCGCTGACCTCATCGCCTCCAGTTAGCCTATCAGGAGCAGGGAGAACTGTAACATCCTCACCCACAGAGGAGGAGACGACAACCACTTTGATCACCACAACGACCATCACCACGGTGCACATGCCGGGTAAATGCATTGTGGGATTGCAAGCCTAACATGTTAGGATGATGCTCGTGTTGCACAGGCATTACTTCCATAAGGTTGAGATATTTGTGCATTTTCAGTCAAGTGTCCTGACTTTCTCTCTCCAGTGCAGTGCAATGCCAGTCTCTCTGGGATGGAGGGCATTGTGGAGTCTCCAGATCCTCTCTCCTCATCCCCTTATTCTCCTCTGGAGTGCACCTACAGCATCACGGTGTATCCGGGTTATGGAGTGGAAATTCAGGTAAGTCACCGTTAGTCATCATCATCATGCCACTATTGTTTATTTTTGTATTATTTGCACACAAGAAAAATACAAAGCAATGGGATGAGAGTTTAAGAAGCAAGTGAAAAGTGCATGTATGGGAAAGGCTGGGAAAGGCTCCTTGATGTTGTAGGCACAAAGCGTCTAATGAAGGGGGCTGTGCTTTTATACTGATTGGTTCTCTTGTGTCTTTCTCACTCAAACAACCACTTGGACAGCCAAAAATACAATTTTGGTTTTCATTAATTTTTACGCTAATATCCAATTTTGACTTTGTGGCTGTGGACTCTAGTGGAAGACGTTTATCAAGCACATAGGCTTAAATATCACAGCACCAGTTTAAGCACCACCTTCTCCCAATTCTGATTTGTCAAAATAATCTATGAAGAAAACCCAGAACCAGGAACTACTAATTTAGCAACATTTTCAGTATATTTAGTGAGTTTTCAGACCCCTCCAACAACTTTTAGTGGTAAAGATTCAAGCAAGAAATGCAGTTACTTTTCAGGCTGCCTTCAGGGAGTTTGACACTGAGGGATTCTATGGTTTTGATAGCATTTAGCTAGTCTTGCTAATACCAGCCTCTCTACGTCCTTGATGTGAGAGTCTGGAACGGCTGCTTTGATGTGTCGACAAGAAGCGACCATAATGAAGGGGCTGTGCCCTCAGACTTCAAAGCAGCATCCTACGCTGGTAGGATATCCCCGTTTTTGAATTTAATCATGATCTATTGTTTTACATAGGACCGCTTAAGCCCTTCCGCTTCCAGGATTAGCAAACACTGTCGAAGGAGACCATGGTCTTGTTGTGTCTTTGGTTATACCGGATTAAGTGTTATGACATGCTATTCTATAAAATACTTTCTCCGTAATTAATATTACCTGGTTGAACTAATCATGTAAATGTAATTAACTAGAGAGGAGGGGCACCACGAAATAATATTTATAGAGCTGTTATCTTCCGAATAAACTCTTAAAGACCTAGTAATATTTTACATCAATAGCAGTCAATATTAATCGTCACCTTATTTCAGTCTCATCTGAAAGTTGTAAATTCTTGGTTATCTTCACAAACCCTGGCTAACAAGTTGAATCAGCAATACACAATTGGGTTTAATTATTTATTTACTAAATACCTAACTAAATCACACAGAATTACATATACACAGAATAAATCATACCTTGATTACAAATTACGTCATAAAGGAAAACGTCCCTAGCGGGCGGAACAGATATAACAGCTTGTTACACGCAAGAAAAAGGGCTGGGTTTGAGTGAAAGAGCGGGAAGACTGAGGAACAAAGGGCGAAGCTGTGCTATCGTAAATACAATATCTTATGCATTCTAAATTACCGCCCATTTGGAAAAGGAAAATGCAATAAATATTTACTCTGAGCTGCGCTTCAGTAGGTTGGTGGTAGATGGCAGGCCGTGTTGCCAAACCGGGTCCTTTGTCCTTTGAAGAATGTCTCTGCTACTGCTGGTAAATTGAATACGTTGTAGTAACGTCGTTGGGTGGTAGACGGTATACTCTGTCTGTCCTAATTTACGTTTGCAGCTGCTGTTGCTAACTCAACATCTAGGAGGTATCACTTCTATAGTGAATACGAGTTCAAAGTTCATATTATTCGCAACCAAAGCTCATGCTGAGGTTGGCTTAGTTCTGTAGTTGACATGTTATCTGAACCATTCTGACATTGGACCGTCGTCCTCACATCCTCGGAACAGGAAGTTAAATTTTTGTCAATGGCTTATATAGTGGAGGGAGAAGGGTGTGTCTGAAAAGTTTATAACCCATGTCTCTTCACAGGGACGGGCCACTGGTTGAGCAGAGCCCTAAACTTATGAAAACCCAAATCTCTCATTTGGAAGCTAAAATTACATTTAATCTCTTCACAAATAATTTCATATTCAAACATTTGAATTAAACAACAATTCCATGTGAATCCGATACCTCTGATGTGCAGACTTTCCACAGTAGAGTTTATGTCATTCTATCGTTGATGAGAATGTGCCAGATGACAACCGAACTGACATAATATACCTTAAGTACCACCGCATATGTTCACTTGGTCGGATTACCAGAATATAGTTCATTTCCCCCCAACTTCTGATGTTCCCAGAATCTCTATGTTAACCAAAGGGGCTTTCTAATGTCACATCAGTAGAGTAGGGAGAGGAAAGGGGGGGAAGAGGTATTTATGACTGTCATAAACCTATCCCCAGACCAACGTCATGACAGTCTCAATGGGTTTTCCCTGAATTAACTGATGACCTAGTAACTGTTTTTCATTAATGTTGAGTTTTGTATTGATTGCTGTTTTATTTGACATTGTTTTGGTTGTTATCAGGACCCCCTTGCGAAGGAGCAAGGGGGTCCACCACTACCACATATCTACAGTACAAAATCCATGTGTATGTATGTGTATAGCGTGTGTCTGTGCCTATGTATGTGTTGCTTCACAGTCCCCGCTGTTCCATAAGGTCTATTTTTTTATCTGTTTTTTAAATCTAATTTTACTGCTTGGTAATGATGGACTGTCGTTTTTCTTTCCTTATTTGAGCTGTTCTTGCCATAATATGGACTTGGTCTTTTACCAAATAGGGCTGTCTTCTGTATACCATCCCTACCTTGTCACAACACAACTGATTGGCTCTTTAAACAGCTGGAATTTTCCAAGCTGTTTAAAGGCACAGTCAATTTAGTGTATGTAAACTTCTGACCCACTGGAATTGTGATACAATGAATTATAAGTTAAATAATCTGTCTGTAAACAATTGTTGGAAAAATGACTTGTGTCATGCACAAAGTAGATGTCCTAACCGACTTGCCAAAACTATAGTTTGTTAACAAGAAATTTGTGGAGTGGTTGAGAAACGAGTTTTAATGACTCCAACCTAAGTGTATGTAAAGTTCCGACTTCAACTGTATGTGCTGAGAGAAGGACAGTGCACCGTCTAGCCATACTCCCAAGTACTTGTATGAGGGGACTACCAAAAGCTCTAAACCCTCAGAGGTAGTAATGACACCTGTGGTAAGAGGGGCGTTCTTCTTACCAAATCACATGACCTTTGTTTTGGAGATGTTCAGAACAAGGTTAAGGGTAGGGAAAGCTTTTTGGACACTAAGAAAGCTTTGTTGTAGAGTATTTAACACAACATCCAGGGAGGGGCCAGCTGAGTATATGACTATCATCTGCATATAAATGGATGAGAGACCTTCCTAATGCCTGAGCTATGTTGTTGATGTAAATTGAGAAGAGCGTGGGGCCTAGGGTTGAACCTTGGGGTACTCTCTTGGTTACAGGCAGTGGCTGAGACAGCAGATTTTCTGACTTTATACACTGCACTTTGTAAGAGGTAGTTAACAAACCAGGCCAAAGACCCCTCAGACACCAACACTCGACACAAGAATGGAATGGTCTACCGTATCAAAAGCTTTGGCCAAGTCAATAAAAATAGCAGCACAATATTGCTTAGAATCAAGGGCAATGGTGGCATCATTGAGGACCATTAAGGTTGCAGTGACACATCCATAACCTGAGTGGAAACCAGATTGCTTACCAGAGATAATACTATAGACATCAAGAAAGTCAGTAAGTTGATTATTGAGAAGTTTTTCCGACACTTTTGATAAACAGGGCAAAATAGAAATAGGCCTAAAACAGTTAGGATCAGCTTAAGCTCCCCCTTTAAATGAAGGATGAACTGTGGCTGCCTTCCAAGCAATGGGAACCTCCCCAGAAAGGAGAGACAGGTTAAAATGTTTGGAGAAAGGCTTGGCGATGATTTGGGCAACAACCTTAAAGAAGAAAGGGTCTAAACCATCTGACCCAGATGTTTTTTTGGGGTGAAGTTTAAGAAGCTCCTTTATCACCTTGGACTCAGTGACTGCCTGCAGGGAGAAACTTTGTAGCGGGGCAGGGGAAAAAGAGGGAGAAACATCGGGGATAGTCACATTAGAAGGGGTGGGAGATGAGGAAATGTTGGACGCGCAGGGAGGCATGGCTGAGTCAAATAGGAATCCTGACTTAATGAAGTGGTGATTAAAGAGCTCAGCCATGTGCTTGTCAGTAACAATCACATCATCAACATTAAGGGACATGGGCAGCTGTGAGGAGGAGGGTTTATTCTCCAGGTCTTTAACCATTTTCCAGAACTTCTTGGGGTTAGACCCACAGAGAGAGAACTGCTCCTTAAAGTAACTAACTTTGGCCTTCCCGGGTAACCTGAGTGCACTTATTTCTCATTTGCCTGTACGATAGCCAGTCAGCCTGAGTAAGCCTTTCTCCAAATTCAATTCTTGAGGTGGAGTAACTCTGCAAGATCACGGTCGAACAAGGGGCTGAACCTGTTTTTAATTCTAATTTTTAACAATACCATTACCATTGAAAATATCAAAAAAGAAGTCCAAGCGTCTTCTACTGGGGTAGAAGAGAAAGAAAAAGTAGGCGGGCTTGGATTCCCCAGGTACCTGTTTGCTCAGAGTAGTCCTCTGCAAGCAAACAGTTGCAGTATACATCATGTGAAATCCATTCGACATTGTGGAGAACTAGTTTTGAATAATGTAAACATGGTGGTTGGCAACCAGTGTTAGGCATTTTTACTCCTCAATGATTCCTAAATGAGTCACTAGATGTCCACCATCTCCCCTCTCCTCAGGTGAAGAAAGTGAAACTGTCCAAGGACGAGTCCCTGACTATCCTTGGCTATGGAGGGACGGGACCAGAACTCTTAGCCAATGAGACCCTAATGAGTGAGGGTCAGGTGATTCGAAGCTCAACCAATCAGGTGCAGATTTACTACCGCAGTCTCCGGCAGACCGATCATGGCATGTTCAGCCTACACTATCAAGGTAAATTCAGAGTGGTGTCTTTTCTTTTTCCAATAAAATATTTTTGAGTCATTAAAATGTTATTTTAAGGGTGCTGTCCACAACAACGAGGGGAAGCACACCATAACTGGAGGTTATTATTTTAGTTTAATAAAAATAAAAAATGAAACAAACTAGTTTGTTTGGAGAACAACACCCCGGAATTTTCGCATGAATTGTCAAGGTATTCCATCCCAGTGAGCGCTTTGAGTGTGATGGTTTGTTCACATGTCATCCTGCCTTGTTTTGTGCAATTAATCTGTAGCTCTCTCTCTTTCCTCCATCTTTCTCACTCCCTTAATCTGTCCTACATGCAACAGCCTTCCTCCTCTCCTGCTCATTCCCTCTCTCTCCTGAGGGAGGGGGTGTTACAGTAACGGACATCCACCCCGGAGGCCAGGCCCACTTTCACTGTGACCCTGGCTTCCAGGTCAGGGGCCACGAGGTAGCCACCTGCTTGAACATGACTCAACCTCATTGGAGCTCTCCTGAACCTCAGTGTGTGGGTCAGTGTCCGCTATCTTCTGACTGTAGAATCTTTGACCATGTCAATATGATTCAACAATTGTCTGGCCTGCACAGAAAATGTGTATCTGAAACGTACAATGCAGCTTTGTTGTGGCCAGTATGGGTACTGTGAGCTCATGAGAAATTATGTTTGTCCACGGAAGGCCCCACATCTCACACAGTTGAGGGAAGTGTTGATGTTTCTGTGGCTGGCCCCAATGCCAGTGTCCACACACTGTGTGTATAACTGATGACTCTTGATTGTTCTTCCCAACTGTCAGCTGTGTCATGTGGAGGGTGGATCCGAAACGCGACTGTGGGTAGAATCTTCTCGCCGCCTCCTCCATCTGCGAGTAACCACAGCAACGGCAATAATCTGAGCTGCCATTGGCTACTGGAGGCCAGGGAGGGACACAGGCTTCACCTCCACTTTGAGAGGGTTGCGCTGGACGAGGATGATGATAAGTAAGTTAAGATGTTAAATGGGCAATCTGCGATTGCTACATCAATTTCTTTACTTTTAAATTCATGATATGTACCTTTTAATCCTTGAAAAATATAATTTATAAATGCCTCATGAGCTTCAACTGTCTTACCCCATCAGTACCCAAAATATAACCTTGTTTTTACTTCTATGTAATTGTAAACAAACACTGTATAACGTCAAAACATGTAGAAGTCTCATGGATGGTCAGTCTATGAATTTGAGAGTGGTTACATTTCTCCAGCCCCATCCCTCAGCTATTTACCAAATCAGTGGCAGGGTGACAGCGGTGTTATTGTTTAAACTGCAGATTCAGCTGCTCAATTCTACATGAATAATGTAAAACCCATCTTAGTACAATTCTATTTTCTTACCCAGTACTGTGTATTGGTTAGATAATAACTTCCTTCTCATGGACTTTGAAAAAGTGAAGTTTCAAAAGTACAACAATAATTTGGCTGCATTGTATTGTGAGTTTCCTGCTAAAAAAAATACAGCATAGACCATCATAGGCTGGTCCAGTATAAATGCTGGTTTTGCTGGTGACCAGCCTTCGCTGAGCCTTCACTGTGTTTTTGATGGTGACCTGCTTTCACTGTGTTTTGGACACTGGTGCTAGGTTCTGACAAACAGAGTGAAAAACGAACGGAGTACCCATCGTTGGCTTCACCCCTCAGCATCCACTCCACCTTAAAGGAAGGGGTATAATAGTGGCCCACTAGATGTGACCTGTTTCACCTTGTAGCATGGGTTCGAACGGTGGAGGAGTGGCAATTGCATATACAGTGGCTTCAAAAAGTATTCAGACCCCTTGACTTTTTCCACATTTTGTTACGTTACAGCCTTATTCTGAAATGGATTAAATAAAAATAAAAATCCACAGCAATCTACACACAATACTCAATAATGACAAAGCAAAAACAGGTTTTGAAAATGTGGCAAAATAATTTAAATTAAAAACATAAATACCTTATTTACATACACTACCGGTCAAAAGTTTTAGAACACCTACTCATTCAAGGGTTTTTCTTTATTTTTACTATTTTCTACATTGTAGGATAGTAGTGAAGACATCAAAACCATGAAATAACACTTATGGAATCATGTAGTAACCAAAAAAGTGTTAAACAAATCAAAATGTGTTTTATATTTGAGATTCTTCAAATAGCCACCATTTGCCTTGATGACAGCTTGCACACTCTTGGCATTCTCTCAACCAGCTTCCCCTGGAATGCTTTTCCAAACGTTTTGAAGGAGTTCCCACATATGCTGAACACTTGTTGGCTGCTTTTCCTTCACTCTGCAGTCCGACTAATCCCAAACCATCTCAATTTGGTTGAGGTTGGGGGATTGTGGAGGTCATCTGATGCAGCACTCCATCACTCTCCTTCTTGGTAAAATAGCACTTACACAGCCTGAAAGTGTGTTGGGTCATTGTCCTGTTGAAAAAAAATTATAGTCTTACTAATCCCTAACCAGATGGGATGGCGTATCGCTGCAGAATGCTGTGGTAGCCATGCTGGTTAAGTGTGCCTTGAATTCTAAATAAATCACAGACAGTGTCACCAGCAAAGCACCCCCACACCATAACACCTCCTCCTCCATGCTTTACGGTGGGAAATACACATGTGGAGATCATCCATTCACCCATACCGCGTCTCACAAAGACACAGCGGTTGGAACCAAAAAATAAAGAATTTGGACTCCAGACCAAAGGACAAATTTCCACCAGTCTAATGTCCATTTCTCGTGTTTCTTGGCCCAAGCAAGT
Organism: Salvelinus alpinus; assembly: GCF_045679555.1. Taxonomy (NCBI): domain Eukaryota; kingdom Metazoa; phylum Chordata; class Actinopteri; order Salmoniformes; family Salmonidae; genus Salvelinus; species Salvelinus alpinus. The sequence continues at coordinate 60,425,421 of NC_092086.1, read as the reverse complement.
ATCTTCTTCTTATTGGTGTCCTTTAGTAACGTTTTCTTTGTAGCAATTCAAACATTAAGACCTGATTCACACAGTCTCCTCTGAACAGTTGATGTTGAGATGTCTGTTACTTGAACTCTGTGAAGCATTTATTTGGGCTGCAATTTCTGAGGCTGGTAACTCTAATTAGGGATAGGCGTCCCGTCAATGGGACAGTTGTAAATCATCGCGTGAAAGTTGAAAGCAGCAGCCTTTGGCAATAGGGGCCTCCTTGGCAGTGGTAAGCCCGGACCGGATACATACTTCAAACAGCTTCACCACCCTGGATCCAAAGGTTCCGGCGCCTTCGTCCCTGGGGACTTCCACTTTGAGATCAGATGCGGAGGTACCTGCATCTTCGTCCCATGTTCTGTCTCCCTCTCTGGTGGCTTCTACCTCGGTTTCAGATCTTCAGAGCTCCCACCTTCATTGGGCCATGAGGGTGTCTGGGCGAAAGAAAGACCGGACTGCCTCAGCCATTTCACCAGCTTTCATCATCGGTAGCTCTATGGTGAGAAACATCTCGGTTCCCAGGGAAAAAACCCTGTGCTATCCCAGACCATGAGTACAGGTCATTACGAGGCACTCTCCTACCATTCTCCGACAGCTGTTGGGGGCTGATGCTATCGTAGTGCATGTTGGGTTAAATGACATTAGGAGGGCTACCTTGGAACTGCTGAAAATTTTTATTTATTTATTTTTATTTAACCTTTATTTAACCAGGTAGGCAAATTGAGAACACGTTCTCATTTACAATTGCGACCTGGCCAAGATAAAGCAAAGCAGTTCGACACATACAACAACACATAGTTACACATGGAGTAAAACAAACATATAGTCAATAATACAGTGAAAAAAAAATAAGTCTATATACAATGTGAGCAAGTGAGGTGAGATAAGGGAGGTGAAGGCAAACAAATATATGTATAAATAAATAAAAATATAAAAGGCCATGGAGGCGAAGTGAGTACAACACAGCAAGTAAAATAAAAACTAAAAAAAACACTGGAATGGTTGGTTTGCAGTGGAAGAAAGTGCAAAGTAGAGACAGAAATAATGGGGTGCAAAGGAGCAAAATAAATTAATAAATAAATACAGTAGGTAAAGAGGTAGTTGTTTGGGCTAAATTGTAGATGGGTTATGTACAGGTGCAGTAATCTATGAGCTGCTCTGACAGCTGGTGCTTAAAGCTAGTGAGGGAGATAGGTGTTTCCAGTTTCAGAGATTTTTGTAGTTCGTTCCAGTCATTGGCAGCAGAGAACTGGAAGGAGAGGCGTCCAAAGGAAGAATTGGTTTTGGGGGTGACTAGAGAGATATACCTGCTGGAGCGCGTGCTACAGGTAGGTGCTGCTATGGTGACCAGCAAGCTGAGATAAGGGGGGACTTTACCTAGCAGGGTCTTGTAGATGACCTGGAACCAGTGGGTTTGGCGACGAGTATGAAGCGAGGGCCAGCCAACGAGAGTGTACAGGTCGCAGTGGTGGGTAGTATATGGGGCTTTGGTGACAAAACGGATGGCACTGTGATAGACTGCATCCAATTTATTGAGTAGGGTTTTGGAGGCTATTTTGTAAATGACATCACCGAAGTCGAGGATTGGTAGGATGGTCAGTTTTACAAGGGTATGTTTGGCAGCATGAGTAAAGGATGCTTTGTTGCGGAATAGGAAGCCAATTCTAGATTTGACTTTGGATTGGAGGTGTTTGATGTGAGTCTGGAAGGAGAGTTTACAGTCTAACCAGACACCTAGGTATTTGTAGTTGTCCACATATTCATATTCAAAATGGATTTTGAAGAACTGATTCTGGCTCTGAAAGATTCCAAAAAGCGGCCAGTTATTTCAGGCCCGATGCCATCACTGGGCCACGGCTGTGAAAGATTCAGCAGGCTACTGGTATTACACATCTGGCTAAAATACTACTGTAGATCTGTTGCATAGCTTTTATAGATAACGTTGACACCTTTTGGAAACAGAAGATGCTCTACAGGAATGACAGAGTCCCTCCAAATCATCTTGGCTCCTGGACTCTGCCCACGGATTTCAAGGCTGCATTTAGACAATGACTTATCAGTAACTAAGCCCTGCTCAGATAATCCCTACCATTGTGTTGCTGAGTTGTCGTAGTGCTCTTGCAAATGTGCATTGTCGCAGGGGCGTTGGCAGTCATAATATGAGTATCCTAAGTCCTTCTAACTCCTCAATGCCTCTGTCAATCCTACAGCTATTGTATGCAGTAATCATGCGCCTAGTTAGCACTAAGGCGGATTGCCCTAGTAGGAAGTCCACTGTGTGCAGCTCACCTTGCATTATCAGCTCAAACAAAAATATCACTGTCATATCTACCTCTGATAAGCCTCCCAGTAAAGCAATAAAACAATCAAGAATTCCAGAAAAGTGCTAAAAATAGCCCACTGTAACGGTTTTCTTCCATTGGTGAAGGAGAGGACCAAAATGCAGCGCGGCTAGTGTTCAACATATTTAATAAAGAATGTGTGAACACTACAAACAACAAAAACAATAAATGTGAAAACCGAAAACAGTCCTATCTGGTGCAGAACACAAACACAGAGACAGGAAACAATCACCCACAAAATCCCATCACAAAACAAGCCTCCTATATATGATTCTCAATCAGGGACAACGATTGACAGCTGCCTCTGATTGAGAACCATATTAGGCTGGACACAGAAACAGACAAACTAGACACACAACATAGAATTCCCACCCAGCTCACGTCCTGACCAACACTAAACAAGCAAAACACATAAGAACTCTGGTCAGGACGTTACAGTACCCCCCTCCTGAGGTGCGGACTCCGAACGCACCCCTAAACTCAAGAGGAGGGTCTGGGTGGGCATCTGTCCGCGGTGGCGGCTCCGGCGCAGGACGAGGACACCACTCTACCACTGTCTTTGTCCCCCTCCTTTGAGTGGCGACCCTCGCCCCCGACCTTGGTCTAGAAACCTTCACCAAGGCCCCCCCTAGATAGAGGAGATAGCTCAGGACAGAGAGGTAGCTCAGGACAGAGAGGTAGCTCAGGACAGAGAGGTAGCTCAGGACAGAGAGGTAGCTCAAGACAGAGAGGTCGCTCAAGACAGAGAGGTAGCTCACGACAGAGGGGCAGCTCCGGACTGAAAAGCAGCTCCGGACTGAAAAGCAGCTCCGGACAGAGAGGCAGCTCCGGACTGAAGGGCAGCTCCGGACTGAGTGGCAGCTCCGGACTGAGTGGCAGCTCCGGACTGAATGGCAGCTCCGGACTGAGTGGCAGCGCCGGACTGAGTGGCAGCGCCGGACTGAGTGGCAGCGCCGGACTGAGTGGCAGCGCCGGACTGAGTGGCAGCTCCGGACTGGAGGGCAGCTCCGGACTGGAGGGCAGCTCATGACTGGAGGGCAGCTCATGACTGGAGGGCAGCTCATGACTGGAGGGCAGCTCATGACTGGAGGGCAGCTCATGACTGGCAGGCGGCTCTGGCGGCTCCTGACTGGCTGGCGGCTCCTGACTGGCTGGCGGCTCTGGCGGCTCCTGACTGGCTGGCGGCTCTGGCGGCTCCTGACTGGCTGGCGGCTCTGGCGGCTCCTGACTGGCTGGCGGCTCTGGCGGCTCCTGACTGGCTGGTGGCTCTGGCGGCTCCTGACTGGCTGGCAGCTCTGGCGGCTCCTGACTGGCTGGCGGCTCCTGACTGGCTGGCGGCTCTGGCGGCTCCTGACTGGCTGGCGGCTCTGGCGGCTCCTGACTGACGGACGGCTCAGGCGGCTCCTGACTGACGGACGGCTCTAACGGCTCGGGACAGACGGGCGGCTCTAACGGCTCGGGACAGACGGGCGGCTCTAATGGCTTGGGACAGACGGGCTGCTCTAACGGCGCTGGGCAGACGGATGGCTCAGACGACGCTGGGCAGGCAGATGGCTCAGACGACGCTTGGCAGGCAGATGGCTCAGACCGGAACTGGAGGTACTGGGCTGGAGACACGCACCTTAGGGAGAGTGTGTGGAGGAGGAACAGGGCTCTGGAGACGCACTGGAAGCCTGGTGCGTGGTGTAGGCACTGGTGGTACTGGGCTGGGGCCACACACCATAAGGCGAGTGCGGGGTGCTGGAACTGGAGGTACTGGGCTGGGGCGGGAAGGTGGCGCCGGATATACCAGACCGTGCAGGCGTACTGGCTCCCTTGAGCCTGCCCAACCTTACCTGGTTGCATGCTCCCCGTAGCCCGACCAATGCGGGCAGGTGGAACAACCCGCACTGGGCTGTGTAGGCGAACCGGGGACACCATGCGTAAGGCTGGTGCCATGTACACCGGCCCGAGGAGACGTACTGGAGGCCAGATATGTTGAGCCGGCTTCATGGCACTTGGCTCAACGCTCAATCTAGCCCGGCCAGTGCGGGGAGGTGGAATAACCCGCACCGGGCTATGCACACGTACAGGAGACACCGTGCGCTCTTCCGCATAACACGGTGTCTGCCCGTACTCCCGCTCTTCACGGTAAGCATGAGAAGTGGGCGCAGGTCTCCTACCTGACTTCGCCACACTACCCTTTAGACCCCCCCCCCCCAAGACATTTTGGGGATTTCTTCTCTGGTTTCCGTGCTAGCCGCGTACCTTCATAACGCCGGTTCCTCTCTCCGGTTGCCTCTGCTCTCCTAGCTGCCTCCAGCTGTTCCCATGGGAGGCGATCCTTTCCAGCCAGGATCTCCTCCCATGTGTAGCAACCAAAATGCAGCGCGGCTAGTGTTCAACATATTTAATAAAGAATGTGTGAACACTACAAACAACAAAAACAATAAATGTGAAAACCGAAAACAGTCCTATCTGGTGCATAACACAAACACAGAGACAGGAAACAATCACCCACAAAATCCCAACACAAAGCAAGCCTCCTATATATGATTCTCAATCAGGGACAACGATTGACAGCTGCCTCTGATTGAGAACCATATTAGGCTGGACACAGAAACAGACAAACTAGACACACAACATAGAATTCCCACCCAGCTCACGTCCTGACCAACACTAAACAAGCAAAACACATAAGAACTCTGGTCAGGACGTTACACCCACATTAAACTGGTACCTTCAGACGAGTCTTGTGAGGTTTATGGGCATCTAAGGGCAAAACACGCAAAAAAAAAAAAATTTGACCAGTGTTTATTTCACCTTTATTTAACCAGATAGGCTAGTTGAGAACAAGTTCTCATTTACAACTGCGACCTGGCCAAGATAAAACAAAGCAGTTCGACACATACAACAACACAGAGTTACACATGGAATAAACAAAAATACAGTCAATAATACAGTAGAAAAAGTCTATATACAGTGTGTGCAAATGAAGTAAGATAAGGGAGGTAAGGCCATAAATAGGCCATAGTGGCGAAAAAATTACAATTTAGCAGTTAAACACTGGAGTGATAGATGTGCAGAAGATGAATGTGCAAGTAGAGATACTGGGGTGCAAAGGAGCAAAAAAATAAATAACAGTATGGGGATGAGGTAGTTGGATGGGCTATTTACAGATGGGCTATGTACAGGTGCAGTGATCTGTGAGCTGCTCTGACAGCTGGTGCTTAACCCTTTCACACGTACCATCACACGGGTGTGATCGTTCTACACTGGTCCCTGAAGCGTACGATCACACCCGTGTGATTAGAACACTCATTTAGAACGCTCCTTTAGAACGGCCAGTTTCGAATGACGCAACAATCAGCGTTTGAGCTGGCCACACTTTTTTCAGAAACTATTTACACAAACACAGTCCTTACAAAGTTATGTCCAGAATGTGAGCAGTTTATTTTTGGATTCAATGTTCAGATATTCACAGAAGAATATATAGCATAACACAATCATCCTAACCGGAAAAATGTAGGCTACATTTGTCCTAGCGCTGAGGAAAGATTGACCCAACACAAGCAGTCATATTTTCTAACTCTCGGCTGACATAAACTACAATATGAATTAGCTAATAGCAATTATTATGTATAATTAATCACATCACGGGTGAGCACACCATTGATCGAAATAATTAGGTAAAGCACTTTTTAGAAATCGAAAGTAATCCGACGGTTAGTTTCAGCGCGCAGCCATGCATATTTTTTTTTCTCACAGAAACCGAAGATAATAAGAGAAGAGGAGATGAGTTTGGTCTGTTTATAGTATGCATGTTGAAGGGGTGTGTCGTCTACCGTCGTTCACATCCCACCATTCATTTCCGGAAGTCCTCAAAAAACGAGTGAACTCTTACTCACCTCATTTTGTTATAACATCTTTGGTCAAACAGACGATTACTTGAACCCAGAATGCATTGAACGTCAACAAACATGACTACACAGCTGGAATTAGCTTAGCTCATCATAATCAGTACAACCTTCAAAAAAGTATTTTACACACATAATATGTGCCCATTACAATCTGTGCAAGAATCGGAATGCATGATTTGTCACCTAGATTTGAAAACATGTGAATAAAACCGTAAATACACAAATAATTGCCACACAAAACATTTTCTGATAGTGATTTATTGATACAAGTGGCGCGTGCCGGCAGTCAACCACGTACCCTCTCACTCTAAACCATTCAGTGTTGTTGTTTATGTATGTAGCTAGTGAGATGAGCTGAAGCATTAGCAATGTCTTTCAAAAGGAGACAACAAACAAATGTGGAAATTCTGGAGATTTTTTAAAATTCTGACAATGAGTCTGAGTATGAAAGTCAGGAATCAGATTCTGACAGTGACAGTGAGGAGCTGCCCCCCAACCTTGTAGCCATTGAGAACCCTGAATCTGAATTTCCCTTGTCCACTGACAAAGTCCCAGTTCCCTTTGAAGATGCTGGTGGTGATGGAGGCATACCAACAGTGGATGAAGTACAGGAGTTCTGTGGTAGCTGGAAGGCCACCAGTCATTTCACCCCTCCTGGCCCTGCTGTTTCACCCCTCCTGGCCCTGGTGTTTGCTTTGATGAGTCCCAGTCTGGAGTGCAACGCCCCTTGCCATTTCCAACTGAGGCAGAGTGCTTCAAGTTGTTTCTGACAGAGGAGCTGGTGGGAGACATAGTAGAGACCAATCGCTATGCCTTGGAGCTACAGGATAAGAGAGAGCCAGGAGTGGGGGACAACCACAATTAGTGAAATGTATACATTCCTGGTGACAGTAAAGACTGCTTTCTAGTTCTGCTGCTATGACTGCATTTCATCAACGCTACTACCATCCTAAATGACCCATTATACAAAATAAGAAATGTTAACAGCTGGCAGTAAAGTGGCATGACAAACGAGACGTCCATGTCCTCTCCACTGTCCATACAGCAACCATGTCGGCCACAGGGAAGGTGGACCACCTGACGGGAGAGAGAAACAAACCAGACAGAGAAACATGAAACCAGACTGCGTGCTTGACTATTACCTCAAAATGGGGGCAGTGGATGATAAACAGCTTTGTGGAATGCACTCAGAAAACGAACAAGTGGTATAAGATATTTTTAAATTTTTCCAGGGTAGCGTCAAAATACAACATGCCAATACTTCTGACGCATTTAGCATTGTTTTACAGAACTAATAGAATAATGTAACTAGCTACATAAGCACGATTGAATATAACACCATAAAAGGTGAGTAACGTTACCTCGCGTGTCCGCGGTTATAAGGAATATATACAAATATATTATGCTCCATTCACACAGTGAGCTATAGTAGAAACGGTATAACACGACACAATAACGTAATTAGGCACTTACTTTGATAGAAACGCAGTCTTGATTTGAAGATGGGTGTCTGGAGTGACGCCTCTAGCACTGAGACGCTGTGCCACTTGGGAGTCATAAGGCCAGGGTAGCTTCAAAATACCACACATGCTAATACTTCCCTGACGCAATTAGCATTGTTTTCCAGAGCTAATAGGAGAATGTAGCTAGCTACCTAAGCATTGAGTATAACACCATAAATGTTATGAAATGAGTAACGTTACATCGCGTGTCCGCGGTTATAAGGAATATACACAAAAACATGATGCTACAGTAGAAACGACATAACACGACATGCAGAAACTATTATAACGTAATAAGGAACTTTGATAGAAACGCACACATTTCCAAAGGTATTATTGGTAACGAAAACAACTTTGATTTCGATGCAGGCGACAGGTGGAATAATATGAACACGTGTATGCAGGACGGCAGATGAGTAAATGTCCTGCACAAACAATTGAGAAGTGTTTGGGGAATTTTGTCCGGGTCAGAAATGTCAAAAAAATTAATTGGTCCGCAAAAGTAAAAATGACTACTTTTATGTGAATGAATGAGGCGGAACACACCTCATTTCAAACTGTTATTAGAAAATAAAAAACTTGTTAGAAATAATTTAAAATTGACAAATAAAAACAGGCTGCGTGCTTTTGTTTGAGGGCAGCGCGGATGAAATGTACTGTTACATAACAAACACATTCTGGAATGGAGAGAACGTTCTAATATCACGTGCATAAAAAAACTCACGCTGGGGCGACCGTTAGAGATATTTGGAACTCACGCATGAAAGGGTTAAAGCTAGTGAGGGAGATATGAGTCTCCAGCTTCAGTGATTGTTGCAGTTCGTTCCAGTCATTGGCAACAGAGAACTGGAAGGAAAGGCGGCCAAAGGAGGAATTGGCTTTGGGGGTGACCAGTGAGATATACCGCATGCTACGGGTGGGTGCTGCTATGGTGACCAGTGAGCTGAGATAAGGTGGGGCTTTACCTAGCAAATACTTGTAGATGACCTGGAATCAGTGGGTTTGGCAACAAGTATGAAGCGAGGGCCAGCCAACGAGAGCCTACAGGTCGCAGTGGTGGGTAGTATATGGGTCTTTGGTGTGTGGTGGCATATTTCTGCTTTACCAAATGAGGAGAGATACAAACTTCACACACCAGTCAGAGTTATACTTAAACTACATCTTTAATAATAAGAGCTTTGCAATAGCCTTTGACTTTCAATGATGTGCTATCTCTAATGAACCATTGAAAAGTGTCAACAGAAAAGTACAAAGATCTTTTATAGCCAAGATACACCCTTGTCAACTTACATGATGGACCACAGATCTTAGGAACTGTTCACAAAGAAATACTTTTACTTGAGAGAGAGGAGTATCCCATAGCCAGGTAGCATTCGCTATAAATTATCGTTCAGTTTGGTCCCTAAGACGAGGTTCTAATCTGGTTCCTGGTACTTCATAGCACAAAAACATTACCTCATGTTATCTGGAATGCTCTTTAGGTTTTATCACCCAAAGACATCGTAAATCTCCTCTGTCATTGCTATCTCATAGAGGCCCATCCTCCGTGGAACACACACACAATAGTTAACAGAATACTCTATTCTGTCGAATAAAACAACCATTATAATGCAATACAAGCATTATAACATAATCTTGACATTTTCCACGACAGGTGACAAAACGGTTGGCACTGTGATAGACTGCATCTAATTTGTTGAGTAGAGTGTTGGAGGCTATTTTGTAAATGACATTGCCGAAGTCGAGGATTGGTAGGATGGTCAGTTTGGCAGCAATAGTGAAGGATGATTTGTTGTGAAATAGGAAGCTTAGTCTAGATTTAATTTTGGATTGTAGATGCTTAATGTGAGTCTGGAAGGAGAGTTTACAGTCTAGCCAGACACCTAGGTATTTGTAGTTGTCCACATATTCTAAGTCAGAACCGTCCAGAGTAGTGATGCTGGACGGGCAGGCGGGCAGGTGCGGGCAGCGATCGGTTGAAGAGCATGCATTTAGTTTTACTTGCATTTAAGAGCAGTTGTAGTCCACGAAAGGAGAGTTGTATGGCATTGAAGCTCGTCTGGAGTTTAGTTAACACAGTGTCCAAGGAAGGGCCAGAAGTATACAGAATGGTGTCGTCTGCGTAGAGGTGGATCAGAGAATCACCAGCAGCAAGAGCGACATCATTGATGTATACAGAGAAGAGAGTCGGCCCGAGAATTGAACCATGTGGCACCCCCATAGAGACTGCCAGAGGTCCAGACAACAGGCCCTCCGATCCGATTTGACACACTGAACTCTATCAGAGAAGTAGTTGGTGAACCAGGCTAGGCAGTCATTTGAGAAACCAAGGCTGTTGAGTCTGCCGATAAGAATGTTGTGATTGACAGAGTCGAAAGCCTTGGCCAGGTCGATGAATACGGCTGCACAGTAATGTCTCTTATTGATGGCGGTTATGATATCGTTTAAGACCTTGAGCGTGGCTGAGGTGCACCCATGACCAGCTCTGAAACCAGATTGCATAGCGGAGAAGGTACGGTGGGATTCGAAATGGTCGGTGATCTGTTTGTTAACTTGGCTTTCGAAGACCTTAGAAAGGCAGGGTAGGATGGATATAGGTCTGTAGCAGTTTGGGTCTAGAGTGTCTCACCCTTTGAAGAGGGGGATGATCGCGGCAGCTTTCCAATCTTTAGGAATCTCAGACGATACGAAAGAGAGGTTGAACAGGCTAGTAATAGGGGTTGCAACAATTTCGGCAGATAATTTTAGAAAGAGAGGGTCCAGATTGTCAAGCCCGGCTGATTTGTAGGGGTCCAGATTTTGCAGCTCTTTCAGAACATCAGCTATCTGGATTTGGGTGAAGGAGAAATGGGGGAGGCTTTGGCGAGTTGCTGTGGGGGTTCAGGGCAGTTGACCGGGGTAGGGGTGGCCAGGTGGAAAGCATGGCAAACCGTAGAAAAATGCTTATTGAAATTCTCAATTATAGTGGATTTATCGGTGGTGACAGTGTTTCCTAGCCTCAGTGCAGTGGGCAGCTGGGAGGAGGTGCTCTTATTCTCCATGGACTTTACAGTGTCCCAGAACTTTTTTGAGTTTGTGCTACAGGATGCACATTTCTGTTTGAAAAAGCTAGCCTTATCTTTCCTAACTGCCTGTGTATATTGGTTCCTAACTTCCCTGAAAGTTGCATATCACGGGGGCTATTCGATGCTAATGCAGTACACCACAGGATGTTTTTGTGCTGGTCAAGGGCAGTCAGGTCTGGAGTGAACCAAGGGCTATATCTGTTCCTGGTTCTAGAATTTTTGAATGCGACATGCTTATTTAAGATGGTGAGGAAGGCACTTTTAAAGAATAACCAGGCAGGTCCAGGTCGATTAGAAAGGCCTGCTCGCGAAGTGTTTTAGGGAGCGTTTGACAGTGATGAGGGGTGGTCGTTTGACCGCAGACCCATTACGGATGCAGGCAATGAGGCAGTGATCGCTGAGATCTTGGTGGAAAACAGCAGAGGACTATTTGGAGGTCAAGTTGGTTAGGATGATATCTGTGAGGGTGCCCGTGTTTACGGATTTGGGGTTGTACCAGGTAGGTTCATTGATAATTTGTGTGAGATTGAGGGCATCAAGTTTAGATTTTAGGATGGCCGGGGTGACCTCTTGGCGCACGGATCCCTTTAACGGGATCATTTTCATAAACAACCGCTGAATTGCAGAGCGCCAAATTCAAAAATAATGACTAAAAATATTTATTTTCATGAAATCACAAGTGAAATATACCAAAACACAGTTTAGCTTGTTGGTAATCCACCTATCGTGTCAAATTTTGAAACTATGCTTTACAGTGAAAGCAATCCAAGCGTTTGTGAGTTTATCGATCACTAGACAAAACATTACGAACAGCTAGCAGCGATATAGATTGGTCACGAAAGCCAGAAAAGCAATAAAATGAATCGCTTACCTTCGATGATCTTCGGATGTTTGCACTCACGAGACTCCCAGTTACACAATAAATGTTCCTTTTGTTCGATAAAGATAATTTTTATATAAAAAAAACTACATTTGTTTGGCGCGTTATGTTCAGTATTCCACAGCCTTAGGCATGTCATCATGGGTTGACGAAAATTCCAAATAGTATCCGTAAAGTTCGTAGAAACATGTCAAACGTTTTTAATAATCAATCCTCAGGTTGTTTTTAACATTAGTAATTGATAATATTTAAACCGGACTGTAAACTATTCAAGAGAGGAGAGAAAGAAAATGTTGAGCTATCAGTGCATGAACGGACATCCGTCTATCCACCGACGCGATTTGATAAATCCCGCTCATTTTTCAGAATAAAAGCTTGAAACTATGTCTAAAGACTGTTCACACTCTGCCGAAGCCATAGGAAAAGGAATCTGGTTGATATCCCTTTAAATGGACAAAAGGCAGGCAATGGAACAGTGATTTTTCTAAATAAGAGTCACTACCGGGTTGGATTTCCTCAGGTTTTCGCCTGCAAAATCAGTTCTGTTATACTCACAGACAATATTTTTGACAGTTTTGGAAAATTTTGAGTGTTTTCTATCCTACTCTGTCAATTATATGCATATTCTAGCATCTGGACCTGAAAAATAGGCCGTTTACATTGGGAGCGTTATTTTTCCAAACATAAAAATTCTGCCTCCTAGCGTCAAGAAGTTAACTTCTGTCCCAGTTTAGGTCACCTAGCAGCACGAGCTCTGAAGATAGATGGGGGCAATCAATTCACATATGGTGTCCAGGGCACAGCTGGGGGCAGAGGGTGGTCTATAGCAAGTGGAAACGGTGAGAGACTTGTTTCTGGAAAGGTGGATTTTTAAAAGTAGAAGCTCGAATTGTTTGGGTACAGACCTGTATAGTAAGACAGAACTCTGCAGGCTATCTCTGCAGTAGATTGCAACTCCACCCCCTTTGGCAGTTCTATCTTGTCGGAAAATGTTATAGTTAGGGATGGAATTTTCAGGGTTTTTGATGGTCTCCCTAAGCCAGGATTCAGACAAGGCAAGGACATCCGGGTTGGCAGAGTGTGCTAAAGCAGTGAATAAAACAAACGTAGGGAGGAGGCTTCTAATGTTAACATGCATGAAACCAAGGCTTTTACGGTTACAGAAGTCAACAAATGGGAGCACCTGGGGAATAGGAGTGGAGCTAGGCACTGCAGGGCCTGGATTAACCTCTACATCACCAGAGGAACAGAGGAGGAGTAGGATAAGGGTACGGCTAAAGGCTATAAGAACTGGTCGTCTAGTACGTTCGGAACAGAGAGTAAAAGGAGCAGGTTTCTGGGGGCGATAGAATAGATTCAAGGCATAATGTACAGACAAGGGTATGGTAGGATGTGAATACATTGGAGGTAAACCTAGGCATTAAGTGATGATGAGAGAGATATTGTCTTTAGAAACATTTAAACCAGCTGATGTCACCGCATGTGTGGGAGGTGGAACTAAAGTGTTGGCTAAGGCATATTGAGCAGGGCTAGAGGCTTTACAGTGAAATAAGACAATAATCACTAACCAGAACAGCAATGGACAAGGCATATTGACATTAGGGAGAGGCATGCGTAGCCGAGTGATCATGGGGGTCCAGTGAGTAGTTAGGCTGGCTGGAGACATGGCGATTCAGACAGCTAGCAGGCCGGGGCTAGCAAGCTAGCAGAAGGGCCTTAGAGGGACGTTGTGACGGAAGAAGTCGATTATAGCCTCCTCGTGTGGTTACGTCGATAGACCAGTCGTGATGGATTAGTAGGGTTCCGTGTAGCAAAGGGGTCCAGTCCAATTGGCAAATAGGTAGAGTGGCACAATACATTGGCCAATGGATCTCTTAAGCTAACAGTCCAATATGCTCTAGACAGCTAACAGGCCGTGGCAAGCAGGCTAGCAGATGGGCATTCAGGGGATGTCACGACGGAGGGGCCTGTTGGGAAAAAAATAACAATGTGCTTCCACAATGCTATTTCACAGTAAACAAATGAACAACTGCACGTTTATAGGGAAGGGCATTCAACATGTGCAGAACTTACACAAATGACTGATGATTGGCTGAGAGATATTGATAATAAAACGTTCGTGGGATCTGTTTTATTAGACTTCAGTGCAGCTTTTGACATTATTGATCATAATCTGCTGCTGGAAAAACATATATGTTATGGCTTTACATCCACTGCTATATTGTGGATCAAGTGTTACCTGTCTAACAGAACACGGGGGTGTTCTTTAATGGAAGCCTAGCCAACATAATCCAGTTAGTCAGGCATTCCCCAAAGCAGCTGTCTAGGACCCTTACTTTTTTCAATCTTTACTAATGGCCAGCCACTAGCTGTGCGTAAAGAATGTGTGTCTATGTATGCTGATGACCCAACACTATACACGTCAGCTATCACAGCACATGAAATCACTGCAACACTTAACAAAGAGCTGCTGTCAGTTTGGGTGGCAAGAAATGGGTGGCAAGAATGGGTGGCAAGAAATAAGTTAGTCCTAAATATTTCAAAAACTAAAAGTATTGTATTTGGGACACATTCACTAAACACCTAACCTGATCAAAACATATTGATGCAACAGTAGCTAAGATGGGGAGAGGTCTGTACATAATAAAGCGCTGCTCTGCCTTCTTAAGAACGCTATCAACAAGGCAGGTCCTACAGGCCCTAGTTCTGTCGCAACCTTGACTACTGTCCAGTCGTGTAGTCAGGCGCCACAAAGAGGGACCTCAGAAAAGTACAACTGGCCCAGAACAGGGCAGCACGCCTGGCCCTTAAATTTACACGGACAGCTAACATTAATAATATGCATGTCAATCTCTCCTGGTTCACAGTAAAGGAGAGATTGACTTCATCACTACTTGTATTTGTGAGAAGTATTGACATGTTGAATGCACTGAGCTGTCTGTTCAAACTACTAGCACACAGCTCAGACACCCATGCATACCCCACAAGACATGCCACCAGAGGTCTCTCACAGTCCCCAAGTCCAGAACAGACTATGGGAGGCGCACAGTACTACAAAGAGCCATGACTACATGGACCTCTATTCCACATCGCGTAACTCATGAAAGCAGTAAAATCTGATTTTAAAAAACAGATAAAAATACATCTTGTGGAACAGCGGGGACTGTGAAGAGACACTTGCACAGGCAGACACATGCATACACGCACGATAACATACGCACAACACACACACGTACACAGATTTTCTGTTGTAGATATGTGGTAGTAGAGTAGTGTCCTTGGCAGCGGCTAATGGGGATCCATAATAAATACAAATAAAATTATTAAACGTCTTGAAGGAATAACCTCTCTCCCTTCACTCTTCTTTTCTCCCTTTTTTCCTTCCTTTTAACTTTCTTTCCTTTCTACCGTCCTTCCTTCCTACCCGCTATTCTTCCTCCCTCTGCCCTTCATTCTCCCCTTTCTCCCCACCTTCCGCCTCTCTACTCTTCTTTCTTTCCCTTTATCCTTTCTTCTCCCTCTTTGTCAGGCTGATTGTGCGCAGCGGAAACAACTCCATGTCTCCGCTGCTCTTTGACTCAGACCTGGATGATGTTCCAGAGCGTGGCATCGTGAGCGAGGGCTCCATACTCTACTTGGAGCTCACAGCCGACTCCTCTTCCATCCCGTTACTGCTAGCTCTGCGCTATGAGGGTGAGACCTTAAAATGCTCCCAGCATCAGTACACACAGTTTCTCTTGTCTCTTTCTCACTCTTATTTGTAATTTACTGTGATATGACTGTGCAATACAGACACTGCTGGCTGCTTTAGTTTAGGGCTGTCCGCAACAAAAATATTTTTGGGGTCGACCGAGAGTCGTTCTTTCGACCAATAGATTGGGCAAAATGTTTAAACTTGTTTTTCCATATATGTGTTTGAATAAAACCAATTAGGTATGCACTGAGCTTGTCTAATGGTTTAAGCACACTGTTTGATTAAGTCACACAAATGACTCAAGAAAGAGCCCGATGGTCACACTGTTAAATTTTTTTACAGCGAGTGTCTGTGTGACTGGCGCACGTTGTATCGCTCTCCTAGCATGCATGTGACCAATAGGGCCTGACCTATAGCCCACCATAATCAAACCAATAAATTGGTTATAACAAACTCCGAACACAGTAATGTCAACAGCAAAATGGAGGCGGAGGACGTAAAAATGAAACACGAAACGGGCGAATGTTTACTGGTTGCTCAGGAGGGAAAGGGGAAGTCAGATCTGTGGAAGACATTTGACTCAGAGCATGCGCAGACCAGCTGGCTGGTGTGTTTAAGGACATATTCAATCAATCCTTATCCCAGTCTGCTGTTCCCACATGCTTCAAGAGGGCCACCATTGTTCCTGTTCCCAAGAAAGCTAAGGTAACTGAGCTAAACGACTACCGCCCCGTAGCACTCACTTCCGTCATCATGAAGTGCTTTGAGAGACTAGTCAAGGACCATATCACCTCCACCCTACCTGACACCCTAGACCCACTCCAATTTGCTTACCGACCCAATAGGTCCACAGACGACACAATCGCAACCACACTGCACACTGCCCTAACCCATCTGGACAAGAGGAATACCTATGTGAGAATGCTGTTCATCGACTCAGCATTTAACACCATAGTACCCTCCAAACTCGTCATCAAGCTCGAAACCCTGGGTCTCGACCCCGCCCTGTGCAACTGGGTCCTGGACTTCCTGACGGGCCGCCCCCAGGTGGTGAGGGTAGGTAACAACATCTCCACCCCGCTGATCCTCAACACTGGGGCCCCACAAGGGTGTGTTCTGGGCCCTCTCCTGTACTCCCTGTTCACCCACGACTGCGTGGCCATGCACGCCTCCAACTCAATCATCAAGTTTGCGGACGACACTACAGTGGTAGGCTTGATTACCAACAACGACGAGACGGCCTACAGGGAGGAGGTGAGGTCCCTCGGAGTGTGGTGTCAGGAAAATAACCTCACACTCAACGTCAACAAAACAAAGGAGATGATTGTGGACTTCAGGAAACAGCAGAGGGAGCACCCCCCTATCCACATCGACGGGACAGTAGTGGAGAAGGTGGAAAGTTTTAAGTTCCTCGGTGTACACATCACGGACAAACTGAATTGGTTCACCCACACAGACAGCGTTGTGAAGAAGGCGCAGCAGCGCCTCTTCAACCTCAGGAGGCTGAAGATATTCGGCTTGTCACCAAAAGCACTCACAAACTTCTACAGATGCACAATCGAGAGCATCCTGTCGGGCTGTATCACCGCCTGGTACGGCAACTGCTCCGCCCACAACCGTAAGGCTCTCCAGAGGGTAGTGAGGTTTGCACAACGCATCACCGGAGGCAAACTACCTGCCCTCCAGGACACCTACACCACCCGATGTCACAGGAAGGCCATAAAGATCATCAAGGACAACAACCACCCGAGCCACTGCCTGTTCACCCCGCTATCATCCAGAAGGCGAGGTCAGTACAGGTGCATCAAAGCAGGGACCGAGAGACTGAAAAACAGCTTCTATCTCAAGGCCATCAGACTGTTAAACAGCCACCACTAACATTTAGTGGCCGCTGTCAACATACTGACTCAACTCCAGCCACTTTAATAATGGGAATTGATGGAAATTTTGTAAAAATGTATCACTAGCCACTTTAAACAATGCCACTTAATATAATGTATATGTATATACTGTACTCTATATCATCTACTGCATCTTGCCATCTTTATGTAATACATGTATCACTAGCCACTTTAAACTATGCCACTTTATGTTTACATACCCTACATTACTCATCTCATATGTATATACTGTACTCTATACCATCTACTGCATCTTGACTATGCCGTTCTGTACCATCACTCATTCATATATCTTTATGTACATATTCTTTATCCCTTTACACTTGTGTGTATAAGGTAGTAGTTGTGGAATTGTTAGGTTAGATTACTTGTTGGTTATTACTGCATTGTCGGAACTAGAAGCACAAGCATTTCGCTACACTCGCATTAACATCTGCTAACCATGTGTATGTGACAAATAAAATTTGATTTGATTTGACTTAGCTTTGGAAACTACTGAAGATCAAGAAAAAGGAGTGTATTGGAGCAAGTGTTACGTTAGTATTGTGTGTGCCAAACAGTTGCTGTTAGATTACAATATTATAATTTTTCTGAACAGTGTAAACAACACTAAATAAAAAAATGTACCAGAGAGTCTGTTCTAACACAAAATAAA
This sequence comes from Salvelinus alpinus, assembly GCF_045679555.1. Classification (NCBI taxonomy): domain Eukaryota; kingdom Metazoa; phylum Chordata; class Actinopteri; order Salmoniformes; family Salmonidae; genus Salvelinus; species Salvelinus alpinus. Next base: position 60,407,453 of record NC_092086.1, on the reverse strand, counting down.
TCATATACAGCCTTTATTACAGCAGACAAAAAATAGTTGCATGCATTCTTGAATTGCGGTACAGTCGTCCCCGGGGCGGAGTGGTGCCTGGGAGAAGGTCAATCCCACAGTCATATGGTCGGTGCGGCAGCAGCGAAGTGGCCTGGGCCTTACTGAACAACTTCCAGGGGTCCTGGTACTCCGCCATTGGTATGGCGGAGAGGTCCGTGGCAACTTCCGAGCTCCCAGGAAGACATCCCGGGGCAGGCTGCGCTGACTTCAGGCAATGAGCTTGGCAGACCGGGCTACAGCCCATGATGGCACCGGCAGACCAGTCAATGAAGGGATTTTGTCGCTGGAGCCAGGAGAATCCCAATACCCTGGGAACCTGAAGAGACTTAATGAGCAGGAACTGGATCATTTCGCTGTGGTTCCCTGACACACCTAGGTTGATGGGGGTGGTACTCTGGGTGACCCGGCCTATAGAGTGCCCGTCCAGTGCTCTAACATCCATGGGAATGGAGAGGGGCTGAGTGGGGATATCCAGCTCGGAAGCCAGGGTAGCATCCATAAAGCTCTCAACGGCCCCAGAGTCGATGAGTACCCAGAGAGATTGACTGGTTCCCCCACAGCAACATGGCATGAAAGGGGGTGCAAGTAAGGGGAGAGGAAAAGTTATCCTTATGGCCCGCCAAAGTACTCACTCCTACCGGTGAGCCTGGTCTTTTAGTGGACAGGTGGAGACGAAATGACCAGTAGTCCCGCAATACAGGCAGCTCTTAGTGTGAAGCCTGTATAGCTGTTCAGCTGGAGACAGCCTAGCTCTGCCTAGTTGCATGGGCTCAGGAAGAGGTAAATTGGCAGTCTTTGGAGGCCCTTGGAGGAACACGGGTAGCCTCGGGCTCTCTCGACAATGGAGCCGTCGGGGACTTCCGGGATTCCTCGGAGGCGAGGTGGAATCCATGGACGGGCGGGCAAAATCGAATCTCCTCTCCTTCCGTTGTTCCCGTAGTCGCCCATCGATCCGAATGGTCAAGGCGATGAGCGAGTCGAGATCCGTCAGTAGCTCTTTTACTTCCTCCGATATGCCGTGCAGGAACATGTCGAACAGTGTGTACAGGTTCCAGGCACTCTCAGCTGCCAACGTGCGGAATTCCATTGTGTAGTCTGCCACACTGCGGGAGCCTTGCCAAAGCTGGAGTAACTTCCGGGCAGCCTCTCTCCCAGACAATGGAGCATCGAAAACTTTATTTTCCTCTGCCACAAACTCCTCCAGACTGAAGCATATGGCCGAATGTTGTTCCCATACTGCCGTAGCTCAGGCCAGAGCCCTGCCGGACATCAGCGGGAAGAGGTACGCTATCTTATTTATAATACAGGGGCAGGCAAATGACAGGTCAAAGGCAAGCAGGGGTCAGTAGTCCAGAGAAGGTGCAAAGGGTCCAGAACGGCAGGCAGTCTCAGGGTCAGGGTAGGCAGGCGTCAATAATAATGGGGCAAGGTATAGAATAGCAGGCAGGCTCAGGGTCAGGGCAGGCAGAAACATTAAAACCAGGAACGACTAGGAAACAGGAGCAAGAAACAAACGCTGGTAGGTTTCACAAACAAAATTAAGTAGCAACAAACAAACAGAGAACACAGGTATAAATACATAGGGGATAATGCACGTTGTGTTAGCTAATCCAAGTTCCGGGATGCTGGCCTTCTAGGCAGAGTTGCAAAGAAAAAGCCATATCACAGACTGGCCAATAAAAATAAAAGATTAAGATTGGCAAAAGAACACAGACACTGGACAGAGGAACTCTGCCTAGAAGGCCAGCATCCCGGAGTCGCCTCTTCACTGTTGACGTTTAGACTGGTGTTTTGCGAGTACTATTTAATGAAGCTGCCAGTTGAGGACTTGTGAGACGTCTGTTTCTCAAACTAGACACTAATGTACTTGTCCTCTTGCTCAGTTGTGCACCGGGGCCTCCCACTCCTCTTTCTATTCTGCTTAGAGCCAGTTTGCACTGCTCTGGGAAGGGGGTAGTACACAGCATTGTACGAGATCTTCAGTTTCTTGGCAATTTCTCGCATGGAATTGCCTTCATTTCTTAGAACAAGAACAGACTGAGTTTCAGAAGAAAGTCTTTGTTTCTGGCCATTTTGAGCCTGTAATCGAACCCACAAATGCTGATGCTCTAGATACTCAACTAGTCTAAAGAAGGCCAGTTTTATTGCTTCTTTAATCAGTACAACAGTTTTCAGCTGTGCTAACATAATTGCAAAAGGGTTTTCTAATGATAAATTAACCTTTTAAAATGATAAACTTGGATTAGCAAACACAATGTGCCATTGGAACACAGGAGTGATGGTTGCTGTTTATGGGCCTCTGTATAGCCTATGTAGATATTCCATAAAAAATCTGCCGTTGCTACAATAGTCATTTACAACATTAACAATGTCTACACTGTATTTCTGATCAATTTGATGTTATTTTAATGGACAAAAAAATTGCTTTTCTTTCAAAAGCAAGGACATTTCTAAGTGACCCCAAACTTTTGAACGGTAGTGTACATAATATAACCATTTACAATTTCAGTATCAATTTCAGTATCACATGAGACAGGCGTGAATCAGGCGTGAATCATGTGCACCATGAAAAAAATATTAACATTGCGACTGCTCAACTAAAGAAATCAACCAAACAATCAGCCTATCAACCAAACAATCGACCGGTTGACTAAATGGTGTCAGCCCTACTTTAATTAATCTTATATTATGCACTTATCCTACTTCTCTCCTTTTCTCTCCTCATATTCACACGTGCACACTGTTTTATCTCTCTCGCTCTCTCTCAGCCTTTGACGGGGAACACTGTTATGAGCCCTACTTGCCCCATGGGAATTTCAGCAGCAGTGACATCACCTTTCCATTGGGCACCACAGTCACCTTCTCCTGCTCCCCAGGCTTTGTCATGGAGCAGGGCTCTGGGGTCATTGAATGTGTGGACCAAAGCGATCCACACTGGAATGAGAGCGAGCCTGTGTGTAAAGGTAATACTATTGAATACTACCATTACATTATGATGATTTGTTTATAAAGCCCCTTTCATTCACGAAACTAAAAACGAAAGACAATAATACAAGTAATGTTACAATAACTTTTTCCCTGTGCTACTACCTCACACCCTCTCTTCCCACCCCCTCTCAGCTTTGTGTGGGGGAGAGTTGACCGATCCCTCCAGTACTGTTCTGTCCCCCGATTGGCCACAGAGCTACTCCAAGGGGCAGGACTGTGTGTGGCAGATCCATGGCAATGAGGAGAAGCGCATCGAACTGGACATCCAGATGTGAGTTTGGCCTCACCAACACCCAACAGGCATAATTCTGGTCTTTGAAGCTGTGGTTGAAGCAATTGGGAGAGGGAATTGTTCTCCTTTAATTTTCCCATTCCTCTTTTGCTTCTGAAACCTCACTGCATAACATGAGCGCTCCCTTTGCATATTCTTTTCCCCCACTACACAAGAGGTATATGATGGAGGTAGAACTCAAAATAAGCATGTTTATGTTTCAGAAATGTGCATGTTTTGTAAGGAATATACTTGAGGTATAAAATGTAGGTCGAACAATGTGAGCCTTGCGTTTCATTGATGGCTACTTCTGTGGCTGGTGTAGCGCCGTCTTTTTGATTATAGTGGGTGCATGTCAACTGTGACTGACAGACATAAAAAAACTGATGTGATGCTTCCAGTGAAGTTTTTATTGTAAGGATTGGAAATGACAATGTTTGTGAGAAGCTACATTTCATGATTCCATTTGAAGTGACATTGTGATTTAAAGTGAAAGTTGTTTTCCTCTCCATGTATTTTGTCGCTCTCAAAGTTTGAATATCCGCCACAACGACGTTCTCACCATATTCGATGGTCACGACCTCATGTCCCATGTGATTGGCCAGTACCTGGGGTCACGAGAGCGTTTCCAGGTCGTGTCAGGTGGTTCTGAGGTCACTATTCAGTTCCAGAGTGACCCTGACGACTCCTCCTTTATTCTGAGCCAGGGGTTCCTTATTCACTACCGTGGTACGTACACATACAGGACTTTTACATACAAGACATTACATACACATAACATGATATGCAAAACATTGATTGCCCATACATGACATCACACAAATACAAAATCTACATTTTATGTTAACAACTTTGTAGATATAATATGAACAGACCACACGATGACGTATTCTACCTCAATTGTGTGTTCTACACGATATATTTAAATCTGAATGTTCTGTAACATTATATCCTCCTGAACAAGCACCTGGTTTATCCTACATCTAATGACATCTTTTTTTTTCATCCAGAGGTAGAGCCTAATGACACCTGCCCTGCCCTCCCTCAAATCGAATTTGGCTGGATTAGCTCCTCCCACACCTCTCCCGTGAGGGGAAGTGTGTTGACCTATCAGTGCCAGCCGGGGTATGACATCAGTGGCTCTGACATCATCACTTGCCAATGGGATCTTTCCTGGAGCAACAGCCCACCCACCTGCATCAAAGGTGAGCTAAAGTGCGTTCCTGCCCGACTACATTGCTGACGCACGCCAGATCATATATTATAGCAATCTGGTGCCCAACGGCACAGTCAATGTGGCATGCAATCATTGGTTGATGCAATGCAACAGCTGAGTAGGGGAACACAACCCTATACTTCCAACAACACTTTGGACGTGTTTGAGAGCATCGATTTTACTCTGTTGCACTTCACCGACTGAGCATACTAGCTGATTTACAAATCACTTTACATGTTAGAGGTTGAGTAAAAGGCCTAGATTTAATCAGATCGAGCGTTAACTGGCGATAGCCGACGACTGCATAGCTGATGTTTTGGTGGTGTCGGAGGTGGAACTGCATTGGAGCTTTCAAATCAGTGAGCAGCTGCTCTTGATCATTGTCACAAAGCCACACCTGTCTCACTCGCGTTAGAAGTTCAGAACGAGAAAGTGTAGGCTATATAGAAATAATGACGCTCAAATTAAAAATCATTGAACTAAATAATGAGGATTTCTCTCAGCCTAATCAAGGTGTAGATTACATCTCATATTCCAGTGTTTGACCTTGTAAGCAAGGCTACATGGGATTTATCATAATGCGACTCTGAGCAGCCAATGGCAATGTCCGCTTTAGGTAGAATACCAGGAGCTGTTTGTAGATTTGACAGCTCTAACGCAGTTCCACCTCCGACACCGCCAAAACAACCACTATGCAGATGTTGGCTAAATTGAATAGAGCCTTTGAAGATTATAGAATTACGTTGCTTTTATACATTATAATTGGTTTCATCCTTCCAATTAAAAGTCCCAATTTGACATATCACTTTACATATGCGTTTTGGGAGAAATTTACATTTTATCAGAATTTGACCGAATAATAACACACGAGTGAATACACAGCAGGAGTGAAGCCACTGTCCACATAAGACGGTAAAGACCCACATCATACCGAGTCTTCATTGTTTTTGAAAATAAAAATTGCCACTGAGGTATAAGTAGATATTGACCGTTTATAACCTAAACTCTGTTGTTGCGTGATAGTACAGTGGTTCTTCCTTTAAAAGTTGCGTCATACTGCAGCACAGCTTGTGGCACGCAAGCTGTGCTGCATAATCGTATGGCACGTTAGAGTGCATGAAGTCATATTATTTTACTGTCAGCCATTGTTGCCATTAATGCTAGTTTGACCACCAGAGGGCATCTTTGAGAAGTGAAGTTATTGAAATGACTTGGAGCTGTAGGCCTAAGTGTCCTGTTTACTGTAGCTGTTATAGCATAACTTACTTATTGGCATACAGGCCTACTTCAATATACAGTATATCATTCATTCATTTGTGTATGTCATCACACAGCATACAAGTCATCCATGTCTTTAAATACAGTCAAGCATTTTAGTTATAAAACGAAATAACAAAGGGAGCCTTGAATAATTAAACAATGAAAAAAATCGCAACATGTCGGCTAAAGCGTTTGAATTCACGAAGGCATTTGGCTTTTATTATTATTGGCTGTACTAGAGACTTTAAAACCTTTTTTTGTAGATATTTTGCTTAATCAATTAATATTATGGTTGGTCTATTCCAAGAAAAGCGGAAATGCATTTTACAGTAGCCTCAGGGTTTCTGTAAGAAAAAAATTACGCTGTGACCGGTCGGGAGTAGACCTAGGCTACTAACTGACTGCAAGTGAAGAGCAAAATAATCTTAACATTTCCATTATGCAAAGAGATGGGAGAAGTGACATGCCTCGCAAACATCCATTAATATATTTAGTCCGTTAGGAAAATATGACACTGTACAACGTGACCGGTCGGGAGTAGGCCTAGGATACTAAGTGACTGCGGTGTAGAAATGTTTCTACACCGTAATTGTAGGCTAACCAATACCCAAAGATGTTGATGAACAAATACTGTAAATGTGCGTGTTACATGGTCCAGTTACAACTTCTTCTGACAAAGTAGAGAAAAACAGCGTCTTTTTTTTGTGTGTGTGTGCGCGAGACAGAGGTTGAGCAATTCTTACACTATAGTTTTAAATTCAATCACTCTCTTCTTCTTCACCCTCATCATTCAGTTAATTCAAATTCAATTGAAATATATTTTGTCACTCCCATGGCAAAGTTTAAAAACAGCCAGATTTGTGAAATTGATTTATCCAACATTTTGTGGTTGCATGAGATTTGGTGATCACAGAATCAGTAGGATATTAAATAAACACTCAAATAGGCAACAGAAGCAGGAAAAGCATAGGGCTGAGTGACTCACTCATTCCTGGCTTTCGTTCAAAATAAGTTATATTATAATGCAGGGTTAAAGACACATTCTTTCACATTCTTTGACATTGAGTTAGAAATGTAAAACTTTAGAGTACTTAATCATTGAATACTTTGCAAGTTTTCTATTTTTTGGCCATTAGGCTACTACACTTTACAATAGAACTCAACTCTTCACTGACCGTAGCATCTATCGGTAGTCTAAACTGTGGCACAATTTGGGGGATTTTTCACACCTTGTTGATTTCCTCTATCGCTTCTAGAGGCCTACTGTCCACCTGGTATGTGTGGTTCCAAAGGTTAAAACGTCACCTTCAGGTGGATGTGTGGTTTCAGAGAGAAGCCAGCTTCGAGCCTGTGACCAGGCACGGTGGATGACATCCTTTTTCTGCAGAGTAATTTGAAGAAATACAGTGATGAATGGACTATTTTTTTAGTTATTGTTTTACTATATTTATTTGTTGTCTAATATTAGAAGGCTCTTTAAAGCAATTTGAGTTGTCAATGTGTCGCATTGCATATATATCCGTTCTTAATTCATGGCGTGGTTTCTTTTTAGCCAAATGTTGAATAGACATGCAGACAAATTAATTAATGCAGGGAGGAAAATAGGAATTATAGGCTACTGTCTGTAGTCATAAATACAATTAGGCTAAATAAATGTATATTATTTTTTGGGGTAACGGATCGGCTCTCAGAACTCATTAAGAGGCGGCTTCTATCGTCAATATAATCATTCATTCAGACATGTATACACAAACGGTGCAGTTTGGGGCCATGTGGCAGAGAGTGATGCCGGCGCTGGAGATGGGGTGGAGACAATCACAAAGACACGTGAAACAGACCAGAGTGTGATGTGTGGTAAATTCAATTAATTAGACATGATTTGGAAAGGCACACACCTGTCTTTATAAGGTCCCACAATTGACAGTGCATGTCAGAGCAAGGAATTGTCTGCACAGATCTGGGAAAGGGTACCAAAAAATGTACTAAACAATGTCTGCAGCATTAAAGGTCCCCAATAACACAATGGTCTCCATCATTCTTAAATGGAAGAGGTTTGGAACCACCAAGACTCTTCCTAGGGTTGCCGCCCGGCCAAACTGAGCATTCGGGGGAGAAAAGCCTTGGTCAGGGAGGTGACCAGGAAGACAATGGTCACTCTGTCAGAGCTCCAGAGTTCCTCTGTGGAGATGGGAGAACCTTCCAGAAGTACAACCATCTCTGAAAAACTCCACCAGTCAGGCCTTTATGGTAGAGTGGCCAGACGGAAGCCACTCTTCGCTAAAAGGCACATGACAGCCTGCTTGGAGTTTGCCAAAAGGCACCTAAAGGACAATCAGACCATGAGAAACGAGATTCTCTGGTCTGATGAAACAAATATTTACCTGTTTTGCCTGATAGCTAAGTGTCTGGCTCATCACCTGGCTAATACTATCCCTACGGTGAAGCATGGTTGTGGCAGCATCATGATGTGGGTTTGTTTTTCAGCGGCAGAGACTAAGAGACTTGTCAGAATCGAGGGAAAGATGAACGGAGAAAAGTACAGAGATCCTTGATGAAAACCTGCTCAAGAGCTCAGACCTCAGACTGGGGTGAAGGTACACCTTCCAACAGGACAACGACCCTAAGCACAGAGCCAAGACAAAGCAGGAGTGGCTTCGGGACAAGTCTCTTAATGTCCTTGAGTGACCAAGCCAGAGTCCGGACTTGAATCCGATTGAACATCTCTGGAGGAGCCCTGAAAAGAGCTGTGCAACAACGCTCCCCATCCAACCTGACAGAGCTTGAGAGGATCTGCAGAGAAGAATGGGAGAAACTCCAAGTGCAGGTGTGCCAAGCTTGTAGCGTCATACCCAAGAAGACTCGAGGATGTAATCGCTGCCAAAGGTGCTTCAATAAAGTACTGAGTAAAGGGTCTTAATACTTATGTAAATGTACTATTTCATTTTTAATACATTTGCAAAAAATTCATAAAACCTGTTTTGCTTTGTCATTATGGGGTATTTTGTGTAGATTGATGAGGGAAAAAAATATTTTATCCATTTTAGAATAAGGCTGTAACGTAACAAAATGTGGAAAAAGTCAAGGTTGTCTGAATACTTTCTGAATGCACTGTATTGTGCAACCTTCCCTTTAAGGGTAATTATTTATTGTACCAACAACATCTGCAAATCCCAATAAAACTTTCACGTTTCAAAGTTTACTTTCCTTGCTTTGTCCAACAACACTATTATGAATCTAGCAAATAAGTTTTGTGGTTCAGAGTGCACTATTTATTTAGTTCCATAGTGCAAATATTTGCTAGCAAGTTTCTCACACTGGCTTTATTTTTATTTTTTTATTTCACCTTTATTTAACCAGGTAGGCTAGTTGAGAACAAGTTCTCATTTACAACTGCGACCTGGCCAAGATAAAGCAAAGCAGTTCGACACATACAACAACACAGAGTTACACATGGAATAAACAAACATACAGTCAATAACACAATAGAAAAGTCTATATAGAGTGTGTGCAAATGAGGTAAGATAAGGGAGGTAAGGCAATAAATGGGCCATAGTGGCGAAAAAATTCCAATTTAGCAATTGTTAAATTCCAATTTAGCACATTACTTCCGGCGCCGGCCGAGATGGCCACCTCGCTTCGCGTTCCTAGGAAAATATGCAGTATTTATGTGTTATTCCTTACATTGGTACCACAGGTAATCTTAGGTTTCATTACATACAGTCGGGAGGAACTACTGAATATAAGAGCAACGTCAACTCACCATCGTTACAACCAGGAATATGACTCTCCCGAAGCGGATCCTGTGTTTTGCCTCCACCCAATACAATGGATCTGATCCCAGCCGGCGACACTAAACAATGACGCCGTAAAAGGGGCAAACAAAGCGGTCTCCTGGTCAGGCTTTGGAGACGGGCACATCGCGCTCCACTCCCTAGCATACTACTCGCCAATGTCCAGTCTCTTGACAATAAGGTTGATGAAATCCGAGCAAGGGTAGCTTTCCAGAGAGATATCAGAGACTGCAACGTTCTTTGCTTCACGGAAACATGGCTTACTCGAGAGACGCTAACGGAGTCGGTGCAGCCAGCTGGTTTCTTCACGCATCGCGCCGACAGAAACAAACATCTTTCTGGTAAGAAGAGGGGCGGGGGTGTATGCCTTATGATTAACGAGACGTGGTGTGATCATAACAATAACAAGTCATTCTGTTCACCTGATCTAGAATTCCTCACAATCAAATGTCGACCGCATTATCTACCAAGGGAATTCTCTTCGATTATAATCACAGCCGTATATATCCCCCCCCAAGCAGACACATCGATGGCCCTGAACGAACTTTATCTGACTCTTTGTAAACTGGAAACCACACACCCTGAGGCTGCATTCATCGTAGCTGGGGATTTTAACAAGGCTAATCTGAAAACAAAACTCCCTAAATTCTATCAGCATATCGATTGTGCTACCAGGGCTGGTAAAACCTTGGACCATTGTTATACTAACTTCCGCGACGCATATAAGGCCCTCCCCCGCCCTCCTTTCGGAAAAGCTGACCACGACTCCATTTTGTTGCTTCCAGCCTACAAACAGAAACTAAAACAGCAAGCTCCCGCGCTCAGGTCTGTTCAACGCTGGTCCGACCAATCTGATTCCACGCTTCAAGACTGCTTCGATCACGTGGATTGGGATATGTTACGCATTGCGTCCAACAACAACATTGACGAATACGCTGATTCGGTGAGCGAGTTCATTAGAAAGTGCATTGACGATGTTGTACCCACAGCAACGATTAAAACATTCCCAAACCAGAAACCGTGGATTGATGGCAGCATTCGCGTGAAACTGAAAGCACGAACCACTGCTTTTAACCAGGGCAAGGTGACCGGAAACATGACCGAATACAAACAGTGTAGCTATTCCCTCCGCAAGGCAATCAAACAAGCTATGTCCCAGTATAGAGACAAAGTAGAGTCGCAATTCAACAGCTCAGACACAAGAGGTATGTGGCAGGGTCTACAGTCAATCACGGATTACAAAAAGAAAACCAGCCCCGTCGCGGACCAGGATGTCTTGCTCCCAGACAGACTAAATAACTTTTTTGCTTGCTTTGAGGACAATACAGTGCCACTGACACGGCCCGCTACCAAAACCTGCGGGCTCTCCTTCACTGCAGCCTGGGTCTCGACCCCGCCCTGTGCAACTGGGTCCTGGACTTCCTGACGGGCCGCCCCCAGGTGGTGAGGGTAGGTAACAACATCTCCACCCCGCTGATCCTCAACACTGGGGCCCCACAAGGGTGTGTTCTGAGCCCTCTCCTGTACTCCCTGTTCACCCACGACTGCGTGGCCATGCACGCCTCCAACTCAATCATCAAGTTTGCGGAAGACACTACAGTGGTAGGCTTGATTACCAACAACGACGAGACGGCCTACAGGGAGGAGGTGAGGGCCCTCGGAGTGTGGTGTCAGGAAAATAACCTCACACTCAACGTCAACAAAACAAAGGAGATGATTGTGGACTTCAGGAAACAGCAGCGGGAGCACCCCCCTATCCACATCGACGGGACAGTAGTGGAGAAGGTGGAAAGTTTTAAGTTCCTCGGTGTACACATCACGGACAAACTGAATTGGTCCACCCACACAGACAGCGTTGTGAAGAAGGCGCAGCAGCGCCTCTTCAACCTCAGGAGGCTGAAGAAATTTGGCTTGTCACCAAAAGCACTCACAAACTTCTACAGATGCACAATCGAGAGCATCCTGTCGGGCTGTATCACCGCCTGGTACGGCAACTGCTCCGCCCACAACCGTAAGGCTCTCCAGAGGGTAGTGAGGTCTGCACAACGCATCACCGGGGGCAAACTACCTGCCCTCCAGGACACCTACACCACCCGATGTCACAGGAAGGCCATACAGATCATCGAGGACAACAACCACCCGAGCCACTGCCTGTTCACCCCGCTATCATCCAGAAGGCGAGGTCAGTACAGGTGCATCAAAGCGGGGACCGAGAGACTGAAAAACAGCTTCTATCTCAAGGCCATCAGACTGTTAAACAGCCACCACTAACATTTAGTGGCGGCTGCCAACATACTGACTCAACTCCAGCCACTTTAATAATGGGAATTGATGGAAATTATGTAAAAATGTATCACTAGCCACTTTAAACAATGCCACTTAATATAATGTTTACATATCCTACATTACTCATCTCATATGTATATGTATATACTGTACTCTATATCATCTACTGCATCTTGCCATCTTTATGTAATACATGTATCACCAGCCACTTTAAACTATGCCACTTTATGTTTACATACCCTACATTACTCATCTCATATGTATTGACTGTACACTATACCATCTACTGCATCTTGCCTATGCCGTTCTGTACCATCACTCATTCATATATCTTTATGTACATATTCTTTATCCCTTTACACTTGTGTGTATACGGTAGTAGTTGTGGAATTGTTAGGTTAGATTACTTGTTGGTTATTACTGCATTGTCGGAACTAGAAGCACAAGCATTTCGCTACACTCGCATTAACATCTGCTAACCATGTGTATGTGACAAATAAAATTGGATTTGATTTGAGTGATAGATGTGCAGAAGATGAATGTGCAAGTAGAGATACTGGGGTGCAAAGGAGAAGAAGAAAAAATAACAGTATGGGGATGAGGTAGTTGGATGGTCTATTTACAGATGGTCTATGTACAGGTGCAGTGATCTGCTTAAAGCTAGTGAGGGAGATATGAGTCTCCAGCTTCAGTGATTTTTGCAGTTTGTTCCAGTCATTGGCAACAGAGAACTGGAAGGAAAGGCGGCCAAAGGAGGAATTGTCTTTGGGGTTGACCAATGAAATATAATACTGCTGGAGCGCATGCTACGGGTTTGTGCTGCTATTGTGACCAGTGAGCTGAGATAAGGCGGGGCTTTACCTAGCAAAGACTTATAGATGACCTGGAGCCAGTGGGTTTGGCGACGAGTATGAAGCGAGGGCCAGCCAACGAGAGCATACAGGTCGCAGTGGTGGGTAGTATATGGGGCTTTGATGACAAATCGGATGGCACTGTGATAGACTGTATCCAATTTCCTGAGTAGAGTGTTGGAAGCTATTTTGTAAATGACATCGCCGAAGTCAAGGATCGGTAGGATAGTCAGTTTTACTACGGTATGTTTGGCAGCATGAGTGAAGGATGCTTTGTTGCGAAATAGGAAGCCGATTCTAGATTTAATTTTGGATTGGAGATGCTTAATGTGAGTCTGGAAGGAGAGTTTACAATCTAACCAGACACCTAGGTATTTGTAGTTGTCCACATATTCTAAGTCAGAACCGTCCAGAGTAGTGATGCTGGACGGGCGGGCAGGTGCGAGCAGCGATCGGTTGATGAGCATGCATTTCATTTTACTTGCATTTAAGAGCAGTTGGAGGCCACGGAAAGAGAGTTGTATGGCATTGAAGCTCGTCTGGAGGTTAGTTAACACAGTGTCCAAAGAGGGGCCAGGGTGTAGCCATGGGTGGAGCAGGGTGGTTGCCTAGCAACCAGACCTGGGTTCAAATGCTATCTCTATGAAAACAAAAATACTCCGTTTTAAGTGAGAAGTCATTGGTCTGAAGCCGAGACATAAAGGAAATTCACGAGCATCACAATGCCTGCTCTATCAAGGTTTTCCAGCACACAGCTTTGACCTAGGCAATAGGCATGTTGTTTAGGATTTAAACCTCACCAAACCTTGCTGTGCCGTGTGGAGATTATAAGAGTACATGGCCATTAAGGCCAGCTCGTTCTTCATGATGTTCAAACGTTCATAGATGACCAGCAGGGTCAAATAATAATCACAGTGGTTGTCGAGGGTGCAACAGATCAGCACCTCAGAAGGTAATGTCAGTTGGCTTTTCAGAGCTGAGCATTAAGAGGTGGAGACAGCAGGTGAGGTAGAGAGAGAGAGAGCGAGAGAGGGAGGGAGAGAGAGAGAGGGTCGAAAACAGCAGGTGCGGGACAAGATAGCACGTCTGGTGAACAGGTCAGGGTTCCATTGCCGTAGGCAGAACAGTTAAAACTGGAGCAGCAGCATGACAAGGTAGCACCTCTGGTGAACAGGTCAGGGTTCCATAGCCACAGGCAAAACAGCAGAAACTGGATCGGCAGTACGACCAGGTGGACTAGGGACAGCCAGGAGTCATCTGGCCAGGTAGTCCTGAGGCATGGTCGTAGGGCTCAGGTCCAGAGAGAGAGAGAGAGAAATTCCTTCAGAAAGTATTAACATCCCTTGCTAACAAAGCAAAAAGTTAAAATAGATATAATGTTTGTATACCTACAGGGGTCCTAAAATTCCAAATCAAATGGCTAAATGATGAAACTATTTCATAGGTTAGCTTAGTAGATATTGCGATCTAAGGGCTTAGACTTACAGGGGTTAAACTGGTAACTACAGAATTTACATGAGCCAAGTGATAACTGACAGAGTTGTGGACTCGAGTCACATGATTTGGACTCAAGTCTACTGTAACCTATGTCACAAATTTGATGATTTGAGATTCGACTTGACAGAAAATAAAATGACTTGGACTTGAGAGTGATGACTTGAAATTATTTGGCCAGGTTTGTAATGTTGTGGCACAGAGACTACGTGGATTACTCTACACGCAGCCAGAGACAGTAGCCGCAGCATCGCCCGTGCAAAAAAACCTGCAACAGATTGGCTAGTGAAACGCACAATGGGCTCTATTATTGGACCAGCAAACTGTCAATTAACACAGGTCGGGTTCTGAGCTGGCGAACAGATTGTTGATTTTCTGTACAGCTATAGGATTTGGTGCAGAGCAAACGTCAAATTATAGGAAGAGAGGTTTGCCATAATAAATAAATATGCAGCTCCAAAGATTGTTTGGTAATCAAGAATATTACTTTGCAAACTCATCAGCAATGGGGCAACAATTACTTGCATAGGCCTCCTGGTATTTTGGTATGTAACAATTGCTTGAAATTGATCATTTACATATGAAGCTTGCATTTGGAATTTGTTTTAAAATTATTATTATTATGGCACCTGTCACGTTCTGACCTTAGTTCCTTTTTTATGTCTTTATTTTAGTTTGGTCAGGGCGTGAGTTGGGGTGGGCATTCTATGTTTTTTCTATGTTTTGTTCTGTGGTTATATTTCTATGTGTTTGGCCTAGTATGGTTCTCAATCAGAGGCAGGTGTCGATCGTTGTCTCTGATTGAGAATCATACTTACGTAGCCTGTATTCCCACTATGGGTGGTGGGTAGTTATTTTCTGTTTAGTGTTTTTGTTTGCACCTTACAGAACTGTTCGTTTGTCGGTTTTTTGTTCAGTATTCATTCTTTATTAAATTATTATGAATACGTACTACGCTGCACTTTGGTCCTCTTCTCCTTCCACCAACGACAACCGTTACAGCGCCATACTCCCGCCAGTGGAGAGTGTTTTTTACATACACTATGCCTTTAAACAGCTTGGAAAATTCCAGAAAATGATGTCATGGCTTTAGAAGCTACTGATAGGCTAATTGACATAATTTGACTCAATTGGAGGTGTACCTGTGGATGTATTTCAAGGCCTACCTTCAAACTCAGTGCCTCTTTTCTTGACATAATGGGAAAATCAAAAGAAATCAGCCAAGACCTCCGAAAAAAGACGGTGGACCTCCACAAGTCTGGTTCATCCTTGGGAGCAATTACCAAATGCCTGAAGGTACCACGTTCATCTGTACAAACAATAGTACGCAAGTATAAACACCATGGGACCATGCAGCCGGCATACCGCTCAGGAAGGAGACACGTTCTGTCTCCTTGAGATGAGCGTACTTTGGTGCGAAATGTGCAAATCAATCCCAGAACAACAGCAAAGGACCTTGTGAAGATGCTGGAGGAAACGGGTAGAAAAGTATCTATATCCACAGTAAAACGAGTCCTATATCGACATAACCTGAAAGGCTGCTCAGCAAGGAAGAAGCCACTGCTCCAAAACCGCCAGACTACGCTTTGCAACTGCACATGGGGACAAAGATCGTACTTTTTGGAGAAATGTCCTCAGGTCTGATGAAACAAAAATAGAACTGTTTGGCTATAATGACCATTGTTATGTTTGGAGGAAAAAGGCGGAGGCTTGCAAGCCAAAGAACACCATCCCAACCGTGAACTGGTGCACTTCACAAACTAGATGGCATCATGAGGGAGGAAAATTATGTGGATATCTTGAAGCAACATCTCAAGACATCAGTCAGGAAGTTAAAGCTTGGTCGCCAATGGGTCTTCCAAATGGACATTGACCATTGGACATGGACATTGACCCCAAGCATACTTACAGTTACAACAGCTCTGTCAGAAGGAATGGGCCAAAATTCACCCAACTTATTGTGGGAAGCTTGTGGAAGGCTACCCGAAACGTTTTACCCAAGTTAAACAATTTAAAGGCAATGCTACCAAATACTAATTGAGTGTATGTAAACTTCTGACCTACTGGGAATGTGATGAAAGAAATAAAAGCTGAAATAAATCATTCGCTCTACTATTATTCTGACATTTCACATTCTCAAAATAAAGTGGTGATCCTAACTGACCTAAGACAGGGCATTTTTACTAGGATTAAATGTCTATAATTGTGAAAAACTGACTTCAACTGTATTTGTCTGCCTTGATGACATCCTGGTTTTCTCTCGTTTTGCCCAAGAACACGTTCTCCATCTTTGACAAGTCCTTCAGCGCCTCCTGGAGAATCAGTTGTTTGTAAAGGCTGAGAGGTGTGAGTTCCACCGCTCCACTATCTCCTTTCTGGGATACATCATTGCTGAAGGGAATGTCCATGTGGATCCGGAAACGCTGAGAGCGGTGGTGGATTGGCCCCAACCCACGTCCAGCTACAACGGTTTCTGGGGTTTGCTAAGTTCTACCGCCATATAATTTGCGGCTACAGCACCCAGGCGGCTCCCCTCTCTGCTCTCACCTCCCCCAAGGTACCGTTCACATGGTCCCCAGCAGCGGACAGGGCTTTTATGGATCTGAAGCTGCGATTCACTACTTCCCCCATCCTCATCCATCTGGACCCGACCCGTCAGTTTGTGGTTGAAGTTGGCGCTTCCGACGTGGGAGTAGGGGCCGTCCTTTCTCAGCAATCCGTCCGGGACCAAAAGATTATTGTAAAGTGGTTGTTCCACTGGACATCATAAGGTGAATGCACCAACTTGTAAGTCGCTCTGGATAAGAGCGTCTGCTAAATGACTTAAATGTAAATGTAAGATTAATCCCTGTGCCTTCATGTCCCATCGTCTCAACTCTGCAGAAAGGAACTATGACGTTGGGAACCTGGAAATCCTGGTGGTTAAGATGGGTCTGGAGGAGTGGAGGCACTGGCTGGAATGGGGCGTAACATCCATTTTTGGTATGGACTGACCACAAGAATTTAGAATACCTCCGCACTGCCAAACGCCTTAACTCTAGGAAAACCGTCGGGCCCTGTTATTCACCAGATTCAATTTCACCATCTCCTACCACCCAGGGTCCAAAAATGTGAAGCCGGACGCCCTCTCTCGCCTGTACAGTTCCGCTGCCAAACCCTCTGAATCTGAAACCATCCTCCCTGCCTCATGTCTGGTGGCTTCGGTTCTCTGGGGTATTGAGACCCTGGGTAATATCTAGGTCAACTAGAAAATATACACTATATTTACAAAAGTATGTGGACACCCCTTCAAATTAGTGGATTCGGCTATTTCAGCCACACCCGTTGCTGACCGGTGTATAAAATCGAGCACACTGCCATGCAATCTCCATAGACAAACATTGGCAGTAGAATGGCCTTACTGAAGAGCTCAGTGACTTTCAACGTGGCACCGTCATAAGATGCCAACTTTCCATTAAGTCAGTTCGTCAAATTTCTGCCCTGATAGAGCTGCCCTGGTCAACTGTAAGTGCTGTTATTGTCAAGGAGCAACAACGGCTCAGCCGCAAAGTGTTAGGACACACAAGCTCACAGAACAGGAGTGCTGAAGCTTCTAGTGCGTAAAAATTGTCTGTCCTCAGTTGCAACACTCAATACCGAGTTCCAAACTGCCTTTGGAAGCAACGTCAGCACAATAACTGTTCGTCGGGAGCTTCATGAAATTGGTTTCCATAGCCGAGCAGCCTCACACAAGCCTAAGATCATCATGTGCAATTCCAAGCGTCCACTGGAGTGGTGTAAAGCTCGCCGCCATTGGACTCTGGAGCAGTGGAAACGCGTTCTCTGGAGGGATGAATCACACTTCACCATCTGGCAGTCCGACGGACAAATCTGGGTTTGGCGGATACCAGGAGAATGCTACATGCCCTAATGTATAGTGCCAACTGTAAAGTTTGGTGGAGGAGGAATAATGGTCTAGGGTTATTTTTCATGTTTCGGCTAGGCCCCTTAGTTCCAGTGAAGGTAAACTACAGCATCAATTATATTCTAGATGATTCTGTGCTTCCAACTTTGTGGCAAAAGTTTGAGAAAGGCCCTTTCCTTTTTCAGCATGACAATGTCCCCGTGTACAAAGCGAGGTCCGTATAAAAATTGGTTTGTCAAGATCAGTGTGGAAGAGCTTGACTGGCCTGCACAGAGCCTTGACCTCAACTCCATCGAACACTTTTGGGATGAATTACTTGACTGACTTTATTGTCCCCATGGGGAAATTTTGTTGCAGTGTTTAGTGTTTAAAGTGATGTTTAAATACAAAACAAATTGACAATACAACTTTAATAACAGTTACATACCAATAAAAAGAGACAAGCCTGCTGGCCTTACTGGGTCGATAGGAACATTAGCCCGAGCTATTTAGGAGGGATTTCACAGCTGGCACAAATTATTGTCTCATTCTGTTTTTCCTGCCGAGGGGAATTAGAACGCCGACTGCGATCCAGGCCTTAATCGCCCAACAACAGTGCCCGACCTCACTTATGCTGTTGTGGCAGAGTGGAACCAAGTCCTCGCAGCAATGTTCCAACATCTAGTGGAAAGCCTTCCCAGAAGAGTGGAGGCTGGTTTAGCAGCAAAGGGGAGACCAACTCCATATTAATGCCCATGATTTTGGAATGAGATGTTCGATGAGTAGTTGTTTAAATACTTTTTGTCATGTAGTGTATTTTAAATCAATGTTGTGATGATGTACTCAAATAAAATGCCATTATCCATGAGTAAGATTTTTGGCACTGACAGCTGATCTTCTCATGTATCTGAAGAAAATTCTAAATTGCAACAGCTGCTCTGTCAGTTGGAGGTGGGCTGGGGGCGGGGCTCGGGAACATTTCAAATTATGATTGACAGCTCAGGAATTTCATGCATCTCTTTTTTTTTTAAACAGTTGATCGTACTATGGTTCATAAGTTCATACGGATTGAGCATGATACATGTGGCGCCAAAATATATTTAATTAAAAAATATATATGTTATGATTTTCTCAAGTAAAAAAAAAAAAAAAGATTCCTGCATATACTGTATGTACATACACAGAGTGTGCAAGACATTAGGAACACCTTCCTAATATTGAGTTGCACCCCTTTTTTCCCTCAGAAAAGCCTAAATTCGTTGGGGCATGGAGTCTACAAGGTGTCGAAAGCGTTCCACAGGGATGCTGGCCCATGTTCACCCCAATGCTTCCCACCACAGGAGGCTGCTGAGGGGAGGACAGCTCATAATAATGGCTGGAACGGCGCAAATGGAATAGCGTCAAACATGAATGTCATGTGTTTGATGTATTTGATACCATTCCACTCATTCCACTTCAGCCATTACCACAAGTCCACCCTCCCCAATTAAGGTGCCACCAACCTCCTGTGCTTCCCACAGTAGTGTCAAGGCTGGATGTCCTTTGGGTGGTGGATAATTCTTACCAGCAGCGTTGCAGTTCTTGACACGCTCAAACCTGTGCGTCTAGTAGATACGCCGTTCAAAGGCACTTAAATCTTTTGTCTTGCCCATTCACCCAATGAATGGCACCATACACAATCCATGTCTCAATTGTTTCAAGGCTTACAAATCAATCATCTACATATCAGAAAATAGGTGTACTGGAGTTCACTCATTTAGCTCTGTTTCATCTGTAATGCCAGGGTAGATTAAAAAAAATGTATACAAATATTACGTCATGTCTTGTATACCCTTATCGTCCGCAGTCCAGCAGTGTCCTGATCCGGGGGAGGTGGTGAACGGAGCGCGTTCGGTACGCCCAGAGTCTGGATTCGCTGTTGGAACAGTGGTGCGCTTCTCCTGTAACCAGGGTTACCAGCTGGAGGGCCCTGGCCAGATCTCCTGCCACGGACGGGATACGGGCACCCCCAAGTGGAGTGACCGCAGCCCCAAATGTGTCTGTGAGTCACTTCCCTGGGTGTTTGTTTGTGTGTGTTGAGATTGATGTCAAACACTGTAATTCTATGGGACTATACACTGTCTTCAGAAAGTATTCACACCCCTTGACTTTTTCCACATTTTGTTGTGTTACAAAGTGGGATTAAAATGGATTTAATTGTCTTTGTTTTGCCAACGATCAACACATAATACTGTAATGTCAAAATGGAAGAAAAATTCTAACATTTGTATTAAAAAAAAGTATGAAAAATAAAACACTGGATTAGATAAGTATTCAACCCCCAGAGTCAATACATGTTGCATCAGCTTTGGCAGCGATTACATCTTTCTAGATAAGTCTAAGAGCTTTCCACACCTGGATTGTGCAACATTTGCCCATTATTATTTTGAAAATTCTTCAATCTCAGTCAAATGTGTTGTTGATCAATACTAGACAACTATTTTCAGGTCTTGTCATAGATTTTCAAGCAGATTTAAGTCAAAACTGTGACTCGGCCACTCAGGAACATTCACTGTCTTGGTAAGCAACTCCAGTGTAGATTTGGCCTTGTGTTTTATGTTATTGTCCTGCTGAAAGGTGAATTCATCTCCCACTGTCTGGTGGAAAGCAGACTGAACCTTTCCTCTAGGCGTTTGCCTGTGCTTAGCTCAATCACATTTCTTTTTTATCCTGAAAAACTCCCCAGTCCTTAACAATTACAAGCATACCCATAACATGATGCTGCCACCACTATGCTAGAAAATATGGAGAGTGGCACTTGGTAATGTGTTGTATTGGATTTGCCCCAAATTTCTTTGCCACATATTTTGCAGTATTACTTTAGTGCCTTGTTACAAACAGGATGCATGTTTTAGAATATTTGTATTCTGTATAGGCTTCCTTTTTTCACTCTGCCAATTAGGTTAATATTGTGGAGTAACTACAATGTTGTTAATCCATCCTCAGTTGTCTCCTATCACAGCCATAAAACTCTAACTCTAACACCTTTGGCCTCATGGTGAAATCCCTGAGTTTCCTTCCTCTCCTGCCTGTATCTTTGTAGTGACTGGGTGTATTGCTATACCATCCAAGTGTAATTTATAACTTCACCTTGCTCAAAGGGATATTCAATGTCTGTTTATTTTAATTTTTTACCCATCTACCAATATATCTTTGTGGTTGAAACTGTGTTTGAAATTCACTGCTCGACTGATGGACCTTACAGGTAATTGTATGTGTGGGGTACAGAGACAAGGTAGTCATTCAAAAATCATGTTAAAAACTTTTATTGCACACAGAGTGAGTCCATTCAATTTATGTGACTTGTTAAGCACATTTTTACTCCTGAACTTATTTAGGCTTGTCATAACGGGGTTGAATACTTATTGACTCAAGACATTTTAGCTTTTCATTTGTAATTCATTTGTAAACATTTGAAAAAAACATAATTCCTCTTTCACATTATCGGGTATTATGTGTAGGCCAGTGACAAATAATCTCAATTTAATCAATCTTAAATTCTGATTGTAACACAACAAAATGTGGAAAAAGGGCTGTTGATATTTTCTGAAGGCATTGCTCTCTCTCTCGCTCTCTTTCTCTCTCTCTCTCTCTCTCTCTCTCTCTCTCTCTCTTTCCCTCCATCTTTATTTCCTTTCCCTAAACAGTGAAGTATGACCCATGCCCAAACCCAGGTGTGCCAGACAATGGTTACCAGACATTGTACAAGCATAGCTACCAGGCAGGAGAGACGCTACGTTTTTTCTGCTATGAGGGCTATGAACTCATTGGGGAGGTTATTATCAACTGTGTCCCGGGCCACCCATCTCAATGGAACAGTCCACCACCCTTCTGCAAAGGTGACAATCTACATTGGACTGCTGGAAATGAGGTTGAGGGGTTAGAGGGGTTTCAAGAAATTCTGCATGAGAATTGAAACACACTTGAACATTTTGTAAAGAATGAATGAGGAATGATGATGATTATAATAATAATCTGCATCTCTCCATCTACCAGTGGCATACGAGGAGCTGTTGGATGATCATAAATTAGAAGGTGATTTTTCGTCTTCTTCTACGTCTTCTTTAGGGGAATTTCTGCACTTTTCAACTTCATATTCATTCTCCAGTTACTTACAAAGACTATGAGATTCATGGTGACACAGGGAGGAGGAAAATGCCTCCCCCTGGCTAGAAACTCGTAATAGGTTTTGAAAATCACTGTTTTTTACTTTTAATGCAATTTGATGTCAGAACCTTTCTTCTTATTTCTAACTACAGAACATAGAAACGTCATGGTAACCAATTTTCAACATAGACAAATTGTATGATGAATTTGTACTTTAGAAACAACGTCAGATCTTCAACTTTATCTCCACGATCAGATTTCATTTTTAAATCCATTTTATCAACAAGTTAATAATTGTTATGTTGGATTCACGTCTCCATCTCAACCAAAAATCTAAGTTAAAGAATTGGGCTGGATTCAATCTGATCACGGATTGTGGAAAATGTGGATTGTAAGGTCAATGTTCCCGTGTTCATGGTAAATGCTGCAGATTCCGTCTCAATCGTAGTGATAACACACTGGGAATTCAACAAACTTTTGGCTGTCTTTTTGAGTGGGTGAATATAGGTTGTAATCTCATTGATCAATGTCTCAACCAAATATTACCTAATTGCTCACGTTGAAATGATGTGGTGTGCTCAGTGGGATGGTATGGAAATAATGAAAATTGGGTTGAAAAGTGGTGGAATTCCCCTTTAATTGCCTTTCTTTAACTTCTTCTTTAATTTAATATTTTGGATTATTTCCCTAGTATCCCAGTCATTTGAGCCCTCCCACCAGATGCTAAGTGAGAACATTGCCTTGGCAATCATCCTGCCAATCATCCTGGTCATCCTTCTGATTGGTGGAATCTACATGTATTACACAAAGTAAGTGCTGCGCAGTTCAGTAGTCACAATTCAAATGCATTCTTCTTACTTTCACCAGATATTGGCATGGTCTGACCTAACACACACACACAACAGTACTGAGCCATTGCATAGATCAGATATCAGAAGTTGACTGAATTCTGTATTCTCTCCCTTTAACCTTTATTTCCCTTTTCCCTCTCCCTCAGTGTATGTAGACTGCAGTGGAAGCCACTTTTCTGGAAGTCTCTCTCTCACACCCACTCATACAGCCCAATTACTGTGGAGTCTGACTTCAACAACCCTCTATACGAGGCAGGGGTGAGTATTTTCTCTATTTTTGCCTAATCTAATCAAACTTTATTTGTCACATGCGCAGAATACAACAAGTGTAGACCTTACCGTGAAACTTACAAGCCCTTAACCAACAGTGCAGTTCAAGAAGAGTTAAGAAAATATTTACCAAATAAACTAAAGTAAAAAATTATAAAAAGTAACACTATAACTTAACAATTATGAGGCTATATACAGGGGGTATCGGTACCGAGTCAGTGTGCGGGGGTACAGGTTAGAGGTAATTTGTACATGCAGGTAGGGGTAAAGTGACTATGCATAGATAATAAACAGCGAGTAGCAGCAGTGTACAAAACAAATGGAGGGGGGGTCAATGTAATAGTCCGGTGGCCTTTTGAATAATTGTTCAGCAGTCTTATGGCTTGGTGGTAGAAGCTGTTAAGGAGCCTTTTGGTTCTAGACTCCGGTACCGCTTGCTATGCGGTAGCAGAGAAAACAGTCTGTGACTTGGGTGACTGGAGTCTCTGACAATGTTATGGGCTTTCCTCTGACACCGCCTATTATATAGGTCCTGGATTGCATGAAGCTTGGCCCCAGTGACGTACTGGGCCGTATGCACTACCCTCTTACGGTCAGATGCCGAGCAGTTGCCATACCAGGCGGTGATGCAACCGGTCAGGATGCTCGCGATGGTGCAGCTGTAGAACTTTTTGAGGATCTGGGGACCATGCTAAATCTTCTCAGTCTCCTGAGGGGGAAAAAGCGTTGTCGTGCCCTCTTCATAACTGTCTTGGTGTGTTTGGACCATGATAGATCGTTGGTGATGTGGACACCGAGGAACTTGAAACTCTCGACCCGCTTCACTACAGCCCCATTGATGTTAATGGGGGCCTGTTCGGCCCGCCTTTTCCTGTAGTCCACGATCAGCTCCTTTGTCTTGCTCACGTTGAGGGAGAGGTTGTTGTCCTGGCACCACACTGCCAGTTCTCTGACCTCTTCACTATAGGCTGTCTCATCGTTGTCGGTGATCAGGCCTACCACTGTTGTGTCGTCAGCAAACTTAATGATGGTGTTGGAGTCGTGTTTGGCCACGCAGTCGTGGGTGAACAGGGAGCACAGGAGGGGACAAAGTACACACCCGTGAGGGGCCCCAGTGTTGAGGATCAGCGTGGCAGACGTGTTGTTTCCTAGCCTTACCACATGAGGGCAGCCCGTCAGGAAGTCCAGGATCCAGTTGCAGAGGGAGGTGTTTAGTCCCAGGGTCCTTAGTTTAGTGATGAGCTTCTTGGGCATTATGGTGTTGAACGCTGAGCTGTAGTCAATGAATAGCATTCTCACATAGGTGTTCATTTTGTCCAGGTGGGAAAGGGCAGTGTGGAGTGCGATTGAGATTGCATCATCTGTGGATCTGTTGGGGCGATATGCGAATTGGACTGGGTCTGGGGTGTCGGACGTGAGTGCTACTGGGCGGTAGTCATTTAGGCAGGTTACCTTCGCTTCCTTGGGTACAGGGACTATGGTGGTCTGCTTGAAACATGTAGGTATTACAGACTCAGTCAAGGAGAGGTTGAAAATGTCAGTGAAGACACTTGCCAGTTGGTCCGCGCATGCTTTGAGTACACGTCCTGGTAATCCATCTGTACCTGTGGCTTTGTGAATGTTGACATGTTTAAAGGTCTTGCTCACATTGGCTACCGAGCGCGTGGGGTACATAATGGGTGAGTATTGCCCAAGCCCTCTCACTTTGGGGCTAGATTCTATCAGATCCGCATAGTGGTTGTTTTGGCGGTGTCTGAGGTGGAACTGCGTTAGAGCTGTCAAATACACAAGTGGTTCCTTGCGTTACCCTATCACGGACTCTGCAATTGCATGCAACGAAACCTCACCCGACTTAATACCAGACAAGTGAAGCAGCCGCATTACAAGTTCAAACACTCTAATGTGTGATGTTCTATTGTCTACACCTCGATTAAACTGATAGAAATCCCCCCTTCCAAATGAACATGTAAACATGCATTAGCCTGTCATTATTCCTATTATGTATAGAAGCTACGGTTTCTATCGCCATTTTGAACTTCTCATGAGGTAATAGGGATAATAAGAAAGGGAGTGGTTGGTGGCACAAGAGCAGGTGCTCACCAATTTGTCATTTCATACCGCTGTTACACCTCCAACACTGCCAACGCGGGTTAACGCTCGGTCTGATTGAATCGAGGTCTTAGCTATAGCTGGGTAGGGACTAGCTAACCTGAAACCCTAACCAGGACACGATTAGAACTGTCTGTGTAACCAACTGGGAATCAAACCCAAGGTATAGCAGAATTTTACTTTGTTGTGGAGTTATCTATGTCAATGAGCTGGAGTTTAATGTAGAGCTCATGTACAGGTATATTGTATCAACTTTAATAAACTGCCATTTATTTTTTCAACTTTTCACCTTTTGACTAGTATTTAGGAAAATGTTATCTGTAACTTTGCTTTTTATTTGGCTGGAAGTTGCCATGCTATTGACTGTAAATTAACGAAAAGTGTATACTCTAGTCCGTTGCTTATGAATCCTGGAGATCGCATGTCCTAAACTGCTGCGGATATTTTGCTGTAGCATTTTCTTCTTCAAATTAATTGTTATTTGGGTCTGTTGTATTGCTACATGGTTCCTAGGACACACGGGAGTATGAGGTGTCCATTTGAAGAAGAAACGTCTTGAGAAGAATTAAAACCCACAGATCGACAAAGAGATCTGGAGGAAGAGGAAAAATTTTCTTTGTCTTTCAGATGACTTCTTTCACTTCCCTCATCTCCCATCCTGCTATTTCCTCTTCCTTGCCTCTCACTTTCGTTCTCTCTCTTTATCTTTGAGTTTGTGTCTTTACACCTAATTTTTATTTTGTTTGTGTCTCTCTAATTTCCCAGTCGCTCTTTCTGTCAGTGATTGTAGGTTTGCGTTTCCTTGGGCCAGATTCAATCCGATTGTGTTTTGTCCGCTATGCAAAACAATGTTAAAGGCAATGTTCCAGCGCTAGTGGAGACGACATTCACGGTAAACTCTGCATATGTCGGTTCAATTGGAAATTACCTTTAAATGTCAATCGCACTTTTTAACGTGGATTTTCCACGGCCCAGATTGAATCTAGGCCCTTGTCTTCATCTGTTCATAGTGTGCAGCGATGACTGTCTCCCAGTGGTGTGCTGTTTTCCACAGTCCAACTTTTTGTCTAAAATTATGATTGGTGCCTTACAGAGGTTAAGCGATGGATAATATGGAAGGAGAGACAGAAAGAGGGAGAGCTGAGATATATTTATGAGGTAAAATCACATAAAGAGAAACAAAAAAGAAAAGGGAGAGACAGGAAAGCAGACACACTCTCATGCTCAGTTGCATACCGTATACACACACAGACACACAGAGAGAGAAAGAGAGAGAGCGAGAGAGATGCATACACACATTGAATGTAAATATTTGGTGGAATATTGAGGCTCATATATACAGAAAATTCAGTGCCAAAATATAACATTGCATAATGTAATGTAACTTCATGTTTCAACTCTCGTTGCCATAGTAAAATGTAAAATTACAAAGCCAGCATTTCATATTGTTCTTTGCCATTTCTGAAGTGTATTTCCACTTGACTGAGAAAAAAGGTGAAGACCTGAATGTTGTCACGCTTATAGCACGCAATGATTGTATATTTTACCGCTTCTGCTGAATCATGTTATGATTATCAACGATTATCATTGTTATCAGTGCAAATTTGAAGATGTTGTATATGCACTATGTTGAAGAAAATAAGCTAACTTGGCTGCTTGCTGTGATGCAGTATTTAACTGATATGCTTTTTGAATTTCTTACCAGTTTATTGTCTGAACAGTAAATCTACTTTAATTCACTGTGCCAATATAGGGGTCCAGGCGACTCTTTTGCATTGTAAAGGTATTATTTGCATTATATTTTGTCATGAAGGCATTATTTATTTGCTGAAATGTAATATTAAATAAAAGTCTCTGAATGGTGAAAGGAGGTCTTGTCTTCATTAAATACCAAATGTATATAGGCCTGTGTGGCTCAGTTGGTAGAGCATGGTCTTTGCAACATCAATGTTGTGTGTTTGATTCGCACGGGGGACCAGTATGAAAAGTAATGCACTCACTACTGTAAATCCCTCTGGATAAAAGCATCTGCTATATTCTTTAAACATTTGTTATAGCTTTTAAATTATATTGTGCATGTACAGAAGACTGAATGCCCAAGACAAAATATCAGATGTGTGCATTGTTTAAAGTTTGATCTGTTATACTCTATGGAGGAACAATCACACCAATGTACTGCTGTTAATCTGTTAAATAGATTGAGGAACAGGTTGAGTTGACCAACCCTTTAAGCCTGTCACCCATATTTAATGACATAGGAGATAAGGGTGACAGCACAAACTTAAGTCAGTGCAACACAGTCAAAGACAGTACACTAATTGATACAAAAACACCAAACAAACACAGAGTGGGAAGGAGAAATGCAGTGAAACATAAATATGGTGAGGAATGGGTCACACAGCAAATTATACACTGTTTTGTTTCTGTAAATCACCAAATAACAGTAAATGAGCAATGCTAGCATGTGATATCTGTGCAAATTGGTATCACTTTCATTGTGTTTAACTATTTCCAGATAGTCAAAAGGATGTGGAATCAGAATCATGTCGAGTTCAAGTACAGTCATTGCAAAATGGATTTAGTCTTAAAGGGGACTGTGACACATTTATACATTCTATTGCTAGTGACAACAAGGTGAAATTAAACAAAATAGTACAAACAGAGAATGTATATGAGGCTCATGTTCAAAACCTATTGCCTGTGGAGAGTTCAAATGAGGGAATGTCAATTGCTCAGAGAAGACCCTCAGACTGCCAACTTAATATGCAAAATGTACCTGCTTCTATTTTTCATCCTGATGTAGCCAAGAATTTGTATGAGAAAGTGTCAGTGATTTAGATTTTATTAGGATCCCCATTAGCCGACGCCAATGGCGACAGCTAGTCTTACTGGGGTCCGACACATAACGAAAAATACATTACAGACAACAACAAAAAATATTTAACTAGGCAAGTCAGTTAAGAACAAATTCTTATTTATAGTGACAGCCTAGGAACAGTGGGTTAATTGCCTTGTTCAGGCACAGAACAACAGATTTTTACCATGTCAGCTCAGGGATTCGATCTAGCAACCTTTCTTTTACTGGCCCAACGCTCTAACCACTAGGCTACCTGCCACCCCCTAGGATACCTGCCTGCCAGTTATCAAGGGGTTCATTCATGTTTTACTAATATGACCAAGCACAGTGCAGCATTTGCTAAGTCCTGTGGAGCAGAACTAATTCTTCATTGGTAGAGCAGAGTATTGTCAATGTGAATAGTCAAGCAGGAAAGTTGAACAGCCATTCTAAAAGTGAACCATGCAATTCAGTTAATGAACTGCAGTGCAGATTATTTGAGCAACTGGGCAATGAGGAAGTTCTTAAAGAAGCAAAATCACCTTTCATTGAGCGTTTCATTGAAATACAGACACAAAGCATCAAAGACAATAGTATTAGTTAGTGTCCAATGCACATATCAAAACATCAAAAGGGCTGTTGGACACATTTTTCCCAAAATTATAAATCGTTCAGTCTTAATAAAAAGACAAGGATGAACAATGATCAGAATTTGCTGTGTAGTGAGCCACATTCGGTCAGTAGGTTGAAACATTTAGCAGGAGTTCCTGAATGATAGAGAAATAACACTATGTAGATTTGAAAACAGAGCTGCAAAATGTTTGTTCAACTCATCCTTGCAGTCTTTCTTACATCTCAGGATAGTGATGACTACTGTATCTTCAAACATCTTGACCCACAATCCAGAACAGAATGTTCAGATATTAAAGTTTACTTTGCTGCTCTCTTGTTCGCAGTTCAGAGGCCTGGACACATCATTAAGCATTGTGAATTAGAGCAAGTTTTGATAGAGATAAACCAGACCATTCTATCACTGGTAATAGGTCAGCATAATGACCCACTAGATTTTATATATCAATTACTCCACTGGTTACACAATTTGGGCATCAAACAGTGGTCAGTGTTATGCACACTGATAGCTGTGAAACTTGCAAAAACAGCATCTCACACAATGAGCATTACTTCAGCTAAGTTTTTCAGGTTGTACTAAATACATAGACATCATTGCTTGATATTCTATTCAGGCAACTAATCACTAAAGGGGGTGAACCCACAAAATGCAGTCAATGTGATGGCGTATTGGTTAGATAGACTGTTTGGACCACCACACCAGATATTCTTCTTATTTTTGTGCCCCGTGTAGCATAAAATGGTACATTTAAGAGACCCCATTTTTCCATCCAGTAAGATAGAAATCCCAGTTGTTGGCAACAAGAAACAGATGTACAGATTGAGCTCTGTAATATGTCACTCAAGCACAAGATTTACAATGGGGCATTTCTGGTCAGAGCTGGATTTTGACACTTTTAAGATACCGGCAGATAGATGACTTACACATTTCTGTTGGCACAAATAGGGAAGTGGTTGGCGCAAGTACAGAAGAGGTTATGTTATGTATTTCTATGAAGTACAGTACCAGTCAAAGGTTTGGACACACCTACTCATTCAAGGGTTTTTCTTTATTTTTATGCCAAGAGTGTGCAAAGCTGTCAGTCATCAAGGCAAAGGGTGGCTACTTTGAAGAATCTCAAATCTCAAATATATTTTGATTTGTTTAACACTTTTTTGGTTACTACATGATTCCATATGCGTTATTTCATAGTTTTGATGTCTTCACTATTATTCTACAATGTAGAAAATAGTAAAAATAAAGAAAAACCCTTGAATGAGTAGGTGAGTCCAAACTTTTGACTGGTACTGTACATCACAGAAGACCGAAATATAACAAAACTGTTTGACATAGAAACACCGGATTTTTGTTCTAAATTACATAAATATATATTTATGAATTATGAAATTATGATTTTTTTAAAAATAACATTCCACCCATAAGGCCAAAGAGGGTGCTTTTGGTCATTTAGTGCAGGAAAGGGCTAACCAGTCTATTTCCCTTCATCTACACTGACATCAATAGTGACATCAATAGCTAGGGATCATAGGTTACACCTGGATTCACATGATCAGTCTATGTCATTGAAAGAGCAGGTGTTCCTAAGGTTCTGTACACTCATTGTATGCATCATTACATGAATTTTGTAAACTTTTGAATTTCAATAGCTCCTTGGTCATGTGCCCTACTGACCTCAACCAAGGTTCAGAATGTCCACTGACTACCCTTCTATATTGCACACCCTTTTGTTTGTCCCTTTTCATCTCAGGTGATTTTGCATGAATTTTCATGTTACATTTCAATAGCTCCTTGGTCATGTGACCTAATGACCTCAAACAAGGTTCAGAATGTACATTCAGTGGGCCTACACATTGCAAAAGGTGCCACTGAGTGTACATTCTAAATCTTGTTTGAGGTCAGTAGGTCACATGACCAAGGAGCTATTGAAATTCAAAAGTTTACAAAATTCATGTAAAATCATTTGAGATGAAAATGGACAAACTAAAGGGTGTGCAATATAGAAGGGTAGTCAGTGGATATTCTGGAAGTAGTTTGAGGGTTGTAGGTCACATGAACAAGGACTTATTGAAATTAGAAAGTTAAAAAAATTCATGTAAAAACGTGTGAGATGAAAATGGACAAACTAAAGGGTGTGCAATATAGAAGGGTAGTCAGTTGACATTCTGAACCTTGGTTGAATCCAGTAAGTCACATGACCAAGGAGCTATTGAAATGAGAAAGTTTGAAAAATGTATGTAAAATCGTGTGAAATGAAAATAGACAATCAAAAGGGTGTGCTACATACAGTGGGGAGAACAAGTATTTGACACACTGCCGATTTTGCAGGTTTTCCTACTGGCAAAGCATGTAGAGGTCTGTAATATTTATCATAGGTACACTTCAACTGTGAGAGACGGAATCTAAAACAAAAATCCAGAAAATCACATTGTATGATTTTTAAGTAATTAAGTTGCATTTTATTGCATGACATAAGTATTTGATACATCAGAAAAGCAGAACTTAATATTTGGTACAGAAACCTTTGTTTCCAATTACAGAGATCATACGTTTCCTGTAGTTCTTGACCAGGTTTGCACACACTGCAGCAGCGATTTTGGCCCACTCCTCTATACAGACCTTCTCCAGATCCTTCAGGTTTCGGGGCTGTCGCTGGGCAATACGGACTTTCAGCTCCCTCCAAAGATTTTCTATTGGGTTCAGGTCTGGAGACTGGCTAGGCCACTCCAGGACCTTGAGATGCTTCTTACGGAGCCACTCCTTAGTTGCCCTGGCTGTGTGTTTCGGGTCATTGTCAGTTAATACAGGTAATGAGTGGAGAACAGGAGGGCTTCTTAAAGAAAAACTAACAGGTCTGTGAGAGCCGGAATTCTTACTGGTTGGTAGGTGATCAAATACTTATGTCATGCAATAAAATGCAAATTAATTACTTAAAAATCATACAATGTGATTTTCTGGATTTTTGTTTTAGATTCCGTCTCTCACAGTTGAAGTGTACCTATTATAAGAATTACAGACCTCTACATGCTTTGTAAGTAGGAAACCTGCAAAATCGTCAGTGTATCAAATACTTGTTCTCCCCACTGTATATGGTTACTCAGTGGATATTCTGAAAGTAGCTTGAGGGTTGTAGGTCATATGACTAAGGAGCTATTGAAATGTGAAACTTTTATTGTAAAATCTCATGAGATGCAAATGGACAAACAGAAGAGTGTGCAATGTATAGGCCCACTGAGTGTACATTATGAACCTTGTTTGAGGTGTGTGGGTCACATGACCAAGGTGCAATTGAATTTCAAAAATTAAATAAATCATTTAAAATAGTGCGAGATGTAAATTTACAAAGAAAAGGGTGTGCAATATGTGTCTCTGCCATCAGGGTCGTTTTGAAAGTTTTAGGAGTAATGGTTAAAGAGATATTGAAATTACAAAAATATGATTCGTCACTATGTTGACGGTCCCTAACTGCTGTTGGTGGACGTAAGGAAAACTACAGGCGAATATCCGTTGAATGTCTAACCTGAATCTGTCTTTACCTCGGTCGAGAACCGATACAATGTGGTGTTTACGCGTATATCAGGTGTGTATTCATTTCGCCGATTCTGTTAAAACTTTTCTTGAACGGAAGCAAACGAAACGGGGATACAAATACCCAGAATTTGTCCTATAGAAACTCTTGTTTGCAACTGTTGGACTAATTATTACAAGGCGGTATTGAATGTGTCACTGTCTGTCACCTTAAAAATGTATCTCGACCTGTATGCACCTACGTTGTAAACATTCATTCACAGGCTAGGTTGTAGCAACCTCATGATGGGTATAGGGAAAATTTGAGTATCATATAGTAGCCTAAACCTATCGATGTTACATTGAATGGAATATGAATGACAGTAATCCAATATGCTGTAATAGAAATAAGACCATGCGCATGAAAAAAAAGCGTCATCCCTCATCATAAACAGCACTGACAGCCACTGATAAAGAGACATATACTTGGAATACGTAGGAGGAATGGAGGGGAAAAAGAGAGGCAGAGGAGGTCTGAGAGAGAGAGAGAGAGAGAGAGAGAGGGAGGAAGAGGGTGAGCTTGAGTCGGTAAAAAATTGCGTAAAAAGGGAGATGGTTTGTTTTAGAAGAATGGTATAAAGTGTAAGCAGGGTGAGCTGAAGACAGGAGGTATCGGAGGTGGTATGTGTGGTGAAGTTCTCGGAGCCGAGGCTTGCACCGAGGGTCAGGATAAAGATGAGTCTGTGACAGTTGGAGTGACCCTTGCCTTTTGGCTGATCCATTTGTGGTTTCAGGGTGGGTAAAAACAGAGTTGGGTGCTGTGGATTCGGTAACCAAAAGTGGTCTGTGATAATTGTTTGTGTTTCTGCTGGTCAGACGGAGAAGGCGCTCCGCGTTAAATGAATGGGGGCAAGAAATTTGAATTGTTTTGCTTTCAAGAAAAGGGTGCCATTGAAAGGAGTGATTACTGGGGTAGCAGTAAATGTAAAAGTTGACCAACTGAAGGGGAAGATTCCCGGTGTTTGTGATGCTCGTCGTTTGGTGCGAAGCAGACAGGGTGGCATGAGTGGCGGAACAGAAGAGTCATTGTCTGTTCTTTTGACTTTTGATGTTGAGTCTTTGCCGGACAAAGTGATGTTAGGATATATACGTTATCCTGTACGAGCTTTTGTGGTGAATACATTACGTTGTTACAGGTGTCAAGCTTATGTGCATGTGGCAGCAGTGTGTAGGAGGGAGGTTCCTAGGTGTGAGAAGTGTGCAGAAGGGCATGAGACAAAATAATGTGTAGCATTGGGAAAAGTAGTGGTATGTGTTAATTGTCGGGGTCCCCATGGGGCTGGGGATCAGAAATGTCCCGTGCGAGAGAGGCAGGTTGAGGTTCCCGGGTTAGAGTAGTGCAGAAGTTGTCATATGCTGAGACAGTGAAGAAAGTAGAGGAAGATGGGTCAAGGGGGAGGGATCCTGATAGGAGTGGTGTGAGTAGTAGATCTGTACCAGTACAGAGGGATAGGTCAACAAGTGATATATGTTTCAGTAAGATTGGATTTTTAGCATTTATAGCAATGGTTATCAACTGTACTGCAGGGATGAAACATAGGTCGCAGAAAATTGAGGTTGTGGTGGCAGCTGCAGAGAGGTATTTGGGTGTGCGAGACAGAAGAGTAACAGGGTGTTGTTAAGTGGTGGTGTCCCATCCTTTCAGGTTGTTGGCCTGAGGTAGAACTAAATATATTTAAACAGTGGAGTAGGGTGGTGTTATTTTTAAATAATTTCATTTTTTATTTTTTTGTGAGTGTAGTGTTAGATGGTAGGGTATTTGTTTACTTATGCATATATTTTTTTAAGCAAAGTATACGGGAGTTGTACTCCAGTCTACTAGGTGGCGGTAATGCAACATTTATTGGAGGCCAAACGCCGTTAAACCTCATCGAATAATAAACTAATCTTGTCGATGACGTTAACTAGTCAAGCAAGCTAAACATGTCAAAATGACCTCCTCCTAATTAACCACAGTATTTCCCTAATTCGTACAACTAGCTAGCAACCTAGTTAAGTGTTTTCTTTTTCCGTTGTTTTAAATTCTCATTTTAATAGCATTGGAGATTTGGAACCACCACAAAAGTTAACCGCTAATGTTAGCTAGCAAGTCGGCTAGCCTGGTGAGTACGTTAGTTAGCTAACGGCTTGCCTTTAGCATCCAACCAGAGACGGTACGGTAGCTTGAAACTGACGTTAGTAAATGTAGCTAGCTAGGTAACAAGCCAAATACTAACTAGCAAGTTAACTAGTGTGATTGTAGCGAGCTAATTTGCTGTCTTGTGTGTGTCTAGCAAGATGTTTTGCAGTGTCTGGAAAGCTAGCTAGCTAACAGTTAATGTTACCCATTCAAATTTCACCTGGACATGATGATACTGGCCTGGAAGTAGGCATGGCAAACACCCGAAATCGTCAAAACAAATTAAATAACAGCACGTTTTTGGACTCATCCAGTAGTTTTACCTGATTAAGTAGCTACACTACCACTGGAAACTACTGTAGATTATAATTTAACATGAAGAAAAAATGTGCCGCTTCAGCTTTTTGAAATAATTTGTGGCTACTCATTTGTCCAGTTTTTGATCGGTACCAGAGAGTAATTCTGTTCTGATTTCAGATTTAAATGCAGAGTAGAGGAAGATTTCATATGCTCTAATTTTGTGTAATTTGTTGGGAAAGTGGTTTGTGTTAAAAGTAACATTTGTTTAAAGCGAATGGAATGTTGGGAGTGATGTCACAATGGGACCTTTTTATACCTCTAAAAGGTCCATCTCAAAATTGTATGCGAGCACACTATTCCAGACCAGTCTACACGTTTTAAAGTTAGAAAGAAATTTCTAGCTTAAACGATGTAAGAGGAGTAGCCTTGAAAATAATAATAACTATATAAATCAGAAAGAATTATTGCAATATTAAAAGTTTAATGTAAACATTTTTTGTAACTTTTCACCCCATTTTCTCCCCAATTTTGTTATAGCCAATTGGTAGTTAGTCTTGTCCCAAAGCTGCAACTCCTGTACGGACTTGGGAGAGGCGAAGGTAGAGAGCCATGCGTCCTCCGAAACACAACCCTGCCAAGCCGCACTACTTCTTGACACACTGCTCTCTTAACCCGGAAGCCAGCCGCACCAATGTGTTGGAGGAAACACCGTACAACTGGCGACAGAAATCAGCGTGCATGCGCCCAGCCTGCCACAAGGAGTTGCTAGAGCGCAATGGGACAAACACATCCCGGCAGGCCAAACCCTCCCCTAACCTGGACAACGCTGGGCCAATTGTGCACCACCTCATGGGTCTCCTGGTCGCGCCCGGCTACGACACAGCCTGGGATCGAACCCGGGTCTGTAGTGACGCTTCTAGCTCTGCGATGCAGTGCCTTAGACCGCTGTGTCACTCGGGAGGCAAAAGTTACATTCCTAAAACTTAAGTTGAAAATGACTGTGTCGCTGCTTCCTGTTGACTAGACATTTTGATAAATAGCCCAATGTAAAACAGTTTTAAAGTGTCCAGAATCAATGACCAATATGCATGTCCTATTAAAACTAATACAGCTAGAAAAATCACACTATGTGAATGTGTACCTCACTAATTAGAGGACAATTTGTAGAAGATGGCTAGCTACATTTTGAAGTGTTGCATTTTGATTCAAGTGGGTCACCAACGCTGTAAGAGTAATGCAACACTTTTTTTGTTAATCACTTCCATCGATATCAATAGAACAGGGAGCGTTTGGGGTGTAAAGCTGTTTAAACTAACACTATTCAAAGGCCACAGGGAAACTTGGAATACCCTATATACATGGTTGTTTAGATGAGGATTTGTCGAAGCCTTCTACAATCTAAACTGAGTGTACAAATCATTAGGAACACCTGTTTTTTTCCATTAGACTGACCAGTTGAATCCAGGTAAAAGCTATGATCCCTTATTGAGGTCACCTGTTAAATCCACTTCAATCAGTGTAGATGATGGGAGGAGACGGGTTAAAGAAAGATTTTTAAGTTTTGAGACAATTGAGACATGGATTGTGTATGTATGCCATTCGGAGGGTCAATTGACAGGGTCAAGACAAAATATTTAAGTGCCTTTGAACGGGGTATGGTAGGTGCCAGGCGCACCGGTTTGAGTGTGTGAAGAACTGCAACGCTGCTGGGTTTTTCACGCTCAGTTTCCTGTGTGTATTAAGAATGGTCCACCACCACCCAAAGGACATCCAGCCAACTTGACACCACTCTGGGAAGCATTGGAGTCAAATCAAATTGTATTTGTCACATGCCATGAAATGCTTACTTACAAGCCCTTAACCATCAAAGCAGTTTTAAGAATATAGAGTTACAAAAGTGTAAAAAAAAGAAAAAAAAGAAGTGAGGCTATGCAGAGGGTACTGGTACCAAGTCAATGTGTGGGGATACAGGTTAGTCGAGGTAATTTGTACATGTAGGTAGTGGTAAAGTGACTATTCATAGATAATAAACAGCGAGTAGCAGCACTGTAAAAACAAAGGGAGGGTGTCCATTTGATTAATTGTTCAGCAGACTTATTGCTTGGGGGTAGAAACTTAAGGTGCCTTTTGGACCTAGACTTTGCGCTCTGGTACCGCTTGCTGTGCTGTAGCAGAGAAAAGGCTATGACTTGGGTGACTGAAGTCTGACAATTCTTTGGGCCTTCCTCTGACACCGCCTAGTATATAGGTCCTGGATTGCAGGAAGCTTGGCCCCGGTGATGTACTGGGCCATACGCACTACCCTCTGTAGCGCCTTACGGTCGGATGCCGAGCAGTTGCCTTACCAGGTGGTGATGCAACTGATCAGGATGCTCTCAATCGTGCAGCTGTAGAACTTTTTGAAGATCTGGGGACCCATGCCAAATCTTTTCAGTCTCCTGAGGGAAAAGGCGTTGTCGTGCCCTCTTCACAACTTTCTTGGTGTGTTTGGACCAAAATAGTTTGTTGGTGTTGTGGACACCAAGGAACTTGAAACTCTCAACCTGCTCCACTACAGCCCCATCAATGTGAATGGGGCCGTGTTCAGCCCTCCTTTTCTTGTAGTCCATGATTGTCTCCTTTGTCTTGCTCACGTTGAGGGAGAGGTTGTTGTCCTGGCACCACACTGCCAGGTCTCTGACCTCCTCCCTATAGGCCGTCTCATCGTGTCGTCAGCAAACTTAATGATGGTGTTGGAGTCGTGCTTGGTCACGCAGTTGTGGGTAAACATGGAGTACAGGAGGGGACTAAGGATGCACCCCTTAGGGTCCCCCATGTTGATTATCAGCGTGGCAGATATTGTTGCCTATTCTTACCACCTGGGGGCCAGTCAGGAAGTCCAGGATCCAGTTGCAGAGGGAGGTGTTTAGACCCAGGGTGATGAGCTTAGTGATGAGCTTTGTTGGCACTATGGTGTTGAATGCTGAGCTGCAGTCAATGAACAGCATTCTCACATGGGTGTTCCTTTTGTCCAGGTGGGAAAGGGTAGTGTGGAGTGCGATTGAGATTGCATCATCTGTGGATCTGTTGGGGCGATATGTGAATTGGAGTGGGTCTAGGGTTTCTGGGATGGTGTTGATGTGAGCCATGACCAGCCTTTCAAAGCACTTCATGGCTGCTGACGTGAGTGCTATGGGGCGGTAGCCATTTAGGCAGGTTACCTTCGCTTTCTGGGCACAGGGACTATGGTGGTCTGCTTGAAACATGTAGCTATTTCAGACTCCATGTACAGGTTGCAAATGTCAGTGAAGACACTTGCCAGTTGGTCTGCGCATGCTCTGTGTACACATCCTGGTATTCTGTCTGGCCCTGCTGCCTTGTGAGCAAGACATTTAAACAGGTAAACATTCACATCGGCTACGGAGAGCATGATTGCTTTCGACACCTTGTAGAGTCCATGCCTGATGGCTTGAGGCTGTTCAGGAGTGCAACACAATATTATGAAGGTGTACCTAATGTTTTGTACACTCTTTTGTACATTAATTAGATATGGCAAAATAATTCAATCACATATACTTCTCACTAGTTTAACCATTTTGAGATGATAAAAGACTCCTAAGCACAATTTAACCCAGCGCTCTAGATTAGAGCGTCCATTGGGTCTGTGCAGCAGGCTGAACGTTTGACATCCCTACTAGAAGGCAGGTTTCTGATGAAGGTAGAGGGATTGCTAGCTAGCTAACGTTACCTACTCGGCTAGAGTGCAGTATCTCTAACTTAAAGTATCTAAAGCCAGGATAGCTAACTACTTGTCTGAACTGTTTATATAATGCAAGTGCTTTCTATATACACTACATAATCAAAAGTATGTGGACACCTGCTCGCCGAACATCTCATTCCAAAATCATGGGCGTTAATATGGAGTTGGTCCCCCCCACTTTGCTTCAATGACATCCTCCACTCTTCTGGGAAGGCTTTCCACTAGATGTTGGGACTTGCTTCCATTCAGCCACAAGCATTAGTGAGGTCGGGCACTGATGTTGGGTGATTAGGACTGGCTCGCAGTCGGCGTTCCAGGTCATCTTAAAGTTTAATGGGGTTTAGGTCAGGGCTCTGTGCAGGCCAGTCAAGTTCTTCCACACAGATCTCGTCACCGTTCCTGTATGGAGCTCGCTTTGTGCACGGGGGCATTATGATGCTGAAATGGGAAAGGGTCTTCACATAACTGTTGCCACAAAGTTGGAACTCCACTCCAGTTCCCACTCTAGCCGACACTTGGCATTGCGCATGGTGATCTTAGGCTTGTGTGCGGCTGCTTGGCCAATGGAGACCCATTTCATGAAGCTCCAGATGAACAGTTCTTGTGCTGACGTTGCTTCCAGGGGCAGTTTGTAACTCTGTAGTGAGTGTTGCAACCGAGGACAAGGGCTGTCCCCAACTAAAAACAAAAATTGTGGTCGACTGAATGTCAATTTGGCAACATTTTAAAACTGAATTTTTTTCCATATGTAGACACATGTGTTTTAATAAAATCAACTATGTGTATTAAGCTTGTTTGATGCTTTACGTTTACGGTTTGATTCCTCGAGGGCGCTAGTTATCTAGGTAACCAGAAGGAAAACAAATGTAACCTGACCCAACTATTCTCCTGCTCCTGCTGGCTTTCACAGATTCTGCCATTACTCTCCAGAAGTTTCCAATAATAAGGCTACACGAGGAGTCTGCAACCTTTCTCATGTGGAATGCAATTTTTTTTCTACCGATCCAGTTATGGTTTTCATATGCACATTTTCGTGAAACAGTTTAATTTATAATAACGTTTTCATATCTAAAAATCATTGTCATGTGGTTAATCAATTCTATACAAATTAAATGAAAATTATGCTTTTTAGGTTTAACTTCTATTGCCATCTATGTAAAAATTGCCTACATAAAGCCCCCCAAATTTTTTTTTGCAGCCTGCATGTAGAAAATATAGGACAAAAAAATGTCAGATAAATCAAGTTGGCTACACATGGCCTGTCTGCAACGAACTTGAAACATTGTATCGACTATTAACTTTGGTCTTGCCAAAAGCTTGTGCTAGCTGACTTGCAACATTGTATAAATATTCACATTTTGTACTGCTTGAGCTCCTATTAGCTCAAAAATATTATGGAGCTCCTGCACCTAAATATTAACAGTACCAGCACCCAATATGAGTACCGGAACCGTTTTCAGTCCAAGTCAAGCACTGATAAGAAGCCTATTTCATGACTTTTCCACTG
The DNA here is from genome assembly GCF_045679555.1 of Salvelinus alpinus. Lineage (NCBI taxonomy): Eukaryota > Metazoa > Chordata > Actinopteri > Salmoniformes > Salmonidae > Salvelinus > Salvelinus alpinus. The sequence continues at coordinate 60,367,290 of NC_092086.1, read as the reverse complement.
GATCAGAGCATGTCATTTTTTTTCTTTTCACGCTGAGTGGTTATCAAAAGGGAGAGGGCTGGAAAGATTTTAATGCATTGAGGAACTATTGTAATTCTCAATGGATGTAAAAACATACTGTTTGCTTGCTGTTTGAGGTGAATAAAACATTACTTTGAGAAACTCCACAGCTGTGGTGCGTGAAGCCAATCAGAAATACTATCAGATCTCCAAATGGGCACATTTATATTAGAGGTTTTATTAGATTGATATAAACTCAGCAAAAAAAGAAACGTCCCTTTTTCAGGACCCTGTCTTTAAAAGATGCTTAGTAAAAATCCAAATAACTTTGCAGATCTTCATTGTAAAGGGTTTAAACACTGTTTCCCATGCTTGTTCAATGAAGCATAAACAATTAATGAACATGCACCTGTGGAACGGTCGTTAAAACACCAACAGCTTACCGACAGTAGGCAATTAAGGTCACAGTTATGAAAACATAGGACACTAAAGAGGCCTTTCTACTGACTCTGAAAAACACCAAAAAAAGATGCCCAGGGTCCCTGGTCATCTGCGTGGTTGTGCCTTAGGCATGCTGCAAGGAGGCATGGGGACGGCAGATGTGGCAGCACTACAGGGAGACAGGACGGACAGCTGATCGTCCTCGCAGTGGCAGACCATGTGTAACAACACCTGCACAGGATCGGTACATCTGAACATCACACCTGCGTGACAGGTACAGGATGGCAACAACAACTGCCAGAGTTAGACCAGGAACGCCCTCCATCAGTGCTCAGACTGTCCGCAACAGGCTGAGAGAGGCTGGACTGAGGGCTTGTAGGCCTGTTGTAAGGCAGGTCCTCACCAGACATCACCGGCAACAACGTCACCTATGGGCACAAACCCATCGTCGCTGGACCAGATAGGACTGGCAAGAAGTGGTCTTCACTGATGAGTCACAGTTTTGTCTCACCGGGGGTGATGGTTGGATTCGCGTTTATCGTCAAATGAGCGTTACACCGAGGCCTGTACTCTGGAGCGGGATCGAGTTGGAGGGTCCGTCATGGTCTGGGGCGGTGTGTCACAGCATCATTGGACTGCGCTTGTTGTCATTGCATGTAATCTCAACGCTGTGCGTTGTGGTACCCTTCCTGCAGGCTCATCCTGACATGACCTTCCAGCATGACAATGCCACTAGCCATATTGCTCGTTCTGTGCGTGATTTCCTACAAGAAAGGAATGTCAGTGTTCTGCCGTGGCCAGCGAAGAGCCCGGATCTCAATCCCATTGAAGCACGTCTGGGACTTGTTGGATCGGAGGGTGAGGGCTAGGGCCATTCCCCCCAGAAATGTCCGGGAACTTGCAGGTGCCTTGGTGGAAGAGTGGGGTAACATCTCACAGCAAGAACTGGCAAATCTGGTGCAGTCCATGAGGAGGAGATGCGCTGCAGTACTTAATGCAGCTGGTGGCCACACCAGATACTGACTGTTACTTTTGATTTTGACCCCCCTTTGTTCAGGGACAATATTCAATTTATTTTTAGTCAAATGTCTGTGGAACTTGTTCAGTTTATGTCTGTTGTTGAATCTTATGTTCATACAAATATTTACACATGTTAAGTTTGCTGAAAATAAATGCAGTTGACAGTGAGTGTTTCTTTTTTTGCTGAGTTTATAATAACATCAAATTGATCGGAAATACAGTGTAGACATTGTTAATGTTGTAAATTACTGTTGTGGCTGGAAACGGCTCATATTTAATGGAACATCTACGTAGGCGTACAGAGGCCCATTATCAGCAACCATCACTCCTGTGTTCCAATGCGCGCTGTGTTAGCCTTTTAAAATGATAAACTTGGATTAGCTAATTGATCATTAGAAAACCCTTTTGCAATTTTGTTAGCACAGCTGAAAACAGTTCTGATTTAAAGAACCAATTAAACTGGCCTTTTCTAGACTAGTTGAGTATCTGGAGCATCAGCATTTGTGGGTTCGATTATAGGCTCAAATTGGCCAGAAACAAATACCTTCTGAAACCTGTCAGTCTATTCTTGTTCTGAGAAATTGCCAAGAAACTGAAGATCTCGTACAACGCTGTGTACTACTCCCTTCACAGACAGCGCTCTAACCAGAATAGAAAGAGGAGTGGGAGGCCCCGGTGCACAACTGAGCAAGAGGACAAGTATATTAGTGTCTGGTTTTGAGAAACAGACGCCTCAATCCTCAACTAGCAGCTTCATTAAATAGTACCCGCAAAACACCAGTCTCAACATCAACAGTGAAGAGGCGACTCGGGGATGCTGGCCTTCTAGGCAGAGTTGCAAAGAAAAGCCATATCTCAGACTGGCCAATAAAAATAAAATATTTAAGATGGGCAAAAACACACACTGGACAGAGATATGGCTGTTTCTTTGCAATTTTGCCTAGAAGTCCAGCATCCCGCAGTACGTGAACAATGGTGGACATCTTGAAGCATGCCGGGACAACAGACTGGGATAGGGAGAGATTGAGTATGTCCGTAAACACTCTAGCCAGCTGGTGTGGCTCTGTGTTATCCTCAATGCGGGAAAAGGTTTTGGGAAGCAAGACGTCGGTATCCGAGACGTGGCTGGTTTTCCGATTGTAGTCCGTGATTGTCTGTAGACCCTGCCACATACGTCTCGTGTCTGAGCCGTTGAATTGCGACTCCACTTTGTCTCTATACTGACGTTTTGCCTGTTTGATTGCCATATTTGCCATATTCCCAGTCACCTTGCCATGGTTAAATGCAATGGTTTGCGCTTTCAGTTTTCAGCGAACCGTCTACTTTCCGTCTACTTTTGCAGCTCAAGCCGTTATTCTAGGCAAGGCTCTTCTGTGTCACACAAGTCATTTGCTGAAGGCCCAAGCCATCTACTGGTATAACGTTATTATTGATTGCAGTTCTAAAACAAGCTTTAGACATTTATTTTGGAAATTAAACTGAATGCTCTAAAGCAACTTTAACTGGTCTGGGCTGGAGTTGCTTGATTTGACTAGCCACGTTCATGTCTTTTGCAGATGGCACATTACTGACAAGTTTGTACGTATACAAAAAGATCTCTAACCCAGTCAAGGGAGACTTAAAGTAATTGAACGTGTAAATATTAATTCATAGTCGTAACGGGAGATCTAATTTAACGTTTACATTTCATGTTTCAGCATTGGCTTTTCTTACAATACTAACAATTTACGTATGTTTTTTCTTACGATCCTAACGATACGTACAGTCGTGGCCAAAAGTTGAGAATGACACAAATACATTTTCACAGTCTGCTGCCTCAGTTTGTATGATGGCAATTTGCATATACTCCAGAATATTATGAAGAGTGATCAGATGAATTGCAATTAACTGCAAAGTCCCTCTTTGCCATGCAAATGAACTGAATTCCCCCCAAAACATTTCCACTGCATTTCAGCCCTGCCACAAAATGACCAGCTGACATGTCAGTGATTCTCTCGTTAACACAGGTGTGAATGTTGACGAGGACAAGGCTGGTGATCACTCTGTCATGCTGATTGAGTTCGAATAACAGACTGGAAGCTTCAAAAGGAGGGTGGTGCTTGGAATCATTGCTCTTCCTCTGTCAAACATGGTTACCTGCAAGGAAACACGTGCTGTCATCATTGCTTTACACAAAAAGGGCTTCACAGGCAAGGATATTGCTGCCAGTAAGATTGCACCTAAATCAATCATTTATCGGATCCTCAAGAACTTCAAGGAGAGCGGTTCAATTGTTGTGAAGAAGGCTTCAGGGCGCCCAAGAAAGTCCAGCAAGCGCCAGGACCGTCTCCTAAAGTTGATTCAGCTGCGGGGTCGGGGCACCACCAGTACAGAGCTTACTCAGGAATGACAGCAGGCAGGTGTGGGTGCATCTGCACGCACAGTGAGGCAAAGACTTTTGGAGGATGGCCTGGTGTCAAGAAGGGCAGCAAAAAAGCCACTTCTCTCCAGGAGAAACATCAGGGACAGACTGATATTCTGCAAAAGGTACAGGGATTGGACTGCTGAGGACTGGGGTAAAGTCATTTTCTCTGCTGAATCCCCTTTCCGATTGTTTGGAGCATCCGGAAAAAAGCTTGTCTGGAGAAGACAAGGTGAGCACTACCATCGGTCCTGTCATGCCAACAGTAAAGCATCCTGAAACCATTCATGTGTAGGGTTGCTTCTCAGCCAAAAGAATGGTACCAACACATCCTCCAAGAGCAACTTCTCCCAACCATCCAGGAACAGTTTGGTGACGAAAAATACCTTTTCCAGCATGATGGAGCACCTTGCCATAAGGCAAAAGTGATAACTAAGTGGCTCGAGGAACAAAACATAGATATTTTGGGTCCATGGCCAGGAAACACCCCAGACCTTAATCCCATTGAGAACTTGTGGTCAATCCTCAAGAGGCGGGTGGACAAACAAAAACCCACAAATTCTGACAAACTCCAAGCGTTGATTATGCAAGAATGGGCTGCCATCAGTCAGGATGTGGCCCAGAAGTTAATTGACAGCATGCCTGGGCGGATTGCAGCGGTCTTGAAGAAGGGTCAAAACAGCAAATATTGACTCTTTGCATCAACTTTATGTAATTGTCAATAAAAGCCTTTGACACTTATGAAATGCTTGTAATTATACTTCCGTTTTCCATAGTAACATCTGACAAAAATATCTAAAGACACTGAAGCAGCAAACTTTGGAAATTAATATTTGTGTCATTCTCAACTTTTGGCCATAACTGTACTTTCAACCTTTTGGCAGATATATTGCTCCATGTTGAAACCCCCTTTTCTCAACCACAGAGAATGGGAGCATATCAACAGCTATAAACCAAAGACTGTAAAAAATGTAAACACAGCCTACCCTTCGCTCTTGTAATTTCTTTAGCCCGGTCAGAATCAGCTGCCAAGGGCTGCTTGAATGACGTTTTGTTTTGCGTTTATCTTGCTCTGGTTTACCGGGGTGATGTCGGCATAAATCTGTCAACATATTTGAGGTGTTGGCAGCTATATAGACTGTTCTCGTTGTGCGTGGTGAATTACTGTTAACGTTTTATCCACAACTGTCCACCGCCATTGTAATCTAATCTACTGGGAAGCCAACATTTCCCAAACTGGAGATTTAAACAATGATGGAGGATCCTCCAATTCTGGTTTATCGACTCTTCGACTCGCCACCATACAGAACTAGTTCCCAGCTGCGCCTCACAAAAGGACAGTTTGAAATGCACCAATTAAGATTAGAATTTTGATTACAACGTGTGCATAGGTTCTAGTTTTAACTGAATAGCCTAAGCATTTTTTTCTTCTTAGATTTACTCGAGGCAATAGGCCGACAATGCAGTGTAGGCATAGACTGTAGGCCTAGTGTTTTCATTTTGAATTAAAACAATTTATGTATTCTTTCGGGTTCACAGTGCTCTCGGAACAGAGGTCCCCGTGTACCATTACACCCATAACATCCACCTAATTTTTGTCTGTTGACTGTGATATTTGTTTTTGATAATTCAATTGAAATCACATCCCCCAACTGAGGTCTCCTGTTTTTTAAATCAGAAACTTCTAACTGCAAGCACGCCTGATGTCTGCCGAGGCTTCCGCAGGGAGTGTGGCAGCTGCCTCCATCCTCGCCACCCAGTCCTCTGGCCATTGCAGCGAGGAGAAGGGGGTTGGAGGTGGTCTGGCGGGGAGTAAATATGTGAAGCTGAATGTTGGGGGCTCCCTGCATTACACCACAGTACAGACCCTGAGCAAAGAGGACAGCTTACTAAGGAGCATGTGCAATGGAGGAGCAGAGGTCACCATAGATTCGGAGGGTAAGTATGGACCTACAGTTGAAGTCTTAAGTTTACATACACTTAGGTTGGAGTCAATAAAACTCGTTTTTCAACCACTCCACAAATTTCTTGTTAACAAACTAGTTTTGGCATGTGCCTGACAAATAATTTCCCCAACAATTGTTTACAGACAGATTATTTCACTTATAATTAATTCACTGTATCACAATTCCAGTAGGTCAGAAGTTGACATACACTAAGTTTATTTAAAAAAATGTTTTATTGAATATTTGAAACATACAATATACTTGCAGTGAAGCCGCTCTATAACTATATCATACCAGTCATCCGACAGATTCCCATTCTGTGTGTCGCTCTGAAGCATCCAGGCTCGATGCCCTGCTCAAGGGCATGTTGACCGATCTACCACCAGGCCAAAAAATGTGAACCCAAACCCTTTCCCCACCCCCGAGAACCCCCGAGAACCCCCCACATACACTAAGTTGACTGTGCCTTTAAACAACTTGGAAAATTCCAGAAAATGATGTCATGGCTTTAGAATCTTCTGATGGGCTAATTGACATCATTTGAGTCAATCGGAGGTGTACCTGTGGATGTATTTCAAGGCCTACCTTCAAACTCAGTGCCTCTGCTTGACATCATGGGAAAATCAAAAGAAAGCAGCCAAGACCTCAAAGAAAATTGTAGACCTCCATGTCTGGTTCATCCTTGGGAGCAATTTCCAAACACCTGAAGGTACCACATTCATCTGTACAACCAATAGTACGCAAGTATAAACACCATGGGACCACGCAGCCGTCATACCGCTCAGGAAGGAGACTAGATTCTGTCTCCTAGAGGTGAACGTACTTTTGTGTGCAAATCAATCCCAGAACAACAGCAAAGGACCTTGTAAAGATGCTGGAGGAAACAGATACAAAAGTATCTATATCCACAGTAAAAACGAGTCCTATATCGACATAACCTGAAAGGCCGCTCAGCAAGGAAGAAGCCACTGCTCCAAAACCGCCATAAAAAAGCTAGACTACGGTTTGCAACTGCACATGGGGACAAAGAATGTACTTTTTGGAGAAATGTCCTCTGGTCTGGTGAAACAAAAACAGAACTGTTTGGCTATAATTCCATCGTTATGTTTGGAGGAAAAAGGAGGAGGCTTGCAAGCCGAAAAACACCATCCCAACCGTGAAGCACGGGGGTGGCAGCATCATGTTGTGGGGGTGCTTTGCTGCTGGAGGGACTGGTGCACTTCACAAAATAGATGGCATCATGAGGACAGAACATTATGTGGCTATATTGAAGCAACATCTCAAGAAATCAGTCAGGAAGTTAAAGCTTGGTCGCAAATGGGTCTTCCAAATGGACATTGACCCCAAGCATAAGTTGTGGCAAAATTGCTTAAGGACAACAAAGTCAAGGTATTGGAGTGGCCATCACAAAGCCCTGACCTCAGTCCTATAGAAAATTTTGGGGCAGAACTGAAAGTGTGTTTGTGCAAGTGTGCAAGGAGGCCTACAAACCTGACTGTTACACCAGCTCTGTCAGGAGGAATGGGAGAGAATTCGCCCAACTTATTGTGGAAGGCTACCTGAAACGTTTGACCCAAGTTAAACAATTTAAAGTCAATGCTACCAAATACTAATTGAGTGCATGTAAACTTCTGACCCACTGGGAATGTGATGAAAGAAATACAAGCTGAAATAAATCATTCTCAATTATTGTTACATTTCACATTCTTAAAATAAAGTGGTGATCCTAACTGACCTAAGACGGGGCATTTTTACTAGGATTAAATGTCAGGAATTGTGAAAAACAGGTGTATATGTAAACTTCCGACTTCAACTGTATGTGTGTTATTTATGTATGCCAGTGTTTCCCAATATTTTATTCTAGGATCAAGCAGGCTTGCACGTTTTTGTTCCTGTCCAGCACTACCACACTTGATACAACTAGACAACTAATGGTCACCGAGGTTGCGAATCAGGTTTGCTAATGCTGGAAGAAAAATTGTAGTCCTATGGGAGCCAAAGGAACGGATTGGAAACACTGGGCTGTGTTCAGCAGGATATAATGGTGTGCATCATTCAATTTATTGGAAACAATGCTGTACTGAATAACCAGTTGAATGTTGTGATTTATGGTGGCTCAGAGGGCAATTTTGTGCGGTGTGCTGCTGCACTGGTTTTGATATTTCAAATGGTCACCCATATCGACGACTGAATTTACTCCCGTTTGCAGCGTGTGACGGGATGTGACTTATTGACCTTTTATTTTCTCCATATCATCAGGAATTCCTAAAGCAATCGACACATGGAAAAATGTGAAATATAGATGAGATTGATTCTTGCCCATCAGTGCTCACTCCTCAATATTTTTCCTCTTTCTTAGGCTGGGTAGTGTTGGACAGGTGTGGTCGCCATTTTGGCTTGGTGCTGAACTTTATGCGGGATGGCTCGGTACCGCTTCCGGAGTCCCACCGAGAGCTGGAGGAAGTTCTGAAGGAAGCTCAGTACTACAGGGTCCAGGGACTAGTCCAGCACTGCACGTCTGCCATGCAGGTAAGACCCAGACTGACCCAAAGCAAATTATCATTGTGTGTAAAGCACTGAGCTGAGTGTCAGTAAAATTAAATTTCCTTTTGTCTTTGAGCTAAATCTGTAAGTCTTATCAAAAGGCTTTCAAAGTGCAATATACTGTGTGTTAGTCAAACAACTATTATGCACATACAATCTCTAATGCTTACATTGGATCCCAATGTTTGTGTGTTGAATACCCAGCCAAAAGTGTCAGAAGCCTCCCATAGTGTGAGTCAGATGTTCATGTGAATCAAATGCCTTTGATGTCCCACAGAAACAAAGGGACGTCTATGAGGGGGTTTGCCGCATTCCCATGATTACCTCAACCAAAGAAGAACAGAGAATGATAAACACCTGCAGGAAGGTGAGAGGGATAGAAAGAGGGTGGGTGGATGGATGGGAGGGAGGGAAGACGGGCATAGTTAGGAAGGCTGTTCATTACAGATGGCATACTGGTTTGACTTGAAATGCTTACTTTGATCTCAGACCTTAGCTCTGGTATCATTGCTTAGCTTTAGCTCTCATACTGTGAGTTTAGATTTTTTTTATTGCCTTGTGTAAAGTGTCTGAGTGTCCGAAAAGCGCTATACAAACAAAAGTTATTATTAAATTGGACCCCCAACATTTTTCAGCATCATAACTTTTAAAAATAAATGTAATAAAAAATGCTCTATTTGCTACTGTTAAATTAGTTCTAATGTTTCCTGTCTCCCACAGCCTGTAGTAAAACTACAGAACAACAGAGGGAACAACAAGTATTCGTACACCAGGTATTTATAAAAAAAAATAAAAAATAAAAAAAAAAAAAAAAATCCTGAGACCAATGCGTCTTTTACAGATGAGCCTTGAATTACAGAAATAATAGAAAATACACACATCAAAATGCAAGCAGAAAGAAAACACGGTCATAAACAAACTCATTAATAAGGTAATCAATCAGCTTTCTTCATTCCCCTAGAGCAGGGGTCGGGAACCTATGGCTCCCGAGCCAGGTGTGGCTCTTTTGATGATTGCATCTGGCTCGCAGATAAAACAAAATATTCTCACTTGTTTTAATCCATCCATCGATTTTTCACTGCTCATGTCCTGTTCAGGGCTGCAGGAGCAATTGTCCATTATTTTAATTAAATGATACTGGCCTACGTTGGCCGTTGCTAGGTAAAACAGGTAAACGCCTCCTTTTGAATCAGTCTGCTCGGTCATTAGCTCAAAGCTAACCCTTCGACGAAGAATTAAAAAAAAGATGACGAGTATCGTACATTTCAGGACGAATGGACCGAAGAATTCGCCTTTGTGGAGAGAGCAGGTTCTGCGGTGTGTCTAATTTGCAATGACAAAATTACATCGATGAAACGGTCGAATGTAAAGCGGCACTTCGACACGCGCCATGCTACCTTTGCATCAAAATACCCTGCTGGAGACAGCAGAAAGAAAGCGTGCCAAGAGCTACTGAGCAGGGTGCAAGCTAGCCAGCAGCAACTCCGCGTATGGACCCGGCAAGGTGACTATAATTCCGCTAGCTTTGCTGGATCTTTAGCAATAGTGAGGAACGGAAACCCATTCACAGATGGCGAGTATGCTAAAACGTTCATGCTGGATGTAGCCAATGAACTTTTTGATGATCTTCCGAACAAAGACAAGATAATTAAAATTATACAAGACATGCCTCTGTCGGCAAGAACTGTTCATGATCGTACCATCGTGATGGCAAACAAAGTGGAGGAAACGCAAGTGAAGGACATAAATGCAGCGCCGTTCTTTTCCCTGGCTTTGGATGAGTCAACAGACGTGAGCCATTTGTCGCAGTTCAGCGTGATTGCAAGATATGCTGTTGGTGACACACTGCGCGAAGTAAGTCTTGCAGTTCTGCCATTAAAAGGGTCCACAAGAGGTGAGGATTTATTTAAGTCTTTCATGGAGTTTGCTCAAGAAAAAAATCTACCTATGGATAAACTTCTCTCAGTGTGTACTGATGGTGCTCCGTGTATGGTAGGGAATAAAAAAGGATTTGTGGCGCTTCTCCGTGAACATGAAAATAGACCCATCCTAAGTTTCCATTGCATTCTACACCAGGAGGCACTTTGTGCTCAGATGTGTGACAGGCAGTTTGGGGAAGTGATGTCGCTGGTCATTCGTGTGATCAACTTTATTGTTGCTCGAGCCTTAAATGATCGCCAGTTTAAAACACTGCTGGATGAAGTTGGAAATAACTATCCTGGTCTGCTTTTGCACAGCAATGTGCGTTGGTTGTCAAGAGGGAAGGTGCTTAGCCGTTTTGCGGCTTGCCTGAAAGAAATCCGGACTTTCCTTGAAATGAAAGGCATCGAGCATCCTGAGCTAGCCGAAACTGAGTGGCTCAAGTTTTACTATCTCGTAGATATGACTGAACATCTGAACCAGCTCAACGTGAAAATGCAAGGCATTGGAAATACAGTGTTATCCCTTCAACAAGCTGTGTTTGCTTTTGAAAACAAGCTAGAACTTTTCATCATGGATCTTGAAACAGGTCGTTTACTACATTTTGAAAAACTGAGCCAATTTAAAGATGCATGCACAGCAAGTGAGCCTATTCAAAACTTTGATCTCCACCAGCTAGCTCGCTGCACATCCAGTCTCCTACAGTCCTTCAAAGCACGCTTTGGAGAATTTCGTGAGCACACTCGTCTTTTTAAGTTCATCACCCTTCCAAACGAGTGTTCACTGAACACAGCCGACCTGAGTTAAATTCCTGGTGTCTCCGTCAGAGATTTTGAAGCAGAAGTGGCTGACCTGAAGGCCTCAGACATGTGGGTGAATAAGTTCAAGTCACTGAATGAAGATTTGGAAAGAATCACACGACAGAAAGCGGAGTTGGCGAGCAAGCACATGTGGACAGAAATGAGAGAACTTCAACCCGAAGACCAGCTGATTCTCAACTTGGAACGCGCTTCCTGTCACATACCACACACTGCAGCGTGTGAGTATTGCTGTATTGACCATGTTTGGATCTACGTATGCATGTGAGCAGTCATTCTCACATCTTAAAAACATCAAGTCCAACCTACGATCACGTTTAACGGATGAAAGCCTCACCGCTCGCATGAAGCTTAACCTCACCAAGTACCAACCAGACATACAAAGACATCAGCAAATCCATGCAGCACCAGAAGTCGCATTAATGGTGAGTATTATAACAACATTATTTAAGAATAAATTCAGAGGCTTATTATACTGACATTTAGTTGAATTCACTTTTAAAATATATTATGGCTCTCACTGAAATAAATTTCCAAATTTTTTGCTTTCATGGCTCTCTTAGTCAAAAAGGTTCCCGACCCCTGCCCTAGAGGCACCAAAACATCAAATTTAAGAACGTTTTGAAAATTGTTACACAAATGAGGTGGAGGAAAATTTAAAGCTGATTTACCTAACTCAGTAGAGACCAAAGGAATTTCCAGAGTTAGGCATTCCTGAGACCGAGGTGTGGTGACTCATGTCTAAGGTTCAGTAATGATGTTTGGTACAAGGGAGTTTTTGTAAAAGAGCTTTATAAATGAAAACATAGCAACGACTCAAACTACGTCACATCAGAGGGCCAAACAACTGTCTGGTAGAGAATGCAGTGATGAGTACTAAAACTGTCGCCGGTATCAAAGCGCAGTGCTCTATTATAAACTGCTTTAGTAAAGTGGCAGCTGCATTCATATAGATGATGTCGCCATAGGATCGATAGGAACGTCGACTGAATAATCCGCTTTCTATAGAAGAAGCCCATTTGTATTCTCAGCTTAACTAACTCATCAATATGCTTTTTAAGACAGCTTTTCACCTATCCAGATGCCCAGATATTTGTAAGCAGGGACACGATCAGTATAAGAACCATCCAAAGTACATATGCTTAAATCATCTGTAATTTTTATTTACTCTAGAGATCAACCTGTACTTAGTTTTACCTGTATTCAATACTAATTTCAGGCCAGTTTTTCTGTAATACAATGAAAGCATACTGTAGTTCCGATAGAGCCTGGTCAACCGCGGAGGCAATGGCATACACGACAGTATCATTGGTGCGGCATACAAGTGCAGGTACATTTTATTATTATTTTTTTTACAGAAAAGTCGACATTGTTAATGTAAACATTACAAAGTACAGACCCAGAATCGACCCCTGCGGTACACCTTTCGTTATGTCCAGATTTAACACCATCAGAAGATACACGATTGAGTCATGTTTTTCAAGTAATTTTTAAACCAGTTACATGCAGCCTTGTCTAGGCCAATTGAAGAAAGCCTCGCAATTAGCAGGGAGTGATCAACAGTATCGGAGACCTTTGACAGGTCAATGAAGAGGCCCGCACAATGTTGCCTTTTATCCATACCGTTACCCACATCATTTATGAAGGTGGAAAGTTTTAAGTTCCTCGGTGTACACATCACGGACAAACTGAATTGGTCCACCCACACAGACAGCGTTGTGAAGGAGGCGCAGCAGCGCCTCTTCAACCTCAGGAGGCTGAAGAAATTTGGCTTGTCACCAAAAGCACTCACAAACTTCTACAGATGCACAATCGAGAGCATCCTGTCGGGCTGTATCACCGCCTGGTACGGCAACTGTTCCGCCCACAACTGTAAGGCTCTCCAGAGGGTAGTGAGGTCTGCACAACGCATCACCGGGGGCAAACTACCTGCCCTCCAGGACACCTACACCACCCGATGTCACAGGAAGGCCATAAAGATCATCAAGGACAACAACCACCCGAGCCACTGCCTGTTCACCCTGCTATCATCCAGAAGGTGAGGTCAGTACAGGTGCATCAAAGCAGGGACCGAGAGACTGGAAAAACAGCTTCTATCTCAAGGCCATCAGACTGTTAAACAGCCACCACTAACATTTAGTGGCCGCTGCCAACATACTGACTCAACTCCAGCCACTTTAATAATGGGAATTGATGGAAATTATGTAAAAATGTACCACTAGCCACTTTAAACAATGCCACTTAATATAATGTTTACATACCCTACATTACTCATCTCATATGTATATGTATATACTGTACTCTATATCATCTACTGCATCTTGCCATCTTTATGTAATACATGTATCACTAGCCACTTTAAACTATGCCACTTTATGTTTACATACCCTACATTACTCATCTCATATGTATATACTGTACTCTATACCATCTACTGCATCTTGACTATGCCGTTCTGTACCATCACTCATTCATATATCTTTATGTACATATTCTTTATCCCTTTACACTTGTGTGTATAAGGTAGTAGTTGTGGAATTGTTATATTACTTGTTGGTTATTACTGCATTGTCGGCACTAGAAGCACAAGCATTTCGCTACACTCGCATTAACATCTGCTAACCATGTGTATGTGACAAATAAAATTTGATTTGATTATATATGTAACTAGCGATGCAGCAGAGATAGTGCTATGACCTGGTCTAAAACCCGACTGATGTACATTTAGAATACATTTCAAAGATAAGGAAGCTCTTAGTTGAGAACTTATCAATGATTCTAATCTTTTAGCTAGGCAATAAAGTTTAAAAAGAGGACAATAATTATTTAGGTCACAAGGATCACCACATGGTTAATGACTCCGCAATCGGTTGTAAGAGCTGCAGCAAAAATGGATCAAGCGTATCAGCCCCAGTGGATTTCTTAAAAAAAAAAAAATTTTTTACATCAATCTTAAGCAAGGCATCTAGTACATCACAGGTAGTAAATTGTTGAAATGAAAACCAATTCACTAGAAGTAGACGTGTTAATCGGCAGGTCGGCTAGAGGCTGGTAGAGCAGTCGATTGACTGACCAGGGTCAATTAAACCACTGTTTCTCTCAAATAAAAAGCCTGCTGAGATAAATTATGATTTTAATCAATTTTATCCCATTCTCAGTTATGATACCGGAGTCAGACAGAACTTGCTTAGGCAAATAAGAAGAGGAATTTGTACTCTTCAGTGCATTTACTGTTTTCCAACATTTTGAAGGATCACCAGCAGTCAGAGATGGAGCTTTAAACTTGATTTAGCTCTCTTAATCGATATGATACATCTGTTTATCAGTTTTCTGAAAGATTACCATTCTACTACAGAGTCCATTGTCTCCCCTAGGATTTTTGTTCAGCAGCGGTGGCGAAGTTAAGGGGAGGGTGGGTAGTGGGCGTGGCCAATGGCACAGTCTCTGATCTAAAATTGTTGAGGCCGTCCTCTTGACCGAAGAGACAATGTTGCTGTTTTAAAGCAAATTTCCTGCAATTCTACACATTTTGTCATGGGGTTGAGAGAATTTCAGTTTCAACCCTTTTAAGCCCAATGTTACATATAAGCAGTAGTGGTGCGTGGGTAAAATCACTGGGAAAGCAGGTTCATGTTTCTGAAATTTTCTGACCACTGTTAGGTTCTAGTTTTCAGAGTAAATAACTCATGGACACTAGAGAAGCTTAACCAAGATGATTTCTTCCCAAAGGGTCGACACAGCTGTATTCAGACAAATCATGTTTCCATCAGTTGAAGTCAGAAGTTTACATACACCTTAGCCAAACATATTTGAACTCAGTTTTTCATAATTCCTGACATTTAATCCTAGTAAAACATTCCTTGTCTTAGGTCAGTTAGGATCACCACTTTATTTTAAGAATGTGAAATGTCAGAATAATAGTAGAGAATTATTTATTTCAGCTTTCATTTCTTTCATCACATTCCCAGTGGGTCAGAAGTTTACATACACTCAATTAGTATTTGGAGCATTGCCTTTAAATTCGTTAACTTGGGTCAAACGTTTCGGGTAACCTTCCACAAGCTTCCCACAATAAGTTGGGTGAATTTTGGCCCATTCCTCCTGACAGAGCTGGTGTAACAGTCAGGTTTGTAGACCTTGCTTGCACACACCTTTTCAGTTCTGCCCACACATTTTCTGTAGGATTGAGGTCAGGGCTTTGTGATGGCCACTCCATTACCTCGACTTTGTTGTCCTTAAGCCATTTTGCCACAACTTTGGAAGTATGCTTGGGGTCATTGTCCAGTTGGAAGACCCATTGGCGACCAAGCTTTAAAACTTCTTGAAGCACGGATCCCGGTACCGGGATCATTTATCAACAACAAACTACAGAGTGCCAAATTCAAAAATAATACTAAAAATATTTATAATCATGAAATCACAAGTGAAATATACCAAAACACAGTTTAGCTTGTTGTTAATCCACCTATCGTGTCAGATTTTGAAAATATGCTTTACAGCGAAAGCAATCCAAGTTTGTGAGTTTATTGATCACTAGACAAAACATTACGAACAGCTAGCACCAAATTAGCATGGTCACGAAAGTCAGAAAAGCAATAAAAATAAATCGCTTACCTTTGATAATATTCGGATGTTTGCACTCACGAGACTCCCAGTTACACAATAAATGTTATTTTTTTTCGATAAATATTAATTTTATAACAAAAAAACGCCATTTGGTTTGCGCGATATGTTCAGAACCACAGCCTCGTTCCGTTCCTGAAAGGCAGACAAATTCCAAAAAGTATCCGTAATGTTCGTAGAAACATGTCAAACGTTTTTTATAATCAATCCTCAGGTTGTTTTTAACATGCATAATCGATAATATTTCAACCGGACGGTAACCTATTCAATAAAAGATACAAAAAATGTCGAGCTACCCCTCTCGCGCGCGGGAACTAATCAAAGGACACCTGACTCGTTTTGAAAAATCTTGCTAATTTTTCAAAATAAAAGCCTGAAACTATGTCTAAAGCCTGGTCACAGCATGAGGAAGCCATTGGAAAATGAATCTGGTTGATACCCCTTTAAATGGATGAGGGGCAGGCAATGAAACAGGGATAAAAAAAAATGCACTTCCGGGTTGGATTTCCTCAGGTTTTCGCCTGTATAATCAGTTCTGTTATACTCACAGACAATATTTTGACAGTTTTGGAAACTTGAGTTTTCTATCCTAATCTGTAAATTCTATGCATATTCTACGATCTGGGCCTGAGAAATAGTCCATTTACCTTGGGAACGTTATTTAAAAAAAAATATATATATATATATATATATATATATATATATATATATATATATATATATATATATATATATATATATATATATATATATATATATATATAAATTAAAATTCTGCCCCTTAGCTGAAAGAAGTTAACTTCCTGACTGATGTCTTGATGTTGCTTCAATATATCCACATAATGTTCTGTCCTCCAGATGCCATCTATTTTGTGAAGTGCACAAGTCACTCCTGCAGCAAAGCATCCCCACAACATGATGCTGCCACCCCCGTGCTTCACGGTTGGGATGGTGGTCTTCGGCTTGCAAGCCTCCCCCTTTTTACTCCAAACATAACAATGGTCATTATGGCCAAACAGTTCTGTTTTTGTTTCATCAGACCAGAGGACATTTCTTAAAGTATTGTCTTCGTCCCCATGTGCAGTTGCAAACCATATTCTGGCTTTTTTATGGCGGTTTTGGAGCAGTGGCTTCTTCCTTGCTGAGCGGCCTTTCAGGTTGTGTCGATTTTATAGGACTCGTTTTACTATGGACATAGATACTTTTGTACCTGTTTCCTCCAGCATCTTCAAGGTTGATTTGCACTTCTCGCAGCAAACTACGTTCAGCTCAAGGAGACAAAACACATCTCCTTCCTGAGCAGTATGACGGCTGCGTGGTCCCATGGTGTTTATACTTGCGTACTATTGTTTGTACAGATGAACGTGGTACGTTCAGGCGTTTGGAAATTGCTCCCAAGGATGAACCAGACTTGTGGAGGTCTACAATTGTTTTTCTGAGGTCTTGGCTGATTTCTTTTGATTTTCCAATGATGTCAAGCAAAGAGGCACTGAGTTTGAAGATAGGCCTTGAAAAACATCATCAGGTACACCTCCAATTGACTCAGATGATGTCAATTCACCTATCAGATGCTTCTAAAGCCATGACATAATTTTCTCGAATTTTCCAAGCTGTTTAAAGTTACAGTCAACATAGTGTATGTAAACTTCTGACCTACTGGAATTGTGATAGTGAATTATAAGTGAAATCTGTCTGTGAACAATTGTTGGAAACATTACTTGTCATGCACAAAGTAGATGTCCTAATCGACTTGCCAAAACAATAGTTTAACAAGACATTTGTTGAGTGGTTGAAAAATGAGTTTTAATTACTCCAATCTAAGTGTATGTAAACGTCTGATTCAACTGTGTGTATATATACTCCAATTTAGGCCCTCGTCTCCAATCCTTACATATTATGGTTAGACCGGAACAGGGTAATAAACCATAATTTCTCCCTTCAGGGGATCTGACCTGATCTCAAACCCTCCACCTAATCCACAGATGTCCATCCGCTTCCCCTATAGCAATCTTGTGACTTTCTCCCATCCACCCAACACATTCCAAAGCCATCTGTCTTCTACAGATAACGATTAACGTCTGATGAAAAAAGCAGTCTCTTTCACTCCTTTATATGCTATGCTTCTGCGTATAACAATGTTCCAAGTTTCACCCAGAATCTAACACCACTAAACAACTATTGATTTAGAGTCAGTGTCAGTGTGTAAGAGGTGAAAAAATTGTCTATCAACAATGACAACCCACCGGGGTCTGAATCTTAATGGAAAATTACTGAGGGTAATAGCGGACGATATTGCCACTCCTATTTGCCACATCTTCAATTTAAGCCTACAAGAAAGTGTTTGCCCTTAGGCCTGGAGGGAAGCTAAAGTCATTCCGCTAATCAAGAATTGTAAAGCCCCCTTTACTGGCTTAAATAGCCAACCAATCAGCCTTAGTAAACTTTTGGAAAAAATGGTGTTTGACCAGATGCAATGCTGGTTTCACAGGAAGAAAAATGACAACAGACTTTCAGCATGCTTATAGGGAAGGACACTCAACAAGCACAACACTTATACAAATGACTGATGATTGGCTGAGAGAAATTGATGATTAAAGGATTGTGTGGGCTGTCTTGTTAGACTTCAGTTTCAGTACAGCTTTTGACATTAGCGATCATACTCTGCTGCTGGAAAAACTTGTGTTATGGCTTTACACGCCCTGCTATAATATGGATTAAGAGTTACTTGTCTAACAGAACACAGAGGGTGTTCTTTAATGGAAGCCTCTCAAACATATTCCAGTTTGAATCAGGAATTCCCCAGGGTAGCTGTTTGGCCCCTTGCTTTTTTAAATTTTTACTAACGACATATCACCTACTTTGAGTAAAGCCACAGTGTCTTTGTATGCTGATGCCTCACCACTACACACGTCAGCTACAACAGCAACTGAAATGACTGCAACACTTAACAAAGACCTGCATTTAGTTTTAGAGTGGGTAGCAAGGAATAAGTTAGCCTTAAATATTTTTAAATATGTTTAAATATAAATATGTTTTTGGGACAAATCATTCACTAAACCTTAAACCTCAACTAAATCATGTAATAAATAATGTGGAAATTGAGCAAGTTGATGATTAAACTGCTTGGAGTTACTCTGGATTGTAAAATGTCATAGTCAAAACATGTTGATACAACAGTAGCTAAGATGGGGAGAAGGGTGTCCATAATAAACCGCTGCTCTGCGTTCTTTATTTAATTTAAAAAAAATTATTTCACCTTTTATTTAACCAGGTCGACCGGTTGAGAACAAGTTCTCATTTACAACTGTGACCTGGCCCAAAACAACACAATTACTGATGGGATAAACAATTGTACAGTCAATAACACAATAGAAAAATCTGTGTACAAAATGAATTAAGGAGGTAAGGCAATAAATAGGCCAATAGTGGCGAAGTAATTACAATTTAGCAATTTACACTGGAGTGATAGATGTGCAGATAAGGAGGTGGGTGCAAGTAGAAATACTGGTGTGTGTGAAAGAGCAGAAAAACAAACAAATATTGGGAAGAGGTAGGTAGTTGGTTGGATGGGCTATTTACAGATGGGCTGTGTGCAGCGATCGTGCTCTGACAGCTGACGCTTAAAGTTAGTGAGGGAGATATGTCTCCATCTTCAGTGATTTTTGCAATTCGTTCCATTCATTGGCAGCAGAGAACTGGATGGAAAGGTGGCCAAAAGGGATGTTGGCTTTGGGGATGACCAGTGAAATATTCCTGCTGGAGCTAGGGGTGGGTGCTGCTATGGTGACCAGTGAGCTGAGATAAGGCGGAGCTTTACATAGCAAAGACTTATAGATGACCTGGAGCCAGTGGATTTGGCGACGAATATGTAGCGAGGACCAGCCAACGAGAGCATACAGGTCGCAGTGGTGGGTAGTATATGGGGCTTTGGTGACAAAACAGATGGCACTGTAATAGACTGCATTCAATCTGCTGCCTAGAGTGTTGGAGGCTATTTTGTAAATGACATCCCCGAAGTCAAGGATCGGTAGGATATGAGAGGGTATGTTTAGCAGCATGAGTAAAGGAGGCGTTGTTGCGAAATCGGAAGCCAATTCTAGATTTCATTTTGGATTGGAGATGCTTAATGTGAGTCTGGAAGGAGAGTTTACAGTCTAGCCAGACACCTAAGTATTTATAGTTGTCCACATATTCTAGGTCAGAATCGTCCAGAGTAGTGATTCTAGTCGTGCGGGTGGGTGCGTGTCGCGATCGGTTGAAGAGCATGCATTTCATTTTACTAGCATTTAAGAGCAGTTGGAGGCCACGGAAGGAGTGTCTTAACAACACTATCAACAAGGCATGTCCTACACTTAGGAAAATTGCAATTGGCTCAGAACAGGGCAGCACGGTTGGCCCTTGGATATACACAGAAAGCTACTTTTAATAATATGCATGTCAATTTCTCCTGGCTCAAAGTGGAGGAGAGATTGACTTCATCACTACTTGTATTTATGAGGTATTAACATGTTGAATGCACCGAGCTGTCTGAACTACTGGCACACAGCTCGGACACCCGCGAATACTCCACAAGACATGCCACGAGGTCTCTTCACAATCCCCAAGTCCAGAACAGACTATGGCAGGCACACAGTACTACATGGAACTCTATTCCACATCAAGTAACTGATGCAGGCAGTCAAATTAGATTAAAATAACAGATATAAAATACTATATTGAACAGTGGGGACTGTGAAGCAACACATACATAGGGCACAGACACATGCATACACATATATACACACACACGATAATATACGCACCATACACACGCACATGAATTTAGTACTGTAGATATGTGATAGTGGTGGAGTAGGGGTCTGATGGCACACAGTGTGTTGTGACATCTGTGAATGTATTGTAATGTTTTTAATATTGTATAAACTGCCTTCGTTTTGCTGGACCCCAGGAAGAGAGCAGCTTTTTGTTGACAAAAGTCTATCACACTGTCAAACACAGTGGTGATTTTTAGCATGTAAATATTGGTGGGGCAAACTCCCCCCAACTTTTTTGGGGATGCATGCCAGCAAAGCCACTAAACAATACATTAATTGCACTATAACAGTGCCAACAAACTGTTAGGGCCTACATAAAGCTGTCCCAACAGCAGTCCCAACACCTTACCGCTACACCTGGCTATCAGCGGAGGCTTGTCTGGCAGCGAAACGGTTCATTCAGCCTCATTTACTGCCTTAAAAAAAAAAAAACATAGCTGAAATGATGACTTGCTTAAACAAATGTGGTTTCTACTGACAATTAAGATTTAGATTCTGTGGCATAAGGGGACAACGAGCGGATAAGAAGCAATCCGTAATGTCGATTTAAGATAATAATGAGCGAGCTAGGATGAACGTAGTCAATATGAAAAATAAATCTGCACTTTTTACATGTACCGCGACAGAATTCAGAACACAGACGTTCTTAGTTTTCACCCTGTACTCCAAGTCAGACCCATAAGATAAAGGGGGCATATAAGCAGACAATGAAACCTATTAGAATATTCGATGATGACATTTCGCCAAAACAGGCTATAGGCTACATGTGCACCACCAAGTCAGAACAGTAGGCTAAATTATAAGGGGAAAATACACCAAATTATTAGGGTGAGGCACATGGGCTACTAACAGCTAAACAACAAACACTTAGTATTTCTTTCTTAGCTACAGTATATATATACTACCAGTCAAAAGATTTAGGACACCTACTCATACAAGGGTTTTTCTTTATTTTGACTATTTTCTATGTTTTATAATAATAAAGATATCAACACTATGAAATAACACACATGGAAACATGTCGTAACCAAAAAAGTGTTAAACAAATCAAAATATTTTATTTTTCAGATTCTTCAAATAGCCAGTGAAATGCTTAATTATACAAGCCCTTAGCCAACAATGCAGTTTTATGGGAAAAAGTTAAAGTATTTGCTAAAATGAACTGAAGTAAAAATAAACATTTTAACGAGAAATAATAAAATGACAGTAGCGAGGCTATATACAGGGGGTACCAGTACAGGGTCAATGTGCGGGGGCACCGGTTAGTCGAGCTAATTGAGGTAATATGTAGGTAGAGGTAAAGTGACTGCATGGATAATAATCAGAGTAGTAGCAGCGTAAAAATGGGGGTGGGGGGACATGGCAAATATTCCAGGTAGCCATTTGATGAGCTTTTCAGGAGTCTTATGGCTTGGGGGTAGAAGCTGTTAAGCCTTTTGGGTGCTCCGGTACCGCTTGCCATGCGGTAGCATAGAGAACAGTCTATGACTAGGGTGGCTGGAGTCTTTGGCAATTTTTCGGGCCTTCCTTTGACACAGCCTGGTATAGAGGTCCTGAATGGCAGGAAGCTTGGCCTCAGTGACGTACTGGGCCGTACGCACTACACTCTATAGTGGGTAGTTACTCAAAGCCAGTGGCATGTCATTAGTAAAGATTGAAAAAAGTTAGGGGCCTTTTTATTAAATTTTTTATTTCACCTTTATTTAAACCAGGTAGGCTAGTTGAGAACAAGTTCTCATTTGCAACTGCGACCTGGCCAAGATAAAGCATAGCAGTGTGAACAGACAACAACACAGAGTTACACATGGAGTAAACAATAAACAAGTCAATAACATGGTAGAAAAAAAAGAGAATCTATATACAATGTGTGCAAAAGGCATGAGGAGGTAGGCAATAAATCGAATAATTACAATTTAGCAGATTAACACTGGAGTGATAAATCATCAGATGATCATGTGCAAGTAGAGATACTGGTGTGCAAAAGAGCAGAAAAGTAAATAAATAAAAGCAGTATGGGGGGTGAGGTAGGTAAATTGGGTGGGCTATATACCGATGGACTATGTACAGCTGCAGCGATCGGTTAGCTGCTCGGATAGCAGATGTTTAAAGTTGTTGAGGGAGATAAAAGTCTCCAACTTCAGAGATTTTTGCAATTCGTTCCAGTCGCAGGCAGCAGAGAACTGGAAGGAAAGGCGTCCAAATGAGGTTTTGGCTTTAGGGATGATCAGTGAGATACACCTGCTGGAGCGCGTGCTACGGGTGGGTGTAGTCATCGTGAACTGAGATAAGGCGGCACTTTACCTAGCATAGCCTTGTAGATGACCTGTAGCCAGTGGGTCTGACGACGAACATTTTACATTTACATTTAAGTCATTTAGCAGACGCTCTTATCCAGAGCGACTTACAAATTGGTGCATTCACCTTATGATATCCAGTGGAACAACCACTTTACAATAGTGCATCTAACTCTTTTAAGGGGGGGGGGGTTAGAAGGATTACTTTATCCTATCCTAGGTATTCCTTAAAGAGGTGGGGTTTCAGGTGTCTCCGGAAGGTGGTGATTGACTCCGCTGACCTGGCGTCGTGAGGGAGTTTGTTCCACCATTGGGGTGCCAGAGCAGCGAACAGTTTTGACTGGGCTGAGCGGGAACTGTACTTCCTCAGAGGTAGGGAGGCGAGCAGGCCAGAGGTGGATGAACGCAGTGCCCTTGTTTGGGTGTAGGGCCTGATCAGAGCCTGAAGGTACGGAGGTGCCGTTCCCCTCACAGCTCCGTAGGCAAGCACCAAGCACCATGAACATGTAGCGAGGGCCAGCCGACTAGGGCATACAGGTCGCAGTGGTGGGTCGTATAAGGTGCTTTAGTAACAAAACAGATGGCACTGTGATAAACTGCATCCAGTTTGCTGAGTAGAGTATTGGAAGCTATTTTCTAGATGACATCGTCGAGGATCGGTAGGATAGTCAGTTTTACTAGGGTAAGTTTGGCGGCGTGAGTGAAGGAGGCTTTGTTGCGAAATAGAAAGCCGACTCTAGATTTTATTTTGGATTGGAGATGTTTGATATGAGTCTGGAAGGAGAGTTTGCAGTCTAGCCAGACACCTAGGTACTTATAGATGTCCACATATTCTAGGTCGGAACCGTCCAGGGTGGTGATGCTAGTCGGGCGTGCGGGTGCAGGCAGCAAACGGTTGAAAAGCATGCATTTGGTTTTACTAGCGTTTAAGAGCAGTTGGAGGCCACGGAAGGAGTGTTGTATGGCATTGAAGCTCGTTTGGAGGTTAGATAGCACAGTGTCCAAGGAAGGGCCAGAAGTATACAGAATGGTGTCGTCTGCGTAGAGGTGGATCAGGGAATCGCCCCTCAGCAAGAGCAACATCATTGATATATACAGAGAAAAGAGTCCGCACGAGAATTGAACCCTGAGGTACCCCCATAGAGACTGCCAGAGGACTGGACAGCATGCCCTCCGATTTGACACACTGAACTCTGTCTGCAAAGTAGTTGGTGAACCAGGCAAGGCAGTCATTAGAAAAACCGAGGCTACTGAGTCTGCCGATAAGAATATGGTGATTGACAGAGTCGAAAGCCTTGGCCAGGTCGATGAAGACGGCTGCACAGTACTGTCTTTTATCGATGGCGGTTATGATATCGTATAGTACCTTGAGCGTGGCTGAGGTGCACCCGTGACCGGCTCGGGAACCGGATTGCACAGCGGAGAAGGTACGGTGGTTTTTCGAGATGGTCAGTGATCTGTTTGTTGACTTGGCTTTCGAAGACCTTAGATAGGCAGGGCAGGATGGATATAGGTCTGTAACAGTTTGGGTCCAGGGTGTCTCCCCCTTTGAAGAGGGGGATGACCGCGGCAGCTTTCCAATCCTTGGGGATCTCAGATGATACGAAGGAGAGGTTGAACAGGCTGGTAATAGGGGGTGCGACAATGGCGGCGGACAGTTTCAGAAATAGGGGGTCCAGATTGTCAAGCCCAGCTGATTTGTATGGGTCTAGGTTTTGCAGCTCTTTCAGAACATCTGCTATTTGGGTAAAGGAGAAGCTGGGGAGGCTTGGGCGAGTAGCAGCGGGGGGGGGGGGGGGGGCTGTTGGCCAAGGTTGGAGTCGCCAGGAGGAAGGCATGGCCAGCCGTTGAGAAATGCTTGTTGAAGTTTTCGATTATCACGGATTTATCGATGGTGACCGTGTTACCTAGCCTCAGTGCAGTGGGCAGCTGGGAGGAGGTGCTCTTGTTCTCCATGGACTTTACAGTATCCCAGAACTTTTTGGAGTTAGAGCTACAGGATGCAAATTTCTGCTTGAAAAAGCCGGCCTTTGCTTTCCTGACTGACTGCGTGTATTGGTTCCTGACTTCCCTGAACAGTTGCATATCGCGGGGGCTCTTCGATGCTATTGCAGTTCGCCACAGGATGTTTTTGTGCTGGTCGAGGGCAGTCAGGTCTGGAGTGAACCAAGGGCTATATCTGTTCTTAGTTCTGCATTTTTTGAACGGAGCATGCTTGTCTAATATGGTGAGGAAGTAACTTTTAAAGAATGACCAGGCATCCTCAACTGACGGGATGAGGGCAATATCCTTCCAGGGTACCCGGGCCAGGTCGATTAGAAAGGCCTGCTCGCAGAAGTGTTTTAGGGAGCGTTTGACAGTGATGAGGGGTGGTCGTTTGACCGCGGACCCGTAGCGGATACAGGCAATGAGGCAGTGATCGCTGAGATCTTGATTGAAGACAGCAGAGGTGTATTTGGAGGGCAAGTTGGTCAGGATAATGTCTATTAGGGTGCCCATGTTTACGGATTTAGGGTTGTACCTGGTGGGTTCCTTGATTATTTGTGTGAGATTGAGGGCATCTAGCTTAGATTGTAGGACTGCCGGGGTGTTAAGCATATCCCAGTTTAGGTCACCTAAAAGAAACAAAATCTGAAGCTAGATGGGGAGCGATCAATTCACAGATGGTGTCCAGGGCACAGCTGGGAGCTGAGGGGGGTCGGTAGCAGGCGGCAACAGTGAGAGACTTATTTCTGGAGAGATTAATTTTTAAAATTAGAAGTTCGAACTGTTTGGGCATAGACCTGGAAAGTATGACAGAACTTTGCAGGCTATCTCTGCAGTAGATTGCAACTCCTCCCCCTTTGGCAGTTCTATCTTGACGGAAAGTGTTATAGTTGGGTATGGAAATCTCAGAATTTTTGGTGGCCTTCCTAAGCCAGGATTCAGACACGGCAAGGACATCAGGGTTGGGAGAGTGTGCTAAAGCGGTGAGTAAGACAAACTTAGGGAGGAGGCTTCTGATGTTGACATGCATGAGGCCAAGGCTTTTTCGATCACAGAAGTCAACAAATGAGGGTGCCTGGGGACATGCAGGGCCTGGGTTTACCTCCACATCACCCGAGGAACAGAGGAGTAGTAGGATGAGGGTGCGGCTAAAGGCTATCAAAAGTGGTCGCCTAGAGCGTTGGGGACAAGGAATAAAAGGAGCAGATTTATGGGCGTGGTAGAATAGATTCTGGGCATAATGTGCAGACAGGGGTATGGTGGGGCACGGGTACAGCGGAGGCAAGCCCAGGCACTGGGTGATGATAAGAGAGGTTGTATCTCTGGACATGCTGGTCTCAATGGGTGAGGTCACCGCATGTGTGGGAGGTGGGACAAAGGAGGTATCAGAGGTACGGAGAGTGGAAATACGGGGTCCATTGCAAACTAAAACAATGCATATTGATATTTGCATAATACAAGGCATATTGATATTTGAGAGTGACATACAGTAAGGCATAAAGTGATTGCAGGTCTTGATTGGGAGAGCTAGCTAAAACAACAGGTGAGATAACAGCAGCTAGTCAGCTAACACAGCAGCAGCAGGTAAAAATGGCGACGACTAGGCAGAGAGGGTCGGATTAACTACACACAGAGCCTGAGTTAAAACACAGAGCCGACAGATAAAACACAAATTAACAGAATGGAGTACCGTGAATTAATGGACAGTCCGGCAGGCATCAGCTATGTAGCCAAGTGATCTAGACAGATGATTCTACCAGGATTATGTTGGAGAGGCTTCCATTAAAGAACACCCTTTGTGTTCTGTTAGAGGAACTCTTTATCCACAATATAACATGGGGTGTAAAGCCATACGTTTTTCCAGCAGCAGACTATGATCGATAATGTGAAAAGCCGCACTGAAGTCTAACAAAGCCCCCACAATCTTTTTATCATCAATTTCACATTTGCATAGATTTTTTTTATATCATAAATACTGTATGTTATTTGGAGTCTCCTTGGGCAGTCCCATCACTCCTGATGTATTTTTATGCAAGGAAAACTGGATCTGAGTTTCTAAGGGTTAAACCTAATTTCCTGCAATTCTACACATTTTGCCATGGCTTATGCTGAGTGACTCAAATTCTCCCTGATTGTCTCGGTTTTTATTTTGGTGACTTCCTTCTCAAACATGAGCTTATTTTTAAATATATCTATATATATAGCTCAATTAGCTTTTCTATATACTTTATATTTTACATACACTACCAGTCAAAAGTTTGGACACACCTACTCATTCAAGGGTTTTTCTTTATTTCTACTATTTTCTACATTGTAGATTAATAGTGAGAGATCAAAACTATGAAATAACACATGGAATCATGTAGTAACCAAAAAAAGTGTGAGAAATTACAATGTATTTTCTATTTTAGATTCTTCAATGTAGCCACCCTTGATGACAGCTTTGCACACTCTTGGCATTCTCTCTACCAGCTTCACCTGGAATACTTTTCCAACAGTCTTGAAGGAGTTCACACATATGCTGATCACTTGTTGGCTGGGTTGAGGTCGGGTGATTGTAGAGGCCAGGTCATCTGATGCAGCACTCCATCACAGCCTGGAGGTGTGTTGGGTCGTTGTCCTGCTGAAAAACAAATGATAGTCCCGCTAAGCACAAACCAGATGTGCTGGTGTGTAACTACAGAATGCTGTGGTAGCCATGCTGGTTAAGTGTGCCTTGAATTCCCCACACCATCACACCACCGCCACGGTTCACGGTGGGAACCACACATGCAGAGAGCATCCGTTCGTCTAATCTGCGTCTCACAAAGGCACGGCGGTTGGAACCAAAACCTCAAATTTGGACTCATCAGACCAAAGAACAGATTTCCACCGGTATAATGTCCATGGCTCGTGTTTCTTGGCCCAAGCAAGTCTCTTCTTATTGGTGTCATTTAGTAGTGGTTTCTTTGCAACATTTTGACCATGAAGGCCTGATTCACGCAGTCTCCTCTGAACAGTTGATGTTACTGTTACTCTGAAGCATTTATTTGGGCTACAATTTCTGAGGCTGGTAACTCTAACTTATCCTGTTTAGCAGATGTAACTCTGGGTCTTCCTTTCCTGTGGCGGTCCTCGTGAGAGCCAGTTTCATCATAGCGCTTGATGTTTTTTGCGACTGCACTTGAAGAAACCTTCAAAGTTCTTGAAATGTTCCAGATTGACTGACCTTCATGTCTTAAAGTAACGAACTGTTGATTCTCCTTGCTTATTTGAGCTGTTCTTGCCATAATAGCCCTACTTGGTAAAATACCAAGTCCATATCTTCTGTATGCCTCTCCTACATTGTCACAACACAACTGATTGGCTCAAACGCATTAAGAAGGAAAGAAATTTCACAAATGAACTTTTAACAAGGTACACCTGTTAATTGAAATGCATTCCAGGTGACAATCTCATAAAGATGTTTGAGAGAATGCTAAGAGTGTGCAAAGCTGCCATCAACGCAAAAGGTGGCTACTTTTTGGAACCTCAAATATATTTTTATATGCTTAACACTTCTTTGGTTACTACATGATTCCATATGTTATTTCATAGTTTTGATGTCTTCACTATTATTGTACAATGTAGAAAATAGCAAAAAATAAAGAAACCCTTGAATGAGTAGGTGTGTCCAAACGTTTGGCTGGTACTGTATATATTTTTTTATCATATGTTGGAGTGGCTAAACGAATATAAGGGCAACACAAGTCTATTTTAGCCCAGGCCTGATTTCTCATCTGAATGAACTCGGATAGCTCTGAATTGTTATCTCAACTAATCCTACTACAAAAGCATCCCAGGTACTGTTGATACCCAGGAGCAATGTTCCCTCCAATTTTAACACACTGAGCAAATTTCAGGTCTTGGGATTGGAAACTTGAATACTGAGCATTCTGTTCAACTTCTGGCACACGTTTACTTTGAAGTTCAACTCCTACCCCCCTTTAAGTTGACGTTTTAGATAGTGGCCAAGTAGGCTACTGTGGCTATTTGAGCCTAATAGGCCTATCAGAGTGGCCTGACAAGAAAAATAATGCAAATGCATCCCATAACATTTTCACAAGGAAATACTAGCTATTTTTTGGGGGGGGATATGTAGCCTATTTTAGCCTACTATGTGTTCAACATAGGCCTACATTCCATGAGACTTTAAAAAAACATTATGCAGGGCGTAATAGGTGACTGGAAATTGCGTTGTAGGCTTTTGTGTATGATGCAAGAAACTAGTTTTATAAAATGAATTTATTAATACAATAGAGAATCAGACCATTTAGGCTACCTTCTGCCTATTGGCTTTTTTTTGCATATTCAAGCCCGTCTTACAAAGTTTTTTTTAAAGACAAAATCAAAGCTCTTACCTGACACTTTTGAAAGATGGCAAGAAATGTTCACGTTTTGTGCTTTTATTGGACGCAATCACTCTCCCATTGCTGACCAAAAAAATGCTATAACTGGGCAAATCACTTGCTAAATAGCAAAGAATATCAACAAATGTGCAAGGTGAGGGCCGCAAAATCTGCTCTTTGATCTCAAAAGCACATATTCGACAGCAGATGATTGAAAGACCGCCTACTACATCAAAATCACTGACTCAATCTTGAGGTTTGTTGCATTGAAAGTGGCTGATACTATGTTGATTTGATCACAATTCCCACATTAGAAGGAAACCATCTGTTTTAGGGAAATGTGTAAACTAAAGGGGCAATTCTAGTGAAGTTCAATCTTGCACGGGCCAGCATTTGTTCTGCGCGGAAATCCTGAGGGAGTTGCGTGGCCGCGTGCGCGCAGCTTAGAGGGAACATTGCCCAGGAGTTTAGGTATATCCAATAGGTAGTCATGTTATAGCTGCTGTTGACTTTATAGGTGATTCCATGCCCAAAGTGTCTATTTCAGCAAGCACTGCCACAATTAAGCTAAGCAACAAAAAAGTTACATTAGTTACTGCCTACTCTTAGGAATGTAAAACCAAATATTTCACTTTGAGATTTCAGTGTTTCATGTATGTCAGGCATTGTTGCCAAGGGGTGATGCATCTCAAGTCAGGATCTCATGCTCTCTGCATGTGTATGTTGACAATGTTGCTGTCTTAGGGATTGACCCAACTCCTTGCTTTTCACTCGCCTTCAGTAACTCGGACGACAACCTGCTGAAAAACATTGAGCTGTTTGATAAACTGGGGCTGCGCTTCAACGGGCGCGTCCTGTTTGTCAAGGACGTGCTCGGGGACGAGATCTGCTGCTGGTCCTTCTACGGTGAGGGCCGCAAGATCGCTGAGGTGTGCTGCACATCCATTGTCTACGCCACTGAGAAGAAACAGACCAAGGTAAGCCCAGTTCAACCAATTTCACTCTGAGCTTCCACAGCTTAAACACTAACATGGAGGCCAGCAACATCAGGGTTTAGGTAAATGCTAGGGTATACAGTGACTTCAAAGTATTTACACCCCATGACTTTTTCCACATTTTGCTGTTACAAAGTGGGATTAAAATGGATTTAATTTACATTTTTGTGTAACGATGTAAAGTACTCTCGTTTCAAAGTCGAACAAAAATTCATATTTAAAAGAAAACACTTTATCTTGACTAGATGAGTCAATACATGTTAGAATCACCTTTGGAAGTTATTACAGCTGTGAGTATTTCTGGATAAGTTTGAAAAGCTTTCCACACCTGGATTGTACAACATTTGCCCATTTTATTATTGTTTTCAAAATTCTTCAAGCTCTGGCAAGTTGGTTGTCGGTCATGGCTAGAAAACCATTTTCAGGTCTTGCCTTGTATTTTCAAGCTATTTAAGTCAAAACTGTAACTCAGCCATTCATTCACTGTCTTGGTAAGCAACTCCAGTGTAGATTTGACCTTGTGTTTTAGGTTATTGTCCTACTGAAAGGTGAATTCATCTCCCAGTGTCTGGTGGAAAGCAGACTGAACCAAGTTATCCTCTAGGATTTTGCCTGTGCTAAGCTCCATTCTGTTTCAGAAAAAAAATCTGTTTCAGTGACAAATATTTGAATAGTTCCATGCATCTTTTGTGCAAAAAAGTGATGACTGAAGTCTCTTATTAGTCTGACTTCTATGTGGCCGTCTATGGAAATTGTCTTTCTGGGCTGGGCGTCAGTTACACTGCAGCACCGACGCAAAACTGTAGGAGCAATCAAAACTGTTTTAAACAAAATTATACTGAACAAAAGCATAAACACAACAATTTCAAAGATTTTACTGAGTTACAGTTCTAATAAGGAAATGTGTCAATTGATTAGGCCCAAATCTATGGATTTCACATGACTGGGAATACAGATATGCATCTGTTGGTCACAGATACATTTTTTTTTAAAGGTAGATGCGTGGATCAGAAAACCAGTGACCACCATTTGCCTCATGCAGCACGATCTCCTTCGCATAGAGTTGATCAGGCCTGTGGAATGTTGTCCCACTCCTCTTCAATGGCTGTGTGAAGGTGTCTAGTCAGGATCGAGGGAAAGATGAACGGAGCAAAGTACTGAGAGATCCTTGATGAAAACCTGCTCCAGAGCGCCCAGTACCTCAGACTGGGGTGAAGGTTCACCTTCCAACAGGACAACAACCCTAAGCACGGAGCCAAGACAACGCAGGAGTGGACATGTCTCTGAATGTCCCAGCCAGAGTCCGGACATGAACCCGATCGAACATCTCTGGAGAGACCTAAAAGTAGCTGTGCAGCGACACTCCCCATCCAACCTTACAGAGCTTATGAGGATCTGCAGAGAATGGGAGAAACTCCCCAAATACAGGTGTGCCAAGCTTGTAGCGTAATACCCAAGAAGACTCAAGGCTTTAATCACTGCCAAAGATGCTTGAACAAAGTAAAGGATCTGAATACTTATGTAAATGTTTTCATATATATATTTTTTTTAATTAGCAAAAGTTTCTAAACCTGTTTTTGCTTTGTCATTATGGTGTGTTGTGTGTAGATTAAGGTTAAACAACAATTTGATAAATTTTAGAATGAGGCTGTAATGTAACAAATTGTTGGAAAAAGTCAAGGGTTCTGAGTACTTTCCGAAGGCACTTTAATATAGAATTCTCTATGCTACCCATTCTTTGCTCTTCCTTCTCCCTGTCAGGTGGAGTTTCCTGAAGCCCGCATCTTTGAGGAGACTCTCAACATCCTCATCTATGAGAATGGGCGTGGTTCTGGCACGGGAGGCGTGGCCCTTTTGGAGTCATCGCCTGGGGCCAGCCAATCAGAGGAAGAGGGGGCCAGCGCAGGGGACCGAAGGGTGAGGAGGATCCACGTGAGGAGGCACATCATGCACGACGAGAGAGGACACGGCCAACAGACTGTGTATAAGGACTGAGAAAAAAAAAAATGAACTGTGGTGATACGGAGAGGATAAAGAGAGGGAGTTAGCGGCAGGGTAAAGATACAGGTTGTTTGGCGGCAGGGTGTTTGCATGGAGAGGTTAGGGCGGATGTTTAGTAGGGGTGGGTGGGACAGGTTCTTATATAAGGAAGCAGATGTGGGACTTCAAGATGCTTATTATCAAGGACTGAGATATTATTTTTTGGTGCCCGATTGGGAAAACAACCCCTAACCCAAAGGTGGGACTAATACACTAATGAATGTGCACACTTATGGGAGAAGGGTAGAGAGAATTGGACCACAGCATAGGTCTGCAAATACCTAGGGGCTAGTTTGGGCTATCTCCCGACCAGGTTTGTGTGGTGGTAACGTGACTGGAAGATGTAGGGGTTCGCTGGTTCAACTAAGGTACTTTAACTGCACTAAAAGGGAACCGGGATGGTGGAGTGGGGTGGTGGTAGTAGGTTAGAGGAAATGAGACTGCTGAGCATTGCTGGATGTTTATTCCTTTTGAATTGGTTACTGTTGTATGTATTTGTCTATTTATTATTATTTGGTTAATTTGTCCTTTTATATAACTTTAAATACATTATTTATTTATTCTGTATAGATGTTGGTGGGAATTGTATGTGTTGAGGGTGCTGATCTGATTTGATGTTTTGACCAGTTTACGCACTGATCACTTTCCTAACCGACACTTGATGCCATGCTCATCCAATATGTTGAGGCAATGTCACGTATGGTCATGTTTAACTGCCATGTGAGTTCATGTTTACACATTGACTTGCTAAATCATGTTTTAATATTTTTTGTCCATGATGCTACTGTGTCTAATTGAAACAGGATTTCATGTTGTCTGATGGTGAAATCAGCCTTCATTTGGCTCTCTAAAGTCTTTGTATTCAATTTGGTACATATACCTTCCTCGCACTAAAGTCTGATCACAAAAAGCAAAAAAATTAACAGGTGAAATGTAGGAAGTGATCTGAACCTGGGAAGTATTTTTATGTCCCGGTGGTTATTGGACACTTGTTAACCCATAGAAGCATGTAATCTGGCAGGTAAATCTCACATCCTAATCCATTTTATTTATTTTTTAAGAAGTTTGGGGCAGTCCTGGAATAAAACGCATTTGCAAAGAATTTTTTAATCCAGGACTAGGGGCTTAATCTGGGTCAAGAAAACCGTCCCATAATGTCTGCCAAGATGCGCAAACCATTTTTTCCCCCCGTCAAATGTTCTTTATGATATTGTAACTATCTGGGGTTTTAGATATTTTATGGACCATCAACATTCTCAATAAAAGTCTAAAACCTGCATCTTGGTGTTGTGTGTTGGATCGAGTGGAAAATCCCACTCTTCCTGTCCTTAATCTTCTCGAATGGACAGATGAATTTGCATTCACCTTTCCATTAATGCAGGTGAATGACGAGAAGGCCCCGTTATACTATTGAGATCCAGGCTGTATCACAACCAGCCGTGATTGGGAGTCCCGTAGGGCGGCGCACACTTGGCCCAGCGTCGCCCGGGTTAGGCCGGTGTTGTAAATAAGAATTTGTTCTTAACTGACTTGCCTAGTTAAATAAAGGTTACATTTAAAAAAGATGCCCCACCCTAGGTAACTCGTAGAGCCAAACATACGGTTTACACTAGATTACACAGCCACAAAGTCAAAATTGGCTAGCTTTTTGTCTTAATTAAGGTTAGGCATAAGGTTAGCAGTGTGTCATTTTCAGGTCAGTGCTTGACTTGGACTGAAATAGTTGCAGGTACTCATTTTGGATAACGGTACTGTTTACATTTAGGTGAAGGAGCTCCACAATACTTTTGCTGAGATTCTATAATAGGAACAGAAGCTCAAGCAGTAGAAATGTTATGGTTCCGGTACTCTGCTCCTTTCAGCTCCTGCCTAAATCATGCACTGGGTTAAGTTTAAAATAACATTTTAAGATAAATTGTAGAGAGGCGGGGTTTAGCCATTCTTGTGGCTGTTAACTAGTGACGAAACTAACATAGCAGGCGTAAAAGAAAGACTTCCAACTTCAGTGCGTTCAAGACGACTGAACTCGAGAACAATCTTTTGAACGGTCATCCAACTCGGAATTCCAGAGCTCCAACCTGGAGATCACTGACGTCATGATTTGCGTGTCCTAGACCTTTTTGCAAGGCCCACTTCCGCTCAACTTCCTACCCGAGACATAGCTTCATGTCCCGATCGCGTCCTGTAAGGTTGATTGTAGCCATACTAGCCTCTAAGTCTCGTATGATCTCAGTATATTAATATTTCATTTCTATAGCTTTTTATTTTTATCATTCTTATTAAAAATTCTGCTTATCTGTTCAGTTAGATTTTTGTAATTCGATTGTGTTTGTCTCTTAGCTAGCTAAACTCAGCAAAAAAAGAAACGTCCTCACTGTCAACTGTGCTTATTTTCAGCAAACTTAACATTTGTATGAACATAAGATTCAACAACTGAGACATAAACTGAACAAGTTCCACAGACGTGACTAACAGAAATGGAATAATGTGTCCCTGAACAAAGGGGGGGGGTCAAAAGAAACAGTCAGTATCTGGTGTGGCCACCAGCTGCATTAAGTGCTGCAGTGCATCTCCTCATGGACTGCACCAGATTTGCCAGTTCTTGCTGTGAAATGTAACCCCACTCTTCCACCAGGCACCTGCAAGTTCCCAGACATTTCTGGGGGGAATGGCCCTAGCCCTCAACCTCTGATCCAACAGGTCCCAGAAGTGCTCAATGGGATTGAGATCCGGGCTCTTCGCTGGCCATGACAGAACACTGACATTCCTGTTTTGCAGGAAATCACGCACAGAACGAGCAGTATGGCTGGTGGCATTGTCATGCTGGAGGGTCATGTCAGGATGAGCCTGCAGGAAGGGTACCACATGAGTGAGGAAGATGTCTTCCCTGTAACACACAGCGTTGAGATTGAGCTTGTCATTGCAGGCAGTCAGATGATGCTGTGACACACCGCCCCAGACCATGACGGACCATCCACCTCCAAATCGATCCCGCTCCAGAGTACAGGCCTCGGATTAACGCTCATTCCTTTGACGATAAACGCGAATCCGACCATCACCCCTGGGTGAGACAAAACCACGACTCGTCAGTGAAGAGCACTTTTTGCCAGTCATGTCTGGTCAGTGGGTTTGTGCCCATCATTGTTGCCTGTGATGTCTGGTGAGGACCTGCCATACAACAGGCCTACAAGCCCGCAGTCCAGCCTCTCAGCCTATTGTGGACAGTCTGAGCACTGATGGAGGGATTGTGCGTTCCTGTTGTTGCCATCCTGTACCTGTCCCGCAGGTGTGATGTTCGGATGTACCGATCCTGTGTAGGTGTTGTTACACGTGGTCTGCCACTGCGAGGATGATCAGCTGTCCGTCCTGTCTCCCTGTAGCGCTGTCTTAGGCGTCTCACAGTACGGACACTGCAATTTATTGCCCTGGCCACGTCTGTAGTCCTCATGCCTCCTTGCAGCATGCCTAAGGCACGTTCACGCAGATGAGCAGGGACCCTGGGCATCTTTCTTTGGGTGTTTTTCAGAGTCAGGACACTGAAGAGGCCTTTCTACTAAGTTTTCATAACTGTGACCTTAATTGCCTACTGTCTGTAAGTTGTTAGTGTCTTAACGACCATTCCACAGGTGCATGTTCATTGTTTATGGTTCATTGAACAAGCATGGGAAACAGTGTTTAAACCCTTTACAATGAAGATCTGTGAAGTTATCTTTGAAAGACAGGGTCCTGAAAAAGGGACGTTTCTTTTTTTGCCGAGTTTATTATCACGCTAACTAGTAAGGTGGCTAGCAATTAGCCAACGCCCCTGTCCCTTACCAACCATGGCACTGTTTTACTCAAGGAGCTTGCAAGAGCTGCCAAAGATAACAGTGACGGATGTACATCGTCTGGCCAAGACAAGTAGCAAAGCACCGACCTCCAAGTTGGAAAAAGGATTCAAACTTTGTCTCCAGTTACCTTTTCAACTATGAAGGTTAGAATAGCCAATTTGCCTATCAAACCAGACAAGGAAGTTTACTCAAAGCTGTAACGTAGTTTAAGACATGCAATTTACAGAAGCTAGCTAACATTATGATTGCTCATTCTTTTTATTTCAAACAGTTTTCGAACAGGGACAAAGTGACAGGAGAGGTCAGCATAGGAGCTTGCTGCTACAGGTCCATGAGGGAAAATGAGAAACCAGTTTGAGTGTAGGGTGAAAAGTCAGCTGTTTGTGACAGACTACATGCCGGTTACACATTCAGAGATGAAGCCTAGTCGTAGACTAAGAAGTTCCTGTCAATGGAGATCTGCATTAAGAGGCATTGCTTAGTCTAGGACTAGGCTTAACCCATATCTATGAAACCGTTCTTAGTGTAGTAATTGTTCATTTGTCTTCCTTGCTGTTTATGTAAGCTCATGTTGGACACATTAGATTCAATTTAAACAAGGGCATATACCCTTAATAGAAAAGTTTAAACCCGTATTGCTGTAATGAATTTAGTGGCTGTTGCATGTTTCGCCAGTCACTTCAGTTTGCTGGTCGTGACACATGTTGAATGATTTTTATAGTCTAATAATTTTATTTTTATATCCCTACGTAGGTTGTACTTAAGCCCTAAGAGCCAGTAACAATGACACAACATCACTGTTCATGTGTTGCTGGCACTGCATTATGCAACCACACAGTTGCATTACTATTTCAGTCTGCACACTATTCCCAGATGGGAACACCAGTCGTCCCACCTGTGCACAGAGGCCTAGCAGCAGTGGCATAAGCCAAGAACTATGGCATGTTTTAATAGCTATACCACATAACATATGGTTATAATAACATCATAATGCTAATAAATTATTTAATGAAAACATAAATCGTCTTGTGATTAGATTTAGAATTGCCCCTGTACTGTCTTTTTACAGGGTCTGCAACCTGGGCCCATAGGAAAAATGACTATCACCAAGCCCACCAAAAAGCGCATGGCAGAAGGAGGGATTAGGTGAGTATTACCTAATAGCCAGTATAGTAGGTATTAGCTGGTCATATTCTATTACACTTTGACTATATAAAATTATTTAATTTCAGGTGGTTTCAAGTACATTGTTTAGATTGGCAAACCACAGCGGCTGCTGTACACTACAGCACCCTTCTTGGAACACTCCCTGACCTCTCAGTTCTCCAGATAGAAGAGGCATACAAGAGCTTTGGCCCTCTATCCAAGCCATTGATCTGCAGCATGGGGATGTCTATGGAAAAGCATTTTGTCGACTCCCACTTTGGAAAGGTACAGGTGAGGAGCCTCTTACCAGCAGCCTCCAATCACAACGTGACACATAGTTCACCATAAGGAGACACCACCATTCCCGTCACTGCCCCTGGATGGCAACTTTCAAGGCTGCACATTTGTGCTCAGTGAAGAAGACCAGCTTCACATAGTCTCTTCAGGTGAGAGAATACAGAGACCCAGTGGTGTTCTCACTAATTGTCGTGTCCCGTATATATATATATTTACACCTTTCTTCGCATATCTTTTATATATTTTATTTTCCAAAAACTCAACTTCAAAACACTTTCCTGCAACCCGCCTCACCAATTTAATAAAAAATAAATAAATGATTTACCTCAAATCTGAAATCCACAATAGAAGCTAGCCAGAAGCTAACCAGAAGCTAGCCAGTTCGTATTTCAGCTAACCACAGTTTGTGGTCATCAGCTATTCCTTTAGCTCGAAAATCTATTGCCACTTTTGTACAATGTGACTCAGACCAGAACATACCGGACCTATTTTTCTCCATATCCCCGGATTTCAACCGCAAGCTCTGGACATTTACACCTGGATTTCGCAGCTAGCTAGCTGCTACCCGTGTGACTATTGGCTTACGTGGTTTGGTTTGATCCCCTCTACCACACGGAACCCCACTAATCTACCGACGGAAACGCACGAGGTGGCTAAAAACAGACCTCCATCTTATGCTAGCTTGCTACCGATGGCCCGGCTAGCTGTATGAATCGCCGTGACCCCAACCAACCTCTACTCACTGGACCCTTACGATCACTCGACTAAGCATCCCTCTCCTTAATGTCAATATGCCCTGTCCATTGCTGTTCTGGTTAGTGTTTATTGGCTTATTTCACTGTAGAGCCTCTAGCCCTGCTCACTATACCTTATCCAACCTTTCAGTTCCACCACCCACACATGCGATGACATCACCTGGTTTCAATGTTTCTAGAGACAATATCTCTCATCACTCAATACCTAGGTTTACCTCCACTGTATTCACATCCTACCATACCTTTGTCTGTACATTATACCTTAACTATTTTATCGCCCCCAGAAACTTCCTTTTACTCTCTGTTCTAGACGTTCTAGACAACCAATTCTCATAGTTTTTAGCCGTACCCTTATCCTACTCCTCCTCTGTTCCTCTGGTGATGTAGAGGTGAATCCAGGCCCTGCAGTGCCTAGCTCCACTCCTATTCCCCAGGCGCTCTTTTTTGATGACTTCTGTAACCGTAATAGCCTTGGTTTCATGCATGTTAACATTAGAAGCCTCCTCCATAAGTTTGTTTTATTCACTGCTTTAGCACACTCTGCCAACCCGGATGTTCTAGCCGTGTCTGAATCCTGGCTTAGGAAGACCACCAAAAATTCTGAAATGTTCATCCCTAACTACAACATTTTCAGACAAGATAGAACGGCCAAAGGGGGCGGTGTTGCAATCTACTGCAAAGATAGCCTACAGAGTTCTGTCCTACTATCCAGGTCTGTACCCAAACAATTTGAACTTCTACTTTTAAAAATCCACCTCTCTAAAAACAAGTCTCTCACCGTTGCCGCCTGCTCACCGTTGCCGACCACCCTCTGCTGTGCTCTGGACACCATATGTGAACTGATTGCCCCCCATCTATCTTCAGAGCTCGTGCTGCTAGGCAACCTAAACTGGAACATGCTTAACACCCCAGCCATCCTACAATCTAAGCTTGATGCCCTCAATCTCACACAAATTATCAATGAACCTACCAGGAACCACCCCAAAGCCGTAAACATGGGCACCCTCATAGATATCATCCTAACCAACTTGCCCTCTAACTACACCTCTGCTGTTTTCAACCAAGATCTCAGCGATCATTGCCTCATTGCCTGCATCCGTAATGGGTCAGCAGTCAAACGACCTCCACTCATCACTGTCAAACGCTCCCTGAAACACATCAGCGAGCAGGCCTTTCTAATCGACCTGGCCGGGGTATCCTGGAAGGATATTGATCTCATCCCATCAGTAGAGGATGCCTGGTTATTTAAAAAAAAAAAAGCCTTCCTCACCATCTTAAATAAGCATGCCCCATTCAAGAAATTTAGAACCAGGAACAGATATAGCCCTTGGTTCTCTCCAGACCTGACTGCCCTTAACCAACACAAAAACATCCTATGGCGTTCTGCATTAGCATCGAACAGCCCACGTGATATGCAACTTTTCAGGGAAGCTAGAAACCAATATACAGTGGGGCAAAAAAGTATTTAGTCAGCCACCAATTGTGCAAGTTCTCCCACTTAAAAATATGAGAGAGGCCTGTAATTTTCATCATAGGTACACTTCAACTATGACAGACAAAATGAGAAAAAAAATCCAGAAAATCACATTGTAGGATTTTTTATTTATTTATTTGCAAATGATGGTGGAAAATATGTATTTGGTTAATAACAAAAGTTTATCTCAATACTTTGTTATATACCCTTTGTTGGCAATGACAGAGGTCAAACGTTTTCTGTAAGTCTTCACAAGGTTTTCACACACTGTTGCTGGTATTTTGGCCCATTCCTCCATGCAGATCTCCTCTAGAGCAGTGATGTTTTGGGGCTGTTGCTGGGCAACACGGACTTTCAACTCCCTCCAAAGATTTTCTATGGGGTTGAGATCTGGAGACTGGCTAGGCCACTCCAGGACCTTGAAATGCTTCTTCCTTCGTTGCCCGGGCGGTGTGTTTGGGATCATTGTCATGCTGAAAGACCCAGCCACGTTTCATCTTCAATGCCCTTGCTGATGGAAGGAGGTTTTCACTCAAAATCTCACGATACATGGCCCCATTCATTATTTCCTTTACACGGATCAGTCGTCCTGGTCCCTTTGCAGAAAAACAGAACCAAGGCATGATGTTTCCACCCCCATGCTTCACAGTAGGTATGGTGTTCTTTGGATGCAACTCAGCATTCTTTGTCCTCCAAACACGACGAGTTGAGTTTTTACCAAAAAGTTCTATTTTTTTTTCATCTGACCATATG
Source organism: Salvelinus alpinus (assembly GCF_045679555.1). NCBI lineage: Eukaryota > Metazoa > Chordata > Actinopteri > Salmoniformes > Salmonidae > Salvelinus > Salvelinus alpinus. Next base: position 60,326,826 of record NC_092086.1, on the reverse strand, counting down.
ACATTCTCCCAATCTTCTTCTGGATCATCCAAATGCTCTCTAGCAAACTTCAGACGGGCCTGGACATGTACTGGCTTAAGCAGGGGGACACGTCTGGCACTGCAGGATTTGAGTCCCTGGCGGCGTAGTGTGTTACTGATGGTTCGCTTTGTTACTTTGGTCCCAGCTCTCTGCAGGTCATTCACTAGGTCCGTTCTTGTGATCATTTTGACCCCACGGGGTGAGATCTTGCGTGGAGCCCCAGATCGAGGGAGATTATCAGTGGTCTTGTATGTCTTCCATTTCCTAATAATTGCTCCCACAGTTGATTTCTTCAAACCAAGCTGCTTACCTATTGCAGATTCAGTCTTCCCAGCCTGGTGCAGGTCTATTTTGTTTCTGGTGTCCTTTGACAGCTCTTTGGTCTTGGCCATAGTGGAGTTTGGAGTGTGACTGTTTGAGGTTGTGGACAGGTGTCTTTTATACTGATAACAAGTTCAAACAGGTGCCATTAATACAGGTAACGAGTGGAGGACAGAGGAGCCTCTTAAAGAAGAAGTTACAGGTCTGTGAGAGCCAGAAATCTTGCTTGTTTGTAGGTGACCAAATACTTATTTTCCACCATAATTTGCAAATAAATTCATAAAAAATCCTACAATGTGATTTTCTGGATTTTTCCCCCTCATTTTGTCTGTCATAGTTGAAGTGTACCTATGATGAAAATTACAGGCCTCTCATCTTTTTAAGTGGGAGAACTTGCACAATTGGTGGCTGACTAAATACTTTTTTTGCCCCACTGTACACAGGCAGTTAGAAAAGCCAAGGCTAGCTTTTTCAAGCAGAAACTTGCTTCCTGCAACACAAACTCAAAAGAGTTCTGGGACACTGTAAAGTCCATGGAGAATAAGAACATCTCCTCCCAGCTGCCCACTGCACTGAAGATAGGAAACACTGTCACCACCGATAAATCCACTATAATTGAGAATTTCAATAAGCATTTTTCTACGGCTGGCCATGCTTTCCACCTGGCTACCCCTACCCCGGTCAACAGCACTGCACCCCCCACAGCTACTCGCCCAAGCCTTCCCCATTTCTCCTTCTCCCAAATCCAGTCAGCTGATGTTCTGAAAGAGCTGCAAAATCTGGACCCCTACAAATCAGCCGGGCTAGATAATCTGGACCCTTTCTTCCTAAAATTATCTGCTGAAATTGTTGCCACCCCTATTACTAGCCTGTTCAACCTCTCTTTCGTGTCGTCTGAGATTCCCAAAGATTGGAAAGCAGCTGCGGTCATCCCCCTCTTCAAAGGGGGGGACACTATTGACGCAAACTGCTACAGACCTATATCTATCCTACCCTGCCTTTCTAAGGTCTTCGAAAGTCAAGTCAACAAACAGATTAGCGACCATTTCGAATCCCACCATACCTTCTCCGCTATGCAATCTGGTTTCAGAGCTGGTCATGGGTGCACCTCAGCCACACTCAAGGTCCTAAACGATATCATAACCGCCATCGATAAGAAACAATACTGTGCAGCCGTATTCATTGACCTGGCCAAGGCTTTCGACTCTGTCAATCACCACATCCTCATCGGCAGACTCGACAGCCTTGGTTTCTCAAATGATTGCCTCGCCTGGTTCACCAACTACTTCTCTGATAGAGTTCAGTGTGTCAAATCGGAGGGTCTGTTGTCCGGGCCTCTGGCAGTCTCTATGGGGGTGCCACAGGGTTCAATTCTTGGACCGACTCTCTTCTCTGTATACATCAATGATGTCGCTCTTGCTGCTGGTGTGTCTCTGATCCACCTCTACGCTGACGACACCATTCTGTATACTTCTGGCCCTTCTTTGGACACGGTGTTAACAACCCTCCAGGCGAGCTTCAATGCCATACAACTCTCCTTCCGTGGCCTCCAATTGCTCTTAAATACAAGTAAAACTAAATGCATGCTCTTCAACCCATCGCTGCCTGCACCTGCCCACCTGTCCAACATCACTACTCTGGACGGCTCTGACTTAGAATATTTGGACAACTACAAATACCTAGGTGTCTGGTTAGACTGTAAACTCTCCTTCCAGACTCATATCAAACATCTCCAATCCAAAGTTAAATCTAGAATTGGCTTCATATTCTGCAACAAAGCATCCTTCACTCATGCTGCCAAACATACCCTTGTAAAACTGACCATCCTACCAATCCTCGACTTCGGTGATGTCATTTACAAAATAGCCTCCAATACCCTACTCAATAAATTGGATGCAGTCTATCACAGTGCCATCCGTTTTGTCACCAAAGCCCCATATACTACCCACCACTGCGACCTGTACGCTCTCGTTGGCTGGCCCTCGCTTCATACTCGTCGCCAAACCCACTGACTCCAGGTCATCTACAAGACCCTGCTAGGTAAAGTCCCCCCTTATCTCAGCTCGCTGGTCACCATAGCAGCACCCACCTGTAGCAGGCGCTCCAGCAGGTATATCTCACTGGTCACCACCAAAGCCAGTTCTTCCTTTGGCCGCCTCTCCTTCCAGTTCTCTGCTGCCAATGACTGGAACGAACTACACAAATCTCTGAAACTTGAAACACTTATCTCCCTCACTAGCTTTAAGCACCAGCTGTCAGAGCAGCTCACTGCACCTGTACATAGCCCATCTATAATTTAGCCCAAACAACTACCTCTTTCCCTACTGTATTTATTTATTTTGCTCCTTTGCACCACATTATTTCTATCTCTACTTTGCACATTCTTCCACTGCAAATCAACCATTCCAGTGTTTTACTTGCTATATTGTATTTACTTTGCCCTTACCTCACTTGCTCACATTGTATATAGACTTATTTTTCTACTGTATTATTGACTGTATGTTTGTTTTACTCCATGTGTAACTCTGTGTTGTTGTATGTGTTGAACTGCTTTGCTTTATCTTGGCCAGGTCGCAATTGTAAATGAGAACTTGTTCCCAACTTGCCTACCTGGTTAAATAAAGGTGAACATTCTTTTGGGAGAGAAGGGTGACTGGTACTAATGTGTACATGCAAAAGTTCTTAGGCAGGAAAGACTAAATAAGCAAGGGAGAGGCTCCTTTATCTTTCAATGAATGAAAGAGAAACAAACAAACCAATCTCTGAAATTAATTAAAAATAATTCAGTTACATGTTTCTGTCCTCTTGTCCGTGTAAATAAAAACTCTTTATAACATTTTGTTCAGAGTATAAGCAGAGGTGTTAATTAACAAATGGACTACAGGGTGTAAGACAATGGATGGTCACAGCAAAAAAAGTTAAGATGCATTGCAGTAGTAGCTCATTGTTCCTTGGCCCATGCCTTCAAAAGAGGCCCAAAACTGGGAGTTTTGTGAAAAGGCAAGCCACAGCCCAGATGCTTCCCATCGGTGACATGAGGATCTCTTGGACATGGTAGTTATTCTACAGCGAAGGTATTGCTCCCTTCAGACGTTGAAGCCCACTAGAAACTTCAATGAAATCTTAATTTCCTAACTTTCAATAAAGATGCCGCACCAACTAATAACGTTAACGTTATTAGCACTAACGTTAGCTCGGTACTGGTAGCTAACGTTTGCTAGCTAAAGAGAATCGAATTACAAAAATCACCAACTGAACGGATAAACAGAATTTAAAACAAATGATTAAAAAAAAGCTATAGAAATTATTATATTAATTTACTGATGTAATGATAAAACGAGCGACTTCGAGACTAGTATGGCTACACTCAGGCTGACAGGAAGCTATGTATAGGGTAGGAAGTGGGCGTTGCTACGTTGTGCAAAAGTTCTGTTGTCTTGAAATCCACATGACGACACAAACAGCAAGAAACACGTAGCTAGTTGCGTCATTACGCTTACGCAATGTGCCAAATCTGGAGGGAAAAAAGCAAGCAGCAACGTTTTATCTAGCTAATAAATGGTGTCAGCGGAGGAAACACAGATTCGGAGGTTCGTTTCTGGACAACTCCGTGATTGTCCTGACCTAAGGTAAACTCCCTTTTGCAGTTTCTTTAGATGAAGTCAAATCATGCATGGAAATTCCTGCTAGCTTGTGGCAAAGGTTTAACATACCATAACCGCTCTTGCGTGGTTGGCTTGCATGTTCCCCTGTATGCCGTGTCTGCTCTCTAACGCATAGGGCCCGGTTTCCCAGAAGCTAAGTTCATCATTAGAACCATAGTTAAATCTCGAGCTGTTTCCCTAAACCATCTAAAGTTGCACTTAAACGCTCATTAATTACCGATTGCCTCAGACCATTCGAATGCCTCGTTCACAATACCCATAAGCACTTCGTTTAGTGATGCAGTTCACGAACTATTCGTTATTTTTGAACGACTCTTTACTGACTGGAAAGTCGTTTTTTTAAAATGAACGACTCGTTTCATAAAAGGCGATGCATGGTCATTCAGACGTCTGTATTGAGGCCCCCGAAGGGCGCAGTGGTCTAAGCACCTCATCTCAGTGTCAGAGGCGTCACTACAGTCCCTGGTTCGAATCCAGGCTGTATCAGATCCGGCCGTGATTGGGAGTCCCATAGGGCTGCGCACAATTGGCCCAGCGTTGTCTGGGTTTGGCGGGGGTAAGCCCTCATTGTAAATAATAATGTGTTCTTAACTGACTTAAATTAAAAAATTCACTCTGCAGAAGTCAGAGCATTCATACTTTGCGGGGCAGAGCTCTTGTGAAGAAAGTTGTCCTTTGTGGATTTTATATAGTGGTTGGCAACCAACTTTAAGGTTAAGGTGCATTATTTTTTTTATTTAACTAGGTAAATCGGTTAACAAATTCGTATTTACAATGACGGCCTACCCCGGTCTAAACCCTACCCAATAATCTTGTCTCTCTCAGGAAATGAAATATATAATTAAATACTACATCCCTTGAAGATTTCCCCAGCACTCCATCATATTCGTTTTGGGGAAGATTCTTCTTGAAACATTCCAAAGAATATACCGTCTCGTCATACTGTCAGTTTCCATTCTCTGTTTCATTGAAAATGTATGTATTTCATTTTCTTTTTTTTCCCCTTACTCTGTCTCCTAGCACATTGACTCTTGGCATCTTAAGAGGGCGGTATTTGGCATGTGTTGGCCGGGACTCACTAAACCAGGAGGACAGACAGTTGATGAAGAGAGTGGTAGAGGAGGAACTGATGAGGATGCAGGTAAAGACGTTCGTGAGTAGATACGATTTTGTCAATCAATATATCTCCCTCAGACCTGGATCAAATAGGTAAGTACTTGAATTAAACTCAATTTAGTTTGCCCAGTACCATGGAACAGTCTCAAAAGTGCAAACCCTCAACCTAAACCAAGCAGATCGCAGGTACTTTCACATGTAGCCTATGTCTGTATGTATTTGTAAGTAAAGATTTTGAAATGTATTTGACCCAGAGCTGCTGTCCTACAGTCTTTCACAGTTTGATGCCCCATAACTTTTGATAAAATATTTCCTTTCTCCATTGAGGACACACAGATCTGAAGTGATTAGGTGAAAAGATGACCGCTACAGTTCTTGGGTGGTCAGGAGTGTGGAAGGAATAATTTTATAGTACATCTCGTTCTTAAATGCACTGAACAAAAATTATAAACGCAACATGTGAAGTGTTGGTCCCATGTTTCATGAGCTGAAATAAAAGATCCCTGAAATTTTCCAGGCGCACAAGAAGTGTATTTTTCTTACATTTTGTGCACAAATTTGTTTACATTCCTGTTAGTGAGCATTTCTCCTTTGATAAGATAATCCTTCCACCTGACAGGTGTGGCATATCAAGAAACTAATTAAACAGCATGAGCATTACACAGGTGTACCTTGTGCTGGGGGCAATTAAAGGGCACTCTAAAATGTGTGGTTATGTCACAACACAATGCCACAAATGTCTGATTTGAGGGAGCGTGCAATTGGCATGCTGACTGCAGGAAGGTCCACCAGAGCTGTTGCTAGAGAATTTAATATTAGTTTCTCTGCCATAAGCTGCCTCCAAAGTCGTTTTGGAGAATTTGGCAGTACGTCCAACCGGCCTCACAGCCGCAGACCATGCAGTTTGTTGTCGTAACTGACTTCAGTGGGCAAATGCTCACCTTCGATGGCCATTGGCACTCTGGCGAAGTGTGCTCTTCACGGATGAATACCGGTTTCAACTGTACCGGGCAGATGGCAGACAGCGTTTTTACCGTGCTGTTTGGTTTGCTGATGTCAATGTTGTCAACCGAGTGCTCCATGGTGGTGTTATGGTATGGGCAGACATAAACTATGGACAACAAACAGAATTGCATTTTATCAATGGCAATTTTAATGCATTGTCTTGCCATGCATCCGCCTCCATCACTTCATGTTTCAGCACGATAATATGCAACCCCATGTCGCAAGGATCTGTACACAATTTCTGAACGCTGAAAATGTCCCAGTTCTTCCATGGCCTGCATACTCACCAGACATGTCACCCATTGAGCATGTTTGGGGTGCTCTGGATCGACGTGTACGACAGCGTGTTCCAGTTCCCGCCAATATCCAGCAACTTCACACGGCCAATGAAGATGAGTGGGACGACATTCCACAGGCCACAATCGACAGCCTGATCAACTCTATGCAAAGATGTCGCGCTGCATGAGGAAAATGGTGATCACACCAGATACTGACTGGTTTTGTGATCCATGCACCTAACTATTTGTATTTTTAAAATGTGTAGGGTATCTGTGACCAACAGATGCATATCTGTATTCCCAGCCATGTGAAATCCATAGATTAGGGCCTAATGAATTTACAGTGCATTCGGAAAGTATTCCCCTTGACTTGTTCCACAATTTGTTACGTTACAGCCTTATTCTAAAATGTATTGCATCCCCCCCCCCCCCCTCAATCTACACACAGAACCCCATATTGACAAAGCAAAAACAGTTTTTTAGAAATATTTGCACATTTATAAAAAAAAATATATATTAAAAAAAACTCACATTTACTTTAGCATTCAAACCCTTTACTCAGTACTTTGAATCGCCTTTGGCAGCAATTACAGCGTCATGTTTTCTTGGGTATGACAGTACAAGCTTGACACACTTGTATTTGGAGTTTCTTCCCTTCTCTGCAGATCCTCTCAAGCCCTGTCAGGTTTCTCCCGATATGTTCAAGTCCGGGCTCTGGCTGGGCCACTCATGGCCATTCAGAGACTTGTCTTGGCTGTGTGCTTAGGGTCATTGTCCTGTTGGAAGGTGAACCTTCGCCCCAGTCTTGTCCTGAGCGTTCTGGAGCAGGTTTTCATCAAGGATCTCTCTGTACTTTGCTCCGTTCATCTTTCCCTCGATCCTGACTAGCCACTGAAAAAATTCCCCACAGCATGATACTGCCACCACCATGCATCACCATGTTTCCTCCAGACGTGACACTTGGCATTCAGGCCTAAGAGTGCCATCTTGGTTTCATCAGACCAGAGAACCTTGTTTCTCATGGTCTGAGAGTCTTTGGGTGCCTTTTAGCAAACTCCAAGTGGGCTGTCATGTGCTTTTTACTGAGGAGTGGCTTCCGTCTGGCCAGTCTACCATAAAGGCCTGACTGGTGGAGTTTTTCAGAGATGGTTGTCCTTCTGGAAGGTTCTCCCATCTCCACAGAGGAACTCTGGAGCTTTGTCATAGTGACCATTGGGTTCTTGGTCTCTTCCCTGACCAAGGCCCTTCTCCCCCGATTGCTCAGTTTGGCCGGGCAGCCAGCTCTAAGAAGAGTCTTGGTAGTTCCAAACTTCTTCAATTTAAGAATGATGGAGGCCACTGTTCTTGGAGACCTTCAATGCAGCAGACGTTTTTTTGTACCCTTGCCCAGATCTGTGCCTCAACACAATGCTGTCTCGGAGCTCTATGGACAATTCCTTCGACCTCGAGGCTTGGTTTGTGCACTGTCAACTATGGGACCTTTATATAGACGGGGTGTGTGCCTTTCCAAATCATGTCCAATTATTTGAATTGACCACAGGTGGACTCCAATCAAGTTGTAGAAACATCAAGCATGATCAATGAAAACAGGATGCATCTGAGCTCAATTTCTAGTCTCATAGCAAAGGGTCTGAATACTTATGTAAATAAGCTATTTCTGTTATTTTTTTTATAAATGTGCAAAAATGTCTACACCTGTTTTTGCCTTTTCATTATGGGGTATTGTGTGTAGATTGAGGGAACATTTTTTTAATCCATTTTTGAATAAGGCTGTAACGTAACTGTGAAAAGTCAAGTGGTCTGACTGTCCGAATGCTCTGCATTTCAATTGACTGATTTCCTTATGAACAGTAACTCAGTAAAATCTTTAATTGTTGCGTTTTTATATTTTTGTTTAGTTTATTTTGGATGAGAACTCACTACAGTTTTCCAGTCCCAATTAAATTACATTACACTCCTGGTAGGTGCATGCTGTCACGACAGTCCCGAGCTGTTGCATTTATCTCGATTTGAGCTGGTTTCGATTATAATCTGACCTGGGACCTCTGCCCCTCTCTCAGGACAGTGACAGCAGTGACAATGAAGCCATTGTTGACGTTACCCCAATGCCTCTCCACAACAAACGGAAGAGGGGTGAGGAGGAGAAAACCAAGAAAGGAGGCAGGACCAAAGCAGATAAATCCAAGGCAACGAGAGCTCGGCTTCAGTCGGCCCAATCAGGTAATTTCCAATAGTAGTGGCTCTTGGGTGAAAATCTCCTCACTTAAAACGGCACAGAACTGTTAAAAAATAATACTGTCTGCCGTACTATTTATTTATTTATATTAAACTTTTTGTTTTAAAATGTCTGAAAAGGTATATTATCCAATAACTTGAGTTCAAGTGTGTTGCAACTTGTCCACAGCTCAACTTATTATGTGCAGTACCATCTATTTAAGTTTTTAATTATAGCGGTGCAAGGAAAATGTTGCCCTTTGTCATAGTGAAAGCCCACAGTGTGTGCTGCGGTTCATATTGCTGGTCAAATATTAACTTGAGACACATTTATTCAGATTTGTGTGAACCATGCATATTATGAAGTTTTGAGACTCATCCCATGATTTGTTTTAAAGAATTAAGACTTACCATATCTGTGATAGCCACTGTATTTTAAGCAATATTTTCTCAATCTAATTTGGCCATTTTATTTTCTTGAACTATTTTAAGATTCCCCAGATTCTGGAATCGAGAGAGTGGGAAATGGAGAAAGGCAGATAGCGGAAGAAGAGGGGAAGGACATGGGAAGGGATGAGCAAGTTGAGCAAGTTTCCCAAATCGGCACCAAGAAAAACAAAGGGCGACACAAAGAAGTACACAATGGTGGGAAGACGGAAATTAGCTCAGAAAGTGATGTTGAGATCAAACCGGTGAATCGGAGGAAGAGAAAACATGACTCTGAAGTCGAGGAAGAAGATTTTGAGGAGAACAAAAAGAAGAAACGAGATGAAACCCGCAAACAGGAAAAGAACAAAGTCAATTCAGAAAGTGACAATGAAGAGGATAAAAAAAGAGAAGAAAATGTGGACGTGAAAGTGCAGAGCAAGTGTTTGAAAAGGAACCGAGGGAGGGAGAGTGGAAATGAGGAAAAGGGAAAACCATTGCAGAGAAGAGAAAGAGTGCAGGTTGTTGGGAGTGACTCGGAGCACATTGGAGAGGCTGAAGTAATGGAGCAGAAAAGGGTCAAAATACAAAGAAATGACAACGACTCCAGGTCAGAGAGTGAGGGAGAAAAGAATGACAGTGCATCTTCAGAGGAAGCCAGCGGGGGAGAGGGTGAGTTATCAAGTGGGTGTGTTCATGAGCATGCGTAAAGGCCCAAACATAGTGAAAAATCCAGGGATAGGATACCATTACGTAGCCCTATTGACAAGCGTTCAAGTATTTCCCCCTCCCTAAAGTAATTTTTCTTCTTTCTCAGATGAAACCGAAGAAGTGATGGCTAAGACGAAGGATGAGCCAGCCCAAGACTCTGACTCTGGCTCATCCCTCCCATCATTGGAGGACGAACAGGAAAGTGAGGTCAGGCCAGAACAAGTGAAAAAGAGGAAGTCTGTGGCGAAGCGGCCAATAAAGGGCGAGGACAGTGAGAGTGGATCCAAAGGTGGAAAGGTGAGGCGAGCGGCTTCTATGCCAACTCAAGCACACAGTAGGCACAGGTAGTTGCCAACACATTTTCACATTCGCAATGTACGTGTTTCAGACCTGGTTCAAATACAAATAAGTAGTTCTGAAGGTATTGGATGAATATAATACGCAGTATAGTGAAATTACAAGCCAAAGGCAAGGTGGAGCTAGTGCAATATTGCCCATGCGTCCCCAAATCCCTTCTGATTTATACAAAGTGTTGCCTGGAAACCCAACGTTGAATTGCATAGAATTCTAGGTTGGGCAGATGTTAGCGTTTTGAATCAGGAAAGTTTCCCATCCTGACCTCTACAAGCCAGAATGTTTAATAAAATAAAATTTTAACGTTGATGTAATTATACTTTCCTGTGGATATATTGTCTCGCATTCCCTACCACCAAAAGGACCAACTGCATGGACAACTGGTAAAGTATGTTAAAATATAATTTTATTCAACATTCTGGTTTGTAGAGGTTGTAAGAGGAAACTTTCCTGACTCAAATGCTTATTTCTGCCTGACGTAGAATTCTATACAATTTTATGTCTGGTTTCCAGGCAATATAAAGTGTAGAGGCAAGGGGCTCTTTCTGGAGTCGGCCTTACATGGAACCCAAACTGGCTGCGCGCATGTGCCATCGTGCGTAAATTTATTTTGTCCCCCTACACCAAACGCGATCATGACACGCAGGTTAAAATATCAAAACAAACTCTGAACCAATGACATTAATTTGGGAACCAATGGCATTAATTTGGGGTCAGGTCGAAAAGCATTAAACTTGTATGGCAATTTAGCTTGCACTTGCTAGCTAATTTGTCCTATTTAGCTAGCTTGCTGTTGCTAGCTAATTTGTCCTGGGATATAAACATTGAGTTGTTATTTTACCTGAAATGCACAAGGTCCTCTACACTGACAATTAACCCACCATAAACCGATCAACCGAATCGTTTCTAGTCATCTCTCCTCCTTCCAGGCTTTTTCATCTTTGAACTTATATGGAGATTGGCATCGACTCTTTCATAGTATTACCACGACAACCGGCAAAACAGTTCGTCTTTCAATCACCTACGTGGGTATAACCAATGAGATGGCACGTGGGTACCTGCTTCTATAAACCAATGAGGAGATGGGAGAGGCAGTACTTGCAGCGCGATCTGCGTCAGAAATAGAAATGACTTCTATTTTAGCCCTTGGCAACGCAGACGCTCGTTGGCGCGCCCGAGCAGTGTGGGTAGCAAAAGAAATTTGCCATATTTTCCTACATTTATTTTGCAACGTGAGTGGTGTAGTCAGGGTATTCGCCTAGGCTAATCCTGGAAAAATGTGCTCCATCCATGTAACATGAAGGACAACACGGCGGTAGCCAGGCTGAAGCGTTACATCGCCCTCTGTGGTGTGAGACGGAACTACAAGAAGCTCCTGGATGGCTGCTGCTCCATCAAGTCAAAGGTGGCTGTGCTGAAGAGGGAGCTTGAAGAACTGGGTGTCGAAGGTAATTGGGGAGGCAGGGGCAATGAATTCGAATTCTCTCTTTGTCTGTATGCCCTCGCTTACTCCACCAAATTGAAAATATTTCAATGGACTGGATAGGTTGTACGCAATAGCTCCATGTAGCCTTTCAATTGGTTAAAGGGCGAATCCACTATTGTTTACACCTATGTGATGCTTTTAAAGTCCTGTTTATACCTAGCGCTAATATGTGTCCTTTGTCCTGATCTTGTCAACATTCTGATTGTGCACACATTTTGACATACACATGGTATAAAAATGTCTATCCGTCCACTGTGCCGCATTGTTACCAGATTTCCAGGACCCTGCCTGTATGCATAATTGTTTTAATAATATTAAATGTATTTAAAGACTCTTATTGATGTCATAAGTCAATGGTGCCACCTGTCAATGATTTGAGGGTGAGATGACGATGATTTTAAATGGCTTCACTGTCCAGATGCGTCTACACTTGTAAGTATATCCAGACACGATGCGTGCCTGACTACCTCTGAATGTGATCAGATCTTCCTAATCACCATCAGATCACAATGCGTATTTTAATCGTCTATACCTATATAAAAAAAAATGGGGACAATCAGAATGTGGACAAGATTAGTACAAAGGACACATTAGCACCAGGTATAAACGGGGCTGATATCTGTGAGGTGGAGTGAGCCATGGTGGCATTGCTGGACAGTGGGAAACTTGCTGGGGACTAATGGCTTCTGTCTCTCCCCCTCAGGCCAGCCTTCTATAGAGAAGTGTAAGAAAGCCAGACTTAAGAGAGAGGAGGCTCAGGAGTTGGCAGACCTAGATGTCGGCAACATCATAACTACACAAGGTGACATTTTCGCCCACTCCTTAATCAACTGCTCGCTTCTAGATCTTAGCTGATTGCATACCCCTGACCATGCACTCTGATTGGCTAGGTAGATGTTTTTCTGTTCTATTGCTTTCATAATCTTATCCAATCTTCTTCGTCTTTGTTTCAACTTTAGGTACAGGGAATACGTGTTGAAGCACAAACTGTAGATCTGAAATCGAAATGTAGATCAAATGAAGAAAGTAAATCAAGTTAGACTGGTTGTAATTTTTTTTAACCTAAAGTAGCAATAAACAGGGTGTCTGAGGGTCCTTAGTCTTCAAGCCTTTAAAAATCTGAAATGAATTTAAGGCTTAATGTCATCAATTTAGTTTTCAAAGGTCTTAAAACGGATGGAGACGACTACATTGTTTCTGTTATATTGTGCTGCTGCTTAATTCTTGCATCATCAACATCAAATAATACTTGAGGTGCACTTTCAAGATGGAGAGCCCTCCACATGTGCACTTCTGTGTGTGCACATAATGTGTGTGTGCGCGAGTCTGGCCATTGCCAGAGGGGGGAGAGAGAAGAGGTCAAGGTAGCCTATACAATTTGATAGACCACGACATTAACTAGAGTTGTCCTCTTACCAAATACATTTTGCTTACGTCGGTGGTAAGGCTACACAACGTTCCTGCAGATTTTTTGGGGGTTCTTAAACCATTCTTTTGTCAACAGTAAGGTGCATTAACCTGCTTCCTGTAATGAACGTATCTGCCCCTATTTCGCTTCTCTCGCACTCCCGCTCCCCCTTTGCACACAGAGTAAAAGGAGAGTTGCAACTCTAGTTAATGTTGTAAATACTACCGCCATAACTGTTAACCTACCAGCATTTACACCCGGTTCACATGACCGAAAGAAAGACTGACTAATAGGCCCCAATTGGCCTATTTAGTGTCACCATGTAAGTCTGTGCGTGTTCAGTCGAGCAAATAATGTAGTGAGCGTGCCTAAATATACAATTGTGTGTTGTCTTTGTGACCGGTATAGTGTTTCATCAGTGATCATTTTTGCTTGCATGATTTTGAATTGGGTTATGGCCTATTTAGTGTCACCATGCAAGTCTGAGTGTTCAGACTTATTCTTTGACAGGTGTTGCTCGGATTTTGCGCAAGGAAAACAATACGTGATTCGATAAATTGAACTAAGTCCTGCGCATAAGCTATACATGAATATAGTGACACTATAGGAAAGATGGTTTAGAAACTTGGGAATCAAGCTTGAGTTATCAGTGTGGCCCTATCACCTTGACATGTTGAAATAATGTATCTTCACACATAGAATAGAAACCTTCAGGCTTCTGTCATAACTGTCAATTTATTGGGAAAAAATTTTACAATTACAGGGGGCAGTTTGGGGAAAAAACGAATCCCGTCCGATTCGTCCTCTGGAATAACTAATCCTGTGCAAATACAGTGGGGCAAAAAAGTATTTAGTCAGCCACCAATTGTGCAAGTTCTCCCACTTAAAAAGATGAGAGAGGCCTGTAATTTTCATCATAGGTACACTTCAACTATGACAGACAAAATGAGAAAAAAATCCAGAAAATCACATTGTATGATTTTTTTATGAATTGATTTGCAAATTATGGTGGAAAATAAGTATTTGGTCACCTACAAACAAGCAAGATTTCTGGCTCTCACAGACCTGTAACTTCTTCTTTAAGAGGCTCCTCTGTCCTCCACTCGTTACCTGTATTAATGGCACCTGTTTGAACTTGTTATCAGTATAAAAGACACCTGTCCACAACCTCAAACAGTCACACTCCAAACTCCACTATGGCCAAGACCAAAGAGCTGTCAAAGGACACCAGAAACAAAATTGTAGACCTGCACCAGGCTGGGAAGACTGAATCTGCAATAGGTAAGCAGCTTGGTTTGAAGAAATCAACTGTGGGAGCAATTATTAGGAAATGGAAGACATACAAGACCACTGATAAAAGGGCGAATCCACTATATGGCTTTATGTTGCAGCTTCAGCAACACATACAGAGCGATAAACACTTTGTTCTGTTGTGGCGAGGAGAGAGGAAACCGGTGCTAGTCAGTCACTCGTTGTTGTTTTTTTTGTTGTTTTTTTTACAAAGCGCAGCAAGTCAGCCCGGCACAATCAAATCAATTGCTGGTTGGACTCACTCGTAATTTGTATGACTGACTTAATTATTTAATCAAACCATGTGCTGAAAGCATCAGACAAGCTCAATGTTTATAGTTGATTTGATTAGAACGCATATGTGTCAGTATATGAGGAAAATAGACATGGAAAAATGTAGACCAATCGATTGGTTGAAATATTGTTTGGGTGTGGGGGAAAGCCCTAATTTGAGAAGATGCGCCAGCGGAGCGGAGCACGACATTTGCGGTGTATACATCAAGTAGCCTATATAGTCATACCAATGGAAAGTTTTTGTAGGACATTACATTTACTGTTCGATCAATTGCATGGCTATCTAGCAGCAATATCATATTTAGAGTAAATACACATGTGTATTTGGGGAGTTTCTCCCATTCTTCTCTGCAGATCCTCTCAAGCTATGGATGGGGAGCGTTGCTGCACAGCTATTTTCAGGTCTCTCCAGAGATCGGGTCCAAGCTCTTGTCCCGAAGCCACTCCTGCGTTGTCTTGGCTGTGTGCTTAGGGTCGTTGTCCTGTTGGAAGGTGAACCTTTGCCCCAGTCTGAGGTCCTGAGCACTCTGGAGCAGGTTTTCATCAAGGATCTCTCTGTACTTTGCTCCGTTCATCTTTGCCTCGATACTGACTTGTCTCCCTGCCGCTGAAAAACATCTCCACGGCATGATGCTGCCACCACCATGCTTCACCGTAGAGATGGTGCCATGTTTCCTCCAGACGTGATGCTTGGCATTCAGGCCGAAGAGTTCAATCTTGGTTTCCTCAGACCAGAGAATCTTGTTTCTCATGGTCTGAGATTTTTTTGGTGCCTTTTGGTAAACTCCAAGCGGCCTGTCATGTGCCTTTTACTGAGGAGTGGCTTCCGTTTGGCCACTCTACCATAAAGGTCTGATTGGTGGAGTGCTGCAGAGATGGTTCTCCCATCTCCACAGAGGAACTCTGGAGCTCTGTCAGAGTGACCATCAGGTTCTTGGTCACCTCCCTGACCAAGGCCCTTCTCCCCCGATTGCTCAATTTGGCCGGGCGGCCAGCTCTAGGAAGAGTCTTGGCGGTTCCAAACTTCTTCCATTTAAGAATGGAGGACACTGTGTTCTTGGGGACCTTCAATGCTGCATCCATTTTTTTATTACCCGTCTCCAGATCTGTGCCTCGACACAATCCTGTCTCGGAGCTCCTCGGACAATTCCTTCGACCTCATGGCTTTGTTTTTCCTCTGACATGCACTGTCAAGTATGGGACCTTTTTATATAGACAGGTGTGTGCCTTTCCAAATCATGTCCAATTATTTGAATTTACCACAGGTGGACTCCAATTTGTAAAAACATCTCAAGGATTATCAATGGAAACAGGATGCACCTGAGCTCAATTTTGAGTCTAATAGCACAGGGTCTGAATACTTATGTAAATAAGGTATTTCTGTATTTTGTTTGCCCCCAAATTTGATAAACTGTTCATTTTGTCGTTATTGGGTATTGTGTGTAGATTGAGGATTAACATTTTTTTTATATATATATAATTTTAGAATAAGGCTGTAAGCCAAGAGCTTTGAATACTTTCCGAAAGTACTGTACTTAGTTACATATGAGAAAATCAGTCAATTGAAGTAAATAAATGAGGCCCTAATCTATGGATTTCACATGACAGGGAATGCAGATATGCATCTGTTGGTCAAACACCTTGTAATAAATTGGGCCTCACAACAGGCTTCAGGATCTGGTCACGGTATTTTTCATAAAATGCAATAATGTTCGTTGTCTGTAGCTTATCCCTGCCCATACCATAACCTCACTGTCACCATGGGGCACTCTGTTCACAACATTGACATCCGTAAACTTCTCGCTCACATGATGCCATACACATGGTCTCCGGTTTTGTGTCCGGTTGGACATACTGCCGAATTCTCTAAAATTACATTGGAGGCGGATTATGGTAGAGAAATTAACATTCAATTCTCTGACAACTTTGGTGGACATCTCTGCTGTAACATGCCAATTGCGTTCTCCCTAAACTTGAGACATCTGTGCCATTGTGTCAAAACTGCATATTTTAGTGGTCTTAGGGTCCCCAGCATGAGGTGCACCTGTGTAATTATCATATCAAATTGTCACATGCGCTAAATACAGCAGGTGTAGACCTTACTGTGAAATGCTTACTTACAAGTCCTTAACCAACAATGCAGTTCAGAAAATATTTACTAAATTAACTAAAGTAAAAAGTAACACCGTAACAAGGCTATATACGTGGGTAGATGTTAGTTGAGGTAATTTGTACATGTAGGTAGGGGTGAAGTGACTATGTATAGATGATAAACGGCAAGTAGCAGCAGTGTAAAAACAATGGGGTGGGGGGGGGGGGTGTCAATGTAAATAGTCTGGTTGGCCATTTGATTAATTGTTCAGCAGTCTCATGGCTTAGGGGTAGAAGCTATTAAGGAGCTTTTTGGAACTGTTGCTTTGCAGAAGCAGAGAGAACAGTTTATGACTGGGTGGCTGGAGTCTTCGACAATTTTTTGGGCTTCCCTCGGACTCAGCCTAGTATATAGGTACTGGATGGGAGGAAGCTTGACCCCAGTGATGTACTGGGCCGTATGCACTACCCTCTTTAGTGCCTTGCAGTCTGATGCCGAGCAGTTGCCATACCAGGCGGTGATGCAACCGGTCAGGGCTCCCGAGTGGCGCAGCAGTCAAGGCACTGCATCTCAGTGCAAGAGGTGTCACTACAGTCCCTGGTTTGATTCCTGTATCACATACGGCCATGATTGGGAGTTCCATAGGGTGGCGTACAATTGGCCCAGCGTCGTCTGGGTTTGGCCGTGGTAGGCCGTCATTGTAAATAAGATTTTTTTTCATAACTGACTTGCCTAGTTTAATAAGGTTTAATAAAAACATGTTTAAATGCTCTCAATGGTGCAGCTGTACACTTTTGAGGTTCTGGGGACCCATGACAAATCTTTTTCCTGAGGGGGAAAGGAGCTGTCTTGCCCTCTTCACGAATGTCTTGGTGTGTTTGAACCATGATAGTTTGTTGGTGATGTGGACATCAAGGAACTTGAAACTCTTGACACGTTCCACTACAGCCCCTCGATGTGAATGGGGGTGTGTTCATCCCTCCTTTTCCTGTAGTTCACGATCAGCTTCTTTGTCTTGCTCACGTTGAGGGATAGGTTGTTGTCCTGGTACCCCACCCATCAGGCCTACCACCGTTGTCATCAGCAAACTTAATGATGATGGTGTTGTAGTCATGCTTGGCCACGCAGTTGTGGGTGAACAGGGAATACAGGAGGGGACTAAGCACACAACCCTGCGGAGCCCCTGTGTTGAGGATCAGCGTGGCAGATGTTGTTGCCTACTCTTAACACCTGGGGGCATCCTGTCAGGAAGTCCAGGATCCAGTTGCAGAGGCAGGTGTTTAGTCCCAGGGTCCGTAGCTTAGTGATGAGCTTTGTGGGCACTGTGGTGTTGAAATCTGAGCTGTAGTCAATGAACAGCGTTCTCACATACGTGTTCCTTTTGTCCAGGTGTGGAGTGCGATTGAGATTGCGTCATCTGTTGGGAATTGGAGTGGGTCTACGTTGTCCGGGAGGATGGTGTTGATGTGAGCCATGACCAGCCTTTCAAAACACTTCATGGCTACTGGCGGGAGTCATTTAGGCAGGTTCTTCGCCTTCTTGGGCACAGAGACTATGGTGGTCTGCGTAAAACATTTACCATAGGTATTACAGACTCGGTCAGGGAGAGGTTGAAAATGTCGGTGGAGACACTTGCCAGTTGGTCCGTGCATGCTCGGAGTTCACGTCCTGGTTATCCGTCTGGCCCCGCGTCCTTGTGATTGTTGACCTGTTTAAAGGTCTTGCTCACATTGGCTACGGAAGGCGTGATCACACTGTCATCCGGAACAGCTGGTGCTCTCGTTCATGCTTCAATGTTGCTTGCCTTAAGCAAGCGTAAAAGGCATTTAGCTGGTCTGGTAGGCTTGCGTCACTGGGCAGCTTGCAGCTGGTTTTCCCTTTGTAGTTTGTAAAAGTTTGCAAGCCCTGCCACATCCGACGAGTGTCAGAACCGGTGTAGTAGGATTCAATCTAGTCCTGTATTGCCGCTTTGCCTGTTTGATTGTTCGGATTAATTAGCTCTAGCCTTTTTGCTCTGTGCGGATGTTGCCTGTAATCCATGGCTTCTGGTAGGGATATGTATGTACAGTCACTGTGGGGACAATGTTGTTAATGCAATTGTTGGAGACTGAGGTGGTATACTCAATGATATTGGATGAATCCCGGAACATATTCCAGACTGTGCTAGCAAAACAGTCCTGTAGCGTAGCATCTGCGTCATCTGACTACTTCCGTATTGAGTGAGTCACTGGTGCTTCCTGCTTTGGTTTTTGCTTGTAAGCAGGAGTCGGGAGGATAGAATTATGGTCAGATTTGGGCCGGGGTCTCGGAGAAGCAGTAAATATGTTGCATCGGACTCAATAAAGAAAAAAATCTTTGTCCAGTTTGACGTTAGTAATCGCTGTTCTGATGTCCAGAAGCTCTTTTCGGTCATAAGAGACCGTAGTAGTAGCAACATTATGTACAAAATAAGTTTGAAACAATGTGAAAATAGCACAGTTGATCACAAACCCGTAAAACGGCAGCCATCCCCAACAGCGCCATTACATGTCATGCTGTTTAATCAGCTTCTTGATATGCCACACCTGTCAAGTCGATGGATTATCTTTGCAAAGGAGAAATGCTCAAACAGGGATGTAAACAAATGTGTGTTTTGTGTGTTTTTGTGCATAAAGAAACATTGGACCAACACCTTACATGTTGCATTTTATATTTTTGTTCAGTGTAGATGACCGGCAGGGTCAAATAATAATCACATTGGTTGTAGAGGGTGCAATTTAAAAAAAAATTAAACTAGCCAAGTCAGTTAAGAACAAATTCTTATTTACAATGACGGCCTAACCCGGATGATGCTGGGCCAATTGTGCACCGCCCTATGGGACTCCCAATCACGGCCGGGTGTGATATAGCCTGAATTCGAACCAGGGTCTGTAGTGACGCCTCTAGCAATGAGGTGCAGTGCCTTAGACCGCTGCGCCACTCGGGAGCCCCTACATGTCAGCACCTCAGGAGTAAATGTCAGTTGGCTTTTCATAGCCCGAGCATTCAGAGGTGGAGACAGCAGGTGCGGGAGGGAGAGATCCTGTGAACAGGTCAGGGAGCAGTTTGTTTTATTGACAATGGTGCTGGCTCCACCAGTCCTCACACATTGGGCAACTGAGATATTATGTTTTTGTTGTTGATCTCTGGTAATGTGCGACTAAACCCTGGGCCGGGAGATACCATGCAATCTCTACCGAGTCACCTTTGATTTTTAATACAGAGCAGGTTTTTTGACAACTTGTCACTATTTTTAAATGCAGTCAAAGAGAACCTAAACAACCCTACTAAGTTCTGGAAGATTATCAAATCAGTGTAGGTTTCTAAATAACCAATTTCATACCCAGCATTTGGAAATCAGCTTATATCCTCCCACTGCTCTAGGGTGGAGATCCCTCAGATACTAATAACTATCGTCCTATCTCTAAATTCCCTATCCTGGCCAAAGTCTATGAATCCCTGGTGAACTCAGTTAAACTTAATTGAAAAAAACATACTGAGCGGGGTTCAGTCTGGCTTTAGATCGGGGCACAGCACCACAACTGCAGCTATGGCCGTGGCAAATGACGTCATTAATGCACTTGATAAAAAACAATATTGTGCTGCTCTGTTTGGATTTATCAAAGGCCTTTGATTCAGTTGACCATGAATTGTTGCTAGCTAGACTCGGAAACATTGGTCTCAGTGAAGGGGCAGTAAATTGGTTTAGGAACTATCTTTCTGACAAAACAATGTGTATATACTGACAATCGTAAGTCTAGCTTTCTTGAGATTAATAGAGGTGTGCCCCAGTGTTCCATTTTAGCTCCTGTGTTATGCAACCAGCAAAGTTACATCTATATACAGTCATATATTCATGTGCTCCTTCTCTGGTTCAGGCTGTTGGCAAGCTCCAGACTGCTTTTCAGTCACTGCAGGCCTCCCTTTTATGGTCTTGAATGTACAAATGTACCTTTACCAGACCTAGAACTCTGCCAGAGAATGTTAGCATTGTCACATCTTATCCATTGAAAAAGTGGCATCCTACAATTACCTAGGAATTTGGTTGGATGACAAGTTGTCCTTCAAAGTTCATGTGGGTAGTCTTATGACAGAGCTTAAATTGAAATTGGGTTTTTATTTTCGTAATAAGGCTTGCTTCCCGCTTATGACAATTACACCAGATAGGACAGAATGACCCTAGCCCCCTGGGCCAACAACGCAGGATATAACCCCACCCTACTTTGCCAAAGTACAGCCCCCACACCACTAGAGTGATATCAAGACCACCAAGTTACTACCTTGAGACAAGGCTGAGTTCAGCCCACGAAGATCTCCCCCACCGCATGAGCCTGAGGAGGCTTTAAACAGGACAGGAAGATCACGTCAGTAACTTAATCCACTCAAGTCGAGTATAACGAAAAAAGCCTGACGTTACACCCCCTCCTAGAGACGGCATGGCAGAGCACTCGTAAAGCCAGTGACGTGTCCCTCTTAATAGGTTCAGAGAATCCCAGTGGAGAGAAGGGAGCCGGCCAGGCAGAGACGGCAAAGGCGGTTCGTCACTCCAGTACCTTGCTGTTCACCTTTGCACCCCTGGGCCAGACTGCACTCAATCATAAGACCTAATGAAGAGACGAGTCTTCAGTAAAGACTTAAAGGTCAAGACCGAGTCATCTGCATCTTTCACATGGATAGGCAGACCATTCCATAAAAATAAGGGAAAGCCCAGAGTATAGTTCTTGCACACTGAATAATGGCATTATTTTATTGTACTTTTTGGTTGTAGGCTAATGTTCTAATGTTATAGCATAATACCTCCAGGAGAGCTACTGGGCATGTAGACTTTTTGTTCCAGCCCTACTCTAAACACCAGATTCTACAAATCAACTGCTCAACCGGACCTTGTTAAGCTGACTTGGGTGTGTTTGAGCAGTGCTTGATCAAAAGCCTGCACACCCAGTGGCCTAGCTCTCCAGATGACCAGTTGTTTTATACTATAACAGTGCTGTATATTTAACTTTTAAGGCTTCGGTTTCAGTGGTATCGTTATGGTATTGAGTATCATTATAGCTGGTATTGGTATCGAAGCCAAAATTCTTAGTTTATGATCTAGCTAATGATTTAGCCAATTGGAGTAGCCTAAACAAATGCAGATGGGCAACCTCATACTTCAGCCATCTATAGCCAAGCCACTATGCTATTACATCCATTAGGCTACAGGAGAATGCTTATTGCTAAAATAGCACACCTGCCTAAGGCTATAGTCTTTGACGCAAGAGCCATCCCTAAACATATGGGAATATTAGCAGGTGTGTGGCACGCGGACCTCAATTTTTATTAAATTGTATTCAAAATGGCATTAAAGATCTTAAGTCTCTTAAATTCAACTTCATGGAACCTGCAGATGCCCTGAATAAAATCCGATGCTATAGGCCATGCAAAAATGGGTCTCAAAACAGGATTTAAAAGCCTCAGTGGAATCTGCCTCTCGTACCGGACAGAGTAAATTACCTCTGCTATAATGACACTGCTGCTAACTACTCACTCAACATAAATCAATGTGTCACCTATGAAGACAGTGGTAGGGTAAAACAAAGAATGTTCACATTGATGGACGTACTAACTGATAAATTAACTACTAATGTTCTCCCTCAGGTCGTCCAAAGCGGAGAGGGGTGTCCATATGGCAGCAACAGTCCTCCCCTCCAACCTCTGCTTATAAGCGTGTAGTCAACTCAAGCTCAGATAGTGAAGAGGACAGTCACGCAGGCAGGGGGCGCAAGAGAGCCACAGACTGGAGTAATCTGCAGGGGATCATCAGTGATGACGCAGACAGCAACTGACAGGCTTTGCTCTTCTGGTCAGGAGGATCAAGTTGCCTCCAGACTAGAGGTCTTCTCAGGTCCAAAAAGTTGGACCGGTTCCGAAATGGACCTGGGGCTTTCCCACCCAGACTCGATATGCATAAAACATTCTAGACCTGTTCCTGGTTGGCTCCACACCCGATCCGAATGAGAAAAGCAACAGAAAAGTATTTTTTTTAAAGCTACTTTATTAATTCTGGAAATGAACCCGACCGGGTATTCGGGTACAGGTGGGTCTGTGAAGACCGTCACTTTAGCATTTTCCTCTACACTATGGAAGTTTAGTTGCTAGTTGTTTACCGCCCATTTTAGCTTAATGTTGTCTGTATGGTTCTCTGATACACATGATTAAGGCCTAGATTCAATCAGACCAGCGATGGCAAACACTTGCATAGCAGATGTTTTGGTGGTGTCAGAGGTGGAACTGTGTTAGCGCCGTCAAATCTGTGAGCAGCTGCTGTTGCGGTCATTGTCACAAAGCCACACCTGCCCCACTGGTATTAAAGTTCACAATGAGGAAGTGTCGGCTATAAAGAAATAATTACATTCAAATGGAAAAATCATTAACGAAATAATTAGGATTTCTATCATCCTAATCGAGGTGTAGTTCCAGTGTTCTAACTTGTAAACAAGGCTGAATGGGATTTATTTTATGAGCGACTCCGTGCAGCCAATGGCAAAGTCCGCATTAGGTGTAATGCTTGGAGCCACTTGTGGATTTGACGGCTTTAAAACAGTTCGACCTCTGACACCACTTGTTTTCTAAAGCGGATCTGATTGAATAGAACCCAAAATCAGTTTCTTCCCTCATTAAAACACTTAGTTGTAGGCTAAACACACTTTTGCAATATAAGCTTTTGCCTTAACTACTTCAGTGTTGCCGTGTACAAAGAAAAAAGGTATATTCTTGTATATAGGCACGCAAATATGACTATTTTCCTTCTATTGCCTGTTTGAGACATGTTAGGTTAGCTGTTGAGTGAAGTGTGTGATTTATATTACTATTAGTGCTGTGTTCTGTTCCATTTAAGTCATGATTCAATAAAGCTTTAGATTTGTATAAATGGTAAGCGTGTTGTCCTTTTCATTGATCAAATAAGGTTGACACCGGTTGCTTTTCAATTTGAACATTCTCAGATTTTAGGACACTAGCACCACCCTGTCCTTACATTCCCGTATTCAAATCCACTAATCAAATCAGTGACTTTGCTTCACAGTCAATTTGAGACTTTTGGATTATTATTTGGACATGATGTGCGAAAAATGCTAATATCGGTATGACTTGAATGGGAATCTTGCCACAAATGCTAAAACATTTGCATTTGGAAACGGTGCCAAGGAAATGAAACAAAAGCATCGATTGCTGTCCAACCTTGCCCATAGCCTGGGGTGTTTACATTCCACTGATTCTGTTTGTATTTATTTATGTCCCACCACTTTCCGTTTGCTTTTGTCCAAGAAACGTTTTGCAAAAGACTTGGCGGAATGACAATACCCCTGTTTACAGGGTAAAGAAATCAAAATGTATTTTTATTTGGGTGGCCTAACCCTTTAAACCAAGCCTAAAAGTTTTGAAAAACTGGATAATGGAGATAGTAAGACTAAGAGATCCAAATAACTCATTTTTAAGAGGCTTAACATTGAGGCTAACTGTATATGTTTAGTTCATATTTAAACAAAATACACAAACCAATTTGAGTACAGTGGAACGCAGATCAGCAACAGATTATATGCTGGTACAACGCATTAGCATACGGACTCATTCGTCCGGTCCGTCACGAGTAAGATCCGTTCAAGGTTGCAATTTGACAGGTCTGTATTTGCTACTCGGTTATTTTCTTTTCTCTTAACTACATGTTATCACGTATTAGAAGAAATGAATGCATCATTTATGTTCTCGTAAATCCTCAAGCGATTTATGTTACATTGCTTGTTCGTTATAACAACTAATAAAAGGTTAGCTCAGAAATGCAAGATCTAATCAAAACAATGGATAAACCCAGTCGGTCATCTCTCGTGGAGGTGAAACCGCGAGAATCCGTATAGGCTAACGTTTAATTATATTATGGGTCATGGCTAGAAGGGATCCAGATTTTGTCAAATTAACGCGCATTTTAGCTAAACCTTTAATTAACCTGAACACAATTCTCCTTATCTGCTACGAAAAATCAAATCTGACGTTAATTTGATAAAAACTGGATCCCTTCTAGCGATGACCAGAATGATGTGATTATGAGCAGCAGTAGTTCCTGGTTTAGGGTTTTTGTTATTGATTATTTGGACAAAGATTGGGCGAAGGCTTGATTTTGATCTGCCCGTGTGCAGATAATAAACGGTTTCAACTAGATTCCATAGCCACAAAGTCACAATTGGCTATATCATAACAAACATTTTTGTTATGATATAGTAACGCGTCGAACACACCGACAGTGTAGTTGCGCAAAATATTACACAGCGTCATCTGGATATGTATGCAACAAAAGTTCAACATTCACCTTCTGCTACCATTTTTGTCAAGCCTTCTATGCATACAGTTTGACGGATACGTTTGATAAATCCAACATATGCACCACACCGAACGCTCTGCAACAATGCTGCAAGGCAAACGCAGTTGTTTCATTGGAAATGAATGTAATTCAGGTGTACAAAAATGCAATTTTTGCTCCCCAATCCACCTGACGGAGCTTGAGATGATCTGCAGAGAAGAATAGGAGAAACTTCCCAAATACAGGTGTGCCAAGATTGTAGCGTCAAGGCTGTAATCACTGCCAAAGGTGCTTCAACAAAGTACTGAGTAAAGAGTATGAATACTTATGTAAATGTCATATCTGTTTTTTTATATATATAAGTTAGCTAACATTTCTAAACCTGTTTTTGCTTTGTCATTATGGGGTATTGTGTGTAGATTGATGAGGGATTTTTTTTTTATTTTAATCAATTTTAGAATAAGGCGGTAATGTAACAAAATGTGGAAAAAGTCAAAGGATCTGAATACTTTCCGACTGCACTGTATGTTGAAAGTTTATGAATGTCATTTGTAATAATCTAGCCTATATTGTAGTAAAAACTGAGTCATACAAAGATATAACACCATTCAATTATATTTTTTCCAGAACAAAAATGTGTCGTTAGCTATCATCTTTCAATATTCCAGGTTTATTGATAGCCCTGATAAAGACTCATTAGATTATGTGCTGCAACAGGACTAGAGACTACTAGGCTATACTAACTGCATATTATAAACTGGGTAGTTTGGCTCCTGAATGCTGAAAGCCGTGGCATATCAGACTGTATACCACGGTTGTATGACAAATCAATGTTTTTTCTGTTCAAATTACGTTGGTAACCAGTTTATAATAGCATTAAGTTACCTCGGGGGTTTGTGGTATATGGCCAATATACTACGGCTAAGGGCTGTGTCCAGACACAACGCGCTGCTTCGTGCTTATGAACAGCCCTTAGCCGTTGTATTTTGTTCATATACCACACCCCCTTGGTTCTTATTGCTTAAATATAACACATTTCTTTATTGCCAAAATATATCTTTTGTATTTCAAGTATGGAAGAGGACAGTCCGGAAGAGTTTCTTGCAGAGTTCAAGGAGAAACATCTAGGTGCTTGGGGAATTGTCCAGATAACTGCTGGCACAGGGCTAGCTGTCTATGCCATGTGGGCAGGGGTTCTCATGCCAGGATTTCGAAAAGTCCCTCTGAGGTTACAGGTAAGACCTGGGTCATGTTCACTGGGGTGCAATTAAATTACAGAATCATCAGATATAAATACACTGAACAAAAATATAAATGTAACATATAACAATTTCAAAGATTTTACTGAGTTACTATTCATATAAGGAAATAAGTCACATTAAATAAATTCATGACTGGGAATACAGACATGTATCTGTTGGTGACAGATACCTTAAAAAGAAATGCAGGGGCGTGGATCAGAAAATCAGTCCGTATCTGGTATGACCACCATTTGCCTCATACCTCATCTCTTTTGCGTAGAGTTGATCAGGCGGTTGATTGTTGGCTGTGGAATGTTGTCCCACTAATCTTCAATAGCTGTGCGAAGTTGCTGGATATCCAGAGCATCCAAAACTTGCTCAATCAACCAAATGTATTTATAAAGCCCTTCTTACATCAGCTGATGTCACAAAGTGATGTACAGAAACCCAGCCTAAAACCCCATAACAGCAAGCAATGCAGGTGTAGAAGCACGGTGGCTAGGGAAAACTCCCTAGAAAGGCCGTAAACTAGGAAGAAACCTAGAGAGAAACCAGGCTATGATGGGTGGCCAGTCCTCTTCTGGTTGTGCCGGGTGGAGATTATACCAGAACATGGCCAAGATGTTCAAATGTTCATAGATGAAATAATAATAATCACAGTGGTTGTAGAGGGTGCAACAGGTCAGCACCTCAGGAGTAAATGTCAGTTGGCTTTCCATAGCCGATCATTCCGAGCATCTCTACCGCTCCTGCTGTCTCTAGAGAGTTGAAAACAGCAGGTCTGGGACAAGGTAGCACGTCCGGTGAACAGGTCAGGGTTCCATAGCCGCAGGCAGAACAGTTGAAACTGGAGCAGCAGCACGACCAGGTGGACTGCTCAATGGGTGACATGTCTGGTGAGTTTGAAGGCCATGGAAGAACTGGGACATTTTAGCTTCCAGGAATTGTGTACAGATCCTTGCGACATGAGACTGTGCATTATCATGTCTACATGTGATGGCAGCAGATGAATGGCATGACAATGGGCCTCAGGATCTCATCACGGTATCTCTGTGTATTCAAATTGCCATTTGATAAAAGCAATTGTGTTCGTTGTCTGTAGCTTATGCCTGCCCGTACCATAACCCCACAGCCACCATGTGGCACTCTGTTCACAACGTTGATATCAGCAAACCGTTCGCCCACACAATGGCATACACGTGGTCAGTGGTTGAGGCTGGTTGGACATACTGCCAAATTCTCTAAAATGATGCTATAGGCGGCTTATGATAGAGAAATGAACATTTAAATTATCTGGCAACAGCTCTGGTAGACATTCCTGCAGTCAGCATGCCAATTGCATGCTCCCTCAACTTGAGACATCTGTGGCATTGTGTTGTGTGACAAAACTGCACATTTTAGTGGCCTTTTATTGTCCCCAGCACAAGGTGTGCCTGTGTAATGATCATGCTGTTTTAATCAGCTTCTTGATATGCCACACCTGTCAAGTGGATGGATTATCTTCTCAAAGGAGAGCTGCTCACTAACAGGGATGTAAACAAATTTGTGCACAATTTGAGAGAAATTAGCTTTTTGTGCATATGGAACATTTCTGCTATCTTTTATTTCAGCTCATGAAACATGGGACCAACACTTTACATGTTGAGTTTTATATGTTTGTTCAGTGTATATTATGTAGATCAGATTTGTCTTTCTGTCATGAGGATTGGGGAATTGTGTCGGCTCTATAGTTTACACTTCACTTTAAAGCATCCAGGTATAATGCTTTATAATATGAGCCTTTATAATGTCTTATAATAAATCAAATCAAATCAAATCAAATTTTATTAGTCACATACACATGGTTAGCAGATGTTAATGCGAGTGTAGCGAAATGCTTGTGCTTCTAGTTCCGACAATGCAGTAATAACCAACAAGTAATCTAACCTAACAATTCCACAACTACTACCTTATACACACACAAGTGTAAAGGGATAAAGAATATGTACATAAAGATATATGAATGAGTGGTGGTACAGAACGGCATAGGCAAGATGCAGTAGATGGTATAGAGTACGGTATATACATATGAGATGAGTACTGTAGGGTATGTAAACATAAAGTGGCATAGTTTAAAGTGGCTAGTGGTACATGTATTACATAAAGATGGCAAGATGCAGTAGATGATATAGAGTACAGTATATACATATGAGATGGGTAATGTAGGGTATGTAAACATTATATTAAGTGGCATTGTTTAAAGTGGCTAGTGGTACATTTTTACATAATTTCCATCAATTCCCATTTTTAAAGTGGCTGGAGTTGAGTCAGTATGTTGGCAGCGGCCGCTAAATGTTAGTGGTGGCTGTTTAACAGTCTGATGGCCTTGAGATAGAAGCTGTTTTTCAGTCTCTCGGTCCCTGCTTTGATGCACCTGTACTGACCTCGCCTTCTGGATGATAGCGGGGTGAACAGGCAGTGGCTTGGGTGGTTGTTGTCCTTGATGATCTTTATGGCCTTCCTGTGACATCGGGTGGTGTAGGTGTCCTGGAGGGCAGGTAGTTTGCCCCCGGTGATGCGTTCTGCAGACCTCACTACCCTCTGGAGAGCCTTACGGTTGTGGGCGGAGCAGTTGCCGTACCAGGCGTTGATACAGCCCGACAGGATGCTCTCGATTGTGCATCTGTAGAAGTTTGTGAGTGCTTTTGGTGACAAGCCGAATTTCTTCAGCCTCCTGAGGTTGAAGAGGCGCTGCTGCGCCTTCTTCACGACGCTGTCTGTGTGGGTGGACCAATTCAGTTTGTCCGTGATGTGTACACCGAGGAACTTAAAACTTTCCACCTTCTCCACTACTGACCCGTCGATGTGGATAGGGGGGTGCTCCCTCTGCTGTTTCCTGAAGTCCACAATCATCTCCTTTGTTTTGTTGACGTTGAGTGTGAGGTTATTTTCCTGACACCACACTCCGAGGGCCCTCACCTCCTCCCTGTAGGCCGTCTCGTCGTTGTTGGTAATCAAGCCTACCACTGTAGTGTCATCCGCAAACTTGATGATTGAGTTGGTGGCGTGCATGGCCACGCAGTCGTGGGTGAACAGGGAGTACAGGAGAGGGCTCAGAACGCACCCTTGTGGGGCCCCAGTGTTGAGGATCAGCGGGGTGGAGATGTTGTTACCTACCCTCACCACCTGGGGGCGGCCCGTCAGGAAGTCCAGGACCCAGTTGCACAGGGCGGGGTCGAGACCCAGGGTCTCGAGCTTGATGACGAGTTTGGAGGGTACTATGGTGTTAAATGCTGAGCTGTAATCGATGAACAGCATTCTCACATGGGTATTCCTCTTGTCCAGATGGGTTAGGGCAGTGTGCAGTGTGGTTGCGATTGCGTCGTCTGTGGACCTATTGGGTCGGTAAGCAAATTGGAGTGGGTCTAGGGTGTCCGGTAGGGTGGAGGTGATATGGTCCTTGACTAGTCTCTCAAAGCACTTCATGATGACGGAAGTGAGTGCTACGGGGCGGTAGTCGTTTAGCTCAGTTACCTTAGCTTTCTTGGGAACAGGAACAATGGTGGCCCTCTTGAAGCATGTGGGAACAGCAGACTGGGATAAGGATTGATTGAATATGTCCGTAAACACACCAGCCAGCTGGTCTGCGCATGCTCTGAGGACGCGGCTGGGAATGCCGTCTGGGCCTGCAGCCTTGCGAGGGTTAACACGTTTAAATGTTTTACTCACCTCGGCTGCAGTGAAGGAGAGCCCGCAGGTTTTGGTAGGGGGCCGTGTCAGTGGCACTGTATTGTCCTCAAAGCGGGCAAAAAAGTTGTTTAGCCTGTCTGGGAGCAAGACATCCTGGTCCGCGACGGGGCTGGTTTTCTTTTTGTAATCCGTGATTGACTGTAGACCCTGCCACATACCTCTTGTGTCTGAGCTGTTGAATTGCGACTCAATTTTGTCTCTGTACTGGGACTTAGCCTGTTTGATTGCCTTGCGGAGAGAATAGCTACACTGTTTGTATTCGGTCATGCTTCCGGTCACCTTGCCCTGGTTAAAAGCAGTGGTTCGCGCTTTCAGTTTCACGCGAATGCTGCCGTCAATCCACGGTTTCTGGTTTGGGAATGTTTTAATCGTTGCTGTGGGTACGACATCGTCAATGCACTTCCTAATGAACTCGCTCACCGAATCAGCATATTCGTCAATATTGTTGTTGGACGCAATGCGGAACATATTCCAATCCGCGTGATCGAAGCAGTCTTGAAGCGTGGAATCAGATTGGTCGGACCAGCGTTGAACAGACCTGAGCGCGGGAGCTTGTTGTTTTAGTTTCGGTTTGTAGGCTGGAATCAACAAAATGGAGTCGTGGTCAGCTTTTCCGAAAGGGGGGCGGGGGAGGGCCTTATATGCGTCGCGGAAATTAGTATAACAATGATCTAGGGTTTTTCCAGCCCTGGTAGCACAATCGATATGCTGATAGAATTTAGGGAGTTTTGTTTTTAGATTAGCCTTGTTAAAATCCCCAGCTACGATGAATGCAGCCTCAGGGTGTGTGGTTTCCAGTTTACAAAGAGTCAGATAAAGTTCGTTCAGGGCCATCGATGTGTCTGCTTGGGGGGGAATATATACGGCTGTGATTATGATTGAAGAGAATTCCCTTGGTAGATAATGCGGTCGACATTTTATTGTGAGGAGTTCTAGATCAGGTGAACAGAATGACTTGAGTTCCTGTGTGTTGTTATGATGATCACACCACGTCTCGTTAATCATAAGGCATACCCCCCCGCCCCTCTTCTTACCAGAAAGATGTTTGTTTCTGTCGGCGCGATGCATGAAGAAACCAGCTGGCTGCACCGACTCCGTTAGCGTCTCTTGAGTTAGCCATGTTTCCGTGAAGCAGAGCACGTTGCAATCCCTGATGTCTCTCTGGAATGCTACCCGTGCTCGGATTTCATCAACCTTATTGTCAAGAGACTGGACATTGGCGAGTAGTATGCTAGGGAGTGGAGCGCGATGTGCCCGTCTCCGAAGCCTGGCCAGGAGACCGCCTCGTTTGCCCCTTTTACGGCGTCGCACAGGGTCGCCGGCTGGGATCAGATCCATTGTATTGGGTGGAAGGCAAAACACTGGCTTATAATATGCTATTCCTGTCTTTATATCACATTTTTAAATGGGCAAGCTCCGTTCAATAACAAAGAGGGCTACCC
Source organism: Salvelinus alpinus (assembly GCF_045679555.1). Classification (NCBI taxonomy): domain Eukaryota; kingdom Metazoa; phylum Chordata; class Actinopteri; order Salmoniformes; family Salmonidae; genus Salvelinus; species Salvelinus alpinus. The sequence continues at coordinate 60,295,383 of NC_092086.1, read as the reverse complement.
GCCACTGTTTTGATTAACAGCTGTGGGATGGGGCTGGAGAAATGTAATCAGTAACCACTCTCAAATTCATAGGCAGAGCTATGGATGCAGGGACTGACCATCCATGATACCAAAATTATAGTTTTAACCATGACGCTATACAGTGTTTGTTTACAATGACATTGTTTACAAACAATGGAGTAAAATAAGCTTATATTTTGTATTATGCTGGGGTACGCACGACAGTTGAACTGAGCTCATGAGGCTTTTATAAGTCATATTCTTTGAGAATCTATGGGTTTATCATTAAATGTAAAAGTCCCAAAATGGATGTACTATTCACAGATTGCCATTTTTTTATTAAATCAGAATCATTATGAGATGATTATAAGACGGGGCTGAGCAACTCCAGTCCTTGTGGGGCCGGAGTGGTGTCAAACGGATTGCATTCTAAACTGTAGATCATCATTAGTTGATTATTGGAGTCAGGTGTGTACGCTGGGGCTGGGGGAAAACATGTGAGACCAATTAGGCCCCAAGGACTGGAGTAATTTAGCAGACACTCTTATCCAGAGCAATTTACAGTAATGAGGGCATACATTTTCGTACTCGTCTCCCGTGGGAATCAAACCCACAACCCTGGCGTTGGAAACGACCATGCTCTACCAACTGAGCCACACGGTACCATTGTTGCTTTTTTCTTGTTATTTTAAGGGAGTATGCGAGCACCTTCGTTCGGTTCGACTAGCTGAGGTCAGCTAGGCGCCAGCCGAACTGAAGCATGCTGACGCCTTTATAAGACATAAGGGCGTTATACATGCTCATGACAACTCTTACGATGCATTATAACCGCATGGTAGTACATTGCATCTGTAGTCTTGTAAGTCAAGTGTTAAAGACATTTCTGTCTCCTAGTTCTGATAACCGATGTGGGTTGCGATATTTTCTGCAGGTGCCCTATCTCCCCGCCAGCAAGAAACAAGTGCGGAATGTGATGGCACTGCTGAGTGGTCGACATGGTAACCTTGTGGACTTGGGCTCCGGTGATGGCAGGATTGTAAGTAGGGCTGAGCGATGTGGCTTAAAAATTATTTTTTCAAACTTATGGCCGATTCACAATATATCAACTCTAAATAAGATTTGTTGTACAATTAAAGGTAAAATACACTTCATTTCAAACAGTAAAATTATACGTACGCTAAATACAAGCCTTCCACAACCATAAGACCTGCTAATAATTACATTTTTTCATTAAAATAGTTTAATAAAAAACATGAGCTGGCACACACCCAGAAAAATATGTTTGTGTGGAGGTGCTGACTATAAACTATGAAAATAAAGCGAGTCGCACACTCCATATATAAACTCTCAGTAATTTATTGGGTATTTACCAATGTTTCGGCACCACTGTGCCTTCTTCAGGGTAATGTCATGAATACTTGAACCAGGTTATGTAGACAAACAGTATAATTAGTGCAACCAATGACAATAGTGAGGGGAGTGTCATAGTGATTAAGTTAATTAGAATGAATTAGTGAAACTGTTAAAAAAAACAATAGTTTATGGCATATTCAATATATTAGGCTATTATCATATAGAAACATAATTGAAAATTGTACATAATACTAGCATCAACATACATTATTGTTTAATTCAATTTCACATATTTAATTGTTTCGTATTTCATATTTGTTACATGTAATCTTTTGGTTCAACCTTAATGCATAATAAGCATCATCAACAGGGGGAACATATTAGGTGTACGCTAATAGGCTGTAGAAAGAATATATAAATTTATAAGACTTGTTCATAAGGGCCTGAGGTCAAAGTCAATATTCAGACCACTAGGGATCAATGTTTTTAGATGGGATATCCAGTAAGCCTCCCTTTTGTAGGAGTAGGATCTCGATGTTACCTCCTCTACTTGGTAGAGCAACATACTCAATGCCTGTGTATTTGAGGGAGGAGATTGGATGGTTAGCTTCAACATAGTGAGATGCTGCTGGATAGTCATGTGAAATTGAATTAAACAATAATGTATGTTGATGCTAATATTATGTGCAATATTCAATTGTTTCTATATGATAACAATAGCCTAATATATTTAATATGCCATAAACTGTTGTTTTTTAACAGTTTCACTAATTCATTCTAATTAACCTAATCATTATGACACACCCCTCACTATTGTCATTGGTTGCACTACTTACACTGTTTGTCTACATAACCTGGTTCAAGTATTCATGACATTACCCTGAAGAAAGCACAGTGATGCCGAAATGTTGGTAAATACCCAATAAATTACTGGGAGTTTATATATGGAGTGTGCGACTCTCTTTATTAAAATAGTTGAACCTGCTTTTTTGCAATAATCACTGATCTGGCTTTCAAGTTTGTCTATGAAAATGCCCTTTTTGTTACAAATTTAACCAGAACCATGCATAATGCACATTCACTAATGACTAACTTATTGTAGCAGGCATTATAGAAAATTAACACAGGTCTCATAAACAATCTCTCAAGCACAAGCCCACATGCTAGTGAGTAGCCAGCTAATCTTTATATTTCAAGTTTAGCCAACTTGGATCTATTTGCTAGCTAACAAGTTAGAACACTTTAATTGTTACGCCCTTCTGTCTGTCTCCAACTGTTTGAACAGAATGCTAGCCTGTCCACTTTGTTCAGATGTGGAATTAAGTGGCCTACCTTGTTTCTCAGAATGAGAACGAGTTGACAATTCCTTATATAATTGTGTTTTATGCTTATTGTACATTTATAAAACACAGACTAGACCGCTAGTATAACGGTCTTTGGCAAAAATGCTACTAGCGGTATGTTATGCCTCCTGCTACAAACTGAGAATACATTTTCCAGAATGTTATACTCCTGTTTTAGTAGTGTTTGCTCTGTAGAGTGGAGACATAAATAGGTTAACGTTATAAAGGTTAACTTCTTCTTTATTACAGTAAAATAATGTCTCAATGTGTTTTGGTGTCCATATGACCGATTCTGTTGGACCAAACCTGAACTGCAAATAGCAAGTAGAGACAATAGTGTGTGATTGCGGCCCGTAATTCGGAGCATTCTATGCCCCCCCCCCCCCCCCCCCCCCTCAAGTAACCTGTCTTCATGCTTGTGTGACACTTTTGATATTCTGGATTTCCCCTGATTGTCTATGTTATATAAAATGTGGGTCAAAAGGGAATTAAAAGTATTATCTGAGTTTTTCGGGGGTGAAGGACAGCTAGCTAGCTAGCTACTGGTGTCGCTCCCGCCTGCTGTGTACCGGAGCCCTCCTAGCTAGCTAGTTAGCACCCAGTGTCCTTCGCTGACGCCTGCTGAACACCTACCATCTTTAACAGAACTGTGGGAAAACAGTGTGTGTGTGTGTGAATAGTAAACTTCACACAGCACAGGAGGAGCGAAGGAGACGAGACCCAAATGAGAACAAGCGGACATAAATGCTCATAAAAACAAATAAAAACATGATTATTGAGAAACATACAGTTGAAGTCGGAAGTTTATATACACTTAGGTTGTAGTCATTAAAACTCATTTTTCAACCACTCCACAAATTTCTTGTTAACAAACTATAGTTTTGGCAAGTCGGTTAGGACATCTACTTTGTGCATGACACAAGTCATTTTTCCAACAATTGTTTACAGACAGATTATTTCACTTATAATTCACTGTATCACAATTCCAGTGGGTCAGAAGTTTACATACACTAAGTTGACTGTGCCTTTAAACAGCTTGGAAAATTCCAGAAAATTATGTCATGGCTTTAGAAGCTTCTGATAGATGATGCCAATTAGCCTCATCTGAGTCAATTGGAGGTGTACCTGTGGATGTATTTCGAGGCCTACCTTCAAACTCAGTGCCTCTTTGTTTGACATCATGGGAAAAACAAAAGAAATTAGCCAAGACCTCATGAAAAGAATTGTAGATCTCCACAAGTCTGATTCATCATTGGGAGCAATTTCCAAACGCCTGAAGGTACCACGTTCATCTGTACAAACAATAGTACGCAAGTATAAACACCATGGGACCACGCAGCCGTCATACTGCTCAGGAAGAAGACGCGTTCTGTCTCCTAGAGATGAACGTACTTTGTGCAAATCAATCCCAGAACAACAGCAAAGGACCTTGTGAAGATGCTCGAGGAAACAGGCACAAAAGTATCTATATCCACAGTAAAACGAGTCCTATATCGATATAACTTGAAAGGCCTCTCAGCAAGGAAGAAGCATAAAAAAGCCAGACTACGGTTTGCAACTGCACATGGGGACAAAGATCGTACTTTTTGGAGAAATGTCCTCTGGTCTGGTGAAACAAAAATAGAACTGTTTGGCCATAATAGCCATCGTTATGTTTGGAGGAAAAAGGTGGAGCCTTGCAAGCCGAAGAACACCATCCCATCCGTGAAGCACGGGAGAGGCAGCATCATGTTGTGGGGGTGCTTTGCTGCAGGAGGGACTGGTGGACTTCACAAAATAGACGGCATCATGAGGTTGGAACATTATGTGGATATATTGAAGCAACATCTCAAGACATCAGTCAGGAATTTAAAGCTTGGTCGCAAATGGGTCTTCCAAATGGACAATGACCCCAAGCATACATCCAAAGTTGTGGCAAAATGGCTTAAGGACAACAAAGTCAAGGTATTGGAGTGGCTATCACAAAGCCCTGACCTCAATCCCATAGAAAATGTGTGGGCAGAACTGAAAAAGCGTTTGCATGCAAGGAGGTCTACAAACCTTACTCAGTTACACCATCTCTGTGAGGAGGAATGGGACAAAATTCACCCAACTTATTCTGGGAAGCTTGTGGAAGGCTACCCGAAATGTTTGACCCAAGTTAAACAATTTAAAGGCAATGCTACCAAATACTAATTGAGTGTATGTCAACTTCTGACCCACTGGGAATGTGATGAAAGAAATAAAAGCTGAAATAAATAATTCTCTACTATTATTCTGACATTTCACATTATTAAAATAAAGTGGTGATCCTAACTGACCTAAGACAGGGAATGTTTTACTAGGATTAAATGTCAGGAATTGTGAAAAACTGAGTTTAAATGTATTTGGCTGAGGTGTATGTAAACTTCTGACTTCAACTGTACATTCGAATTTATCGAATTCATTTAATATATCGCCCAGCTCTAATTTTTGGTTTGGGCATGCTCCTGCAGATATGGAATGGGTATCTGTGTATGCTGAATGTGTAAGCTGCAACAGGACTTTGGTGTCCACAAGGTGTGTGTGTGCATGTGTGAAAGAGAGAGAAACGGTACCTTTGTTGAGAACCAAATTCATGTTTTTATCTTTTCAGGTGCTGGAAGCACACAAACACGGCTTTGGTCCCACAGTAGGATACGAACTCAACCCCTGGTTAGTTCGTCTAGCTAACTTCCACGCATGGAGAGCAGGCCATTATGGGAAGGTGTCGTATCGGCAGGAAGACCTCTGGAAGGTGTGAAACAGGCAGATGTTATGTGTCTTTTTCCCAACCCCAAACCAACTGCTAGCTTCTTCACTTCAGATCTAAGAGGATTGGATCGGTAAACAATATGGCTAATAGCTTAATCTTGCACTCTGATAGGCTTGTTGGAATTTTCAGCATATTGCTTACACCTATCCAATTATTTAAAAACTACATACATGTCCAGGGGGCAGGGGCTAGGGGTTGATTAAGTTTTGAGTTGAGTTCACATGTTTGGTTGTTGGTAAAAATGTATCCACATATTTTATACCTTTTTCACTATTACTAGTTCCACGAAGAGTTACTACTAGTTGTTTTACCAAGCCTTATTGTTAGGGCCCGGAGTTTTTCCAGATTAGGTCAGGAAAAACACAGGACCCTACTTACTGTAGTGTCTTGGTTACTCTTATTTGTTTTTGGTCACTGTTTGTGTTGCTTTGTTCAGCTACATTCAAAGAGGACATGTTTACATGGTAAAAATACAATTATGATAAAAATAAATAAAATGTGGCTAATAGATAGGTTGATTTTTTGATTGTGATATTTGCATCTCTCATTCCAGGTGGACCTTACTGAGTGTAAGAATGTTACTGTGTTTTTGGCCCCCAGCGTGGTAAGTCTTTTTGCATTGGCACACATTATTAATTAATGTGTGCAGACGATACGTATACTCAGCCATAGCGGTCAAACCATTTGCTCAGTAAGTTGGGGCATGGTGCCACTGGTGACGAGGTTGAGGGTTCAATTCCCATATCATCTGGCTTCTCACTGCCGGAACAAAAACACCTGTTAGCTAGCTATAAATGAATAGACAGCTGCAAGCCAACTGATTTGAAAAACAGACAGCTGGATGACTATGTGTGTATGTGTCTGCCTAGCTCTCTTTACTGCAGGAGAAGATGGAGGCTGAGCTTCCAGATGACGCCCTGGTAGTAGCCGGTAGGTTTCCCTTCACTGAGTGGACTCCATGCAGGATTGAAGGAGATGGTGTAGACAGAGCTTGGGCCTATACCATGCAGGCCCAAAGACTGCCAGCAGGGAGTGCTGTGCTACCTGTACCTAAAGAGTTGAAATCACCAGTTTGAACTGAAAGTGAGAGAACCAAGTAACTGATTGGACCAGGAAGACATGAGCATGAGACATAAGCATGAGCGTTTGTATGATGGAAGAAACCATTTGGAGTCTGAGGAGGAGGGACAAACCATTTTCATCTACATGGGTTGACACAAGTAGCTGACTGAGACCCACTCCTCACAGTGTTGAGTTGGGTTTCTGGATTTTCTCAATTCCTTGCCTCTGTTCTCTCCTCGCCTTCTGAAAACAACAGCTGTTTCAAAGGGTGTGTGGTTGATTTCAAAACTCTTCGTGGTAGGAATTGAGAAAAGACCAGGGAGTGAGATGCCGTCTGAGTATATGAACCTGTCAACAGATAAACTACCAAGCACATGGTACAATCCAGACATCTTTAAAAACCATACCTTTTCCACATTTTGTTACGTTACAGCTGTATTCTAAAATGGATTAAATAAAAACATGTCCTCCTCAATCTACACACAGTACCCCATAAAGACAAAGCAAAAACAGGTTTTAGAAATTTTAGCAAATGTATTCAAAATAAAAACCAGATACCTTATTAACATAAGTATTCAGTCCCTTTGCTAGGAAACTTTAAATTGAGCTCAGGTGTCCATTGTTGTGTCCATTGATCATCCGTGAGATGTTTCTACACCTTGATTGGATTCTACCTGTGGCAAATTAAATGGATTGAATATGATTTGCAAAGGTACACACCTGTCAATAAACATCCTCTCACGGTCAACTGCGTTTATTTTTAGCAAACTTAACATGTGTATGTGTAAATATGTGTATGAACATAACAATATTCAACAACTGAGACATAAACTGAACAAGTTCCACAGACATGTGACTAACAGAAATGGAATAATGTGTCCCTGGGGTCAAAATCAAAAGTCAGTATCTGGTGTGGCCACCAGCTGCATTAAGTGCTGCAGTGCATCTCCTCAAGGACTGCACCAGATTTGCCAGTTCTTGCTGTGAGATGTTACCTCACTCTTCCACTAAGGCACCTGCAAGTTCCCGGACATTTCTGGGGGGAATGGCCCTAGCCCTCACTCTCCGATCCAACAGAGCCCAGACGTGGTCAATGAGATTGAGATCCGGGCTCTTCGCTGGCCATGGCAGAACACTGACATTCCTGTCTTGTAGGAAATCACACACAGAACGAGCAGTATGGCTGGTGGCATTGTCATGCTGGAGGGTCATGTCAGGATGAGCCTGCAGGAAGGGTACCACATGAGGGAGGAGGATGTCTTCCCTGTAACGCACAGCGTAGAGATTGCCTGCAATGACAACAAGCTCAATCCGACGATGCTGTGACACACCGCCCCAGACCATGACGGACCCTCCACCACCAAATCGATCCCGCTATAGAGTACAGGCCTCGGTGTAATGCTCATTCCTTCGACGATAAACCCGAATCCGACCATCACCCCTGGTGAGACAAAACCATGACTCGTCAGTGAAGAGGGCAGCAGGTAGCCTAGTGGTTAGAGCGTTGGACTAGTAACCGAAAGGTTGCAAGATCGAATTCCCGAGCTGACAAGGTAAAAATCTGTTGTTCTGCCCCTGAACAAGGCAGTTAACCCACTGTTCCTAGGCCGTCATTGAAAATAAGAATTTGTTCTTAACTGACTTGCCTACTTCCGGCCTACTTCCGGCGCCGACCGAGATGGCCGCCTCGCTTCGCGTTCCTTGGTCACAGGAAGGCCATAAAGATCATCAAGGACAACAACCACCCAAGCCACTGCCTGTTCACCCCGCTATCACCCAGAAGGCGAGGTCAGTACAGGTGCATCAAAGCAGGGACCGAGAGACTGAAAAACAGCTTCTATCTCAAGGCCATCAGACTGTTAAACAGCCACCACTAACATTTAGCGGCCGCTGCCAACATACTGACTCAACTCCAGCCACTTTAATAATGGGAATTGATGGAAATTATGTAAAAATGTACCACTAGCCACTTTAAACAATGCCACTTAATATAATGTTTACATACCCTACATTACTCATCTCATATGTATATGTATATACTGTACTCTATATCATCTACTGCATCTTGCCATCTTTATGTAATACATGTATCACTAGCCACTTTAAACTATGCCACTTTATGATTACATACCCTACATTACTCATCTCATATGTATATACTGTACTCTATACCATCTACTGCATCTTGCCTATGCCGTTCTGTACCATCACTCATTCATATATATTTATGTACATATTCTTTATCCCTTTACACTTGTGTGTGTATAAGGTAGTAGTTGTGGAATTGTTAGGTTAGATTACTTGTTGGTTATTACTGCATTGTCGGAACTAGAAGCACAAGCATTTCGCTACACTCGCATTAACAGCTGCTAACCATGTGTATGTAGGTAAAATACAATTTTAAAAAAGAGCACTTTTTGCCAGTCCTGTCTGGTCCAGCGGCAGTGGGTTTGTGCCCATGGCGACGTTGTTGCCAGTGATGTCTGGTGAGGACCTGCCTTACAACAGGCCTACAAGTCCTCAGTCCAGTCTCTCTCAGCATATTGTGAACAGTCTGAGCACTGATGGAGTGATTGTGCGTTCCTGGTGTAACTCGGACAGTTGTTGTTGCCATCCTGTACCTGCCCGCAGGTGTGATGTTCGGATGTACCGATCCTGTGCAGGTGTTGTTACACGTGGTGTGCAATTTATTGCCCTGGCCACATCTGCAGTCCTCATGCCTCCTTGCAGCATGCCTAAGGCACGTTCATGCAGATGAGCATGGACCCTGGGCATCTTTCTTTTGGTGTTTTTCAGAGTCAATAGAAAGGCTTCTTTAGTGTCCTAAGGTTTCGTAACTGTGACCTTAATTACATTTACATTACATTTAAGTCATTTAGCAGACGCTCTTATCCAGAGCGACTTACAAATTGGTGCATTCACCTTATGATATCCAGTGGAACAACCACTTTACAATAGTGCATCTAACTCTTTTAAGGGGGAGGGGGTTAGAAGGATTACTTTATCCTATCCTAGGTATTCCTTAAAGAGGTGGGGTTTCAGGTGTCTCCGGAAGGTGGTGATTGACTCCGCTGACCTGGCGTCGTGAGGGAGTTTGTTCCACCATTGGGGTGCCAGAGCAGCGAACAGTTTTGACTGGGCTGAGCGGGAACTGTACTTCCTCAGAGGTAGGGAGGCGAGCAGGCCAGAGGTGGATGAACGCAGTGCCCTTGTTTGGGTGTAGGGCCTGATCAGAGCCTGAAGGTACGGAGGTGCCGTTCCCCTCACAGCTCCGTAGGCAAGCACCATGGTCTTGTAACGGATGCGAGCTTCAACTGGAAGCCAGTGGAGAGAGCGGAGGAGCGGGGTGACGTGAGAGAACTTGGGAAAGTTGAACACCAGACGGGCTGCGGCGTTCTGGATGAGTTGTAGGGGTTTAATGGCACAGGCAGGGAGCCCAGCCAACAGCGAGTTGCAGTAATCCAGACGGGAGATGACAAGTGCCTGGATTAGGACCTGCGCCGCTTCCTGCGTGAGGCAGGGTCGTACTCTGCGAATGTTGTAGAGCATGAACCTACAGGAACGGGTCACCGCCTTGATGTTAGTTGAGAACGACAGGGTGTTGTCCAGGATCACGCCAAGGTTCTTAGCACTCTGGGAGGAGGACACAATGGAGTTGTCAACCGTGATGGCGAGATCATGGAACGGGCAGTCCTTCCCCGGGAGGAAGAGCAGCTCCGTCTTGCCGAGGTTCAGCTTGAGGTGGTGATCCGTCATCCACACTGATATGTCTGCCAGACATGCAGAGATGCGATTCACCACCTGGTTATCAGAGGGGGGAAAGGAGAAGATTAATTGTGTGTCGTCTGCATAGCAATGATAGGAGAGACCATGTGAGGATATGACAGAGCCAAGTGACTTGGTGTATAGCGAGAATAGGAGAGGGCCTAGAACAGAGCCCTGGGGGACACCAGTGGTGAGAGCACGTGGTGCGGAGACAGATTCTCGCCACGCCACCTGGTAGGAGCGACCTGTCAGGTAGGACGCAATCCAAGCGTGGGCCGCGCCAGAGATGCCCAGCTCGGAGAGGGTGGAGAGGAGGATCTGATGGTTCACAGTATCAAAGGCAGCCGATAGGTCTAGAAGGATGAGAGCAGAGGAGAGAGAGTTAGCTTTAGCAGTGCGGAGCGCCTCCGTGACACAGAGAAGAGCAGTCTCAGTTGAATGACTAGTCTTGAAACCTGACTGATTTGGATCAAGAAGGTCATTCTGAGAGAGATAGCAGGAGAGCTGGCCAAGGACGGCACGTTCAAGAGTTTTGGAGAGAAAAGAAAGAAGGGATACTGGTCTGTAGTTGTTGACATCGGAGGGATCGAGTGTAGGTTTTTTCAGAAGGGGTGCAACTCTCGCTCTCTTGAAGACGGAAGGGACGTAGCCAGCGGTCAAGGATGAGTTGATGAGCGAGGTGAGGTAAGGGAGAAGGTCTCCGGAAATGGTCTGGAGAAGAGAGGAGGGGATAGGGTCAAGCGGGCAGGTTGTTGGGCGGCCGGCCGTCACAAGACGCGAGATTTCATCTGGAGAGAGAGGGGAGAAAGAGGTCAAAGCACAGGGTAGGGCAGTGTGAGCAGAACCAGCGGTGTCGTTTGACTTAGCAAACGAGGATCGGATGTCGTCGACCTTCTTTTCAAAATGGTTGACGAAGTCATCAGCAGAGAGGGAGGAGGGGGGAGGAGGGGGAGGAGGATTCAGGAGGGAGGAGAAGGTGGCAAAGAGCTTCCTAGGGTTAGAGGCAGATGCTTGGAATTTAGAGTGGTAGAAATTGGCTTTAGCAGCAGAGACAGAAGAGGAGAATGTAGAGAGGAGGGAGTGAAAGGATGCCAGGTCCGCAGGGAGGCGAGTTTTCCTCCATTTCCGCTCGGCTGCCCGGAGCCCTGTTCTGTGAGCTCGCAATGAGTCGTCGAGCCACGGAGCAGGAGGGGAGGACCGAGCCGGCCTGGAGGATAGGGGACATAGAGAGTCAAAGGATGCAGAAAGGGAGGAGAGGAGGGTTGAGGAGGCAGAATCAGGAGATAGGTTGGAGAAGGTTTGAGCAGAGGGAAGAGATGATAGGATGGAAGAGGAGAGAGTAGCGGGGGAGAGAGAGCGAAGGTTGGGACGGCGCGATACCATCCGAGTAGGGGCAGTGTGGGAAGTGTTGGATGAGAGCGAGAGGGAAAAGGATACAAGGTAGTGGTCGGAGACTTGGAGGGGAGTTGCAATGAGATTAGTGGAAGAACAGCATCTAGTAAAGATGAGGTCAAGCGTATTGCCTGCCTTGTGAGTAGGGGGGGAAGGTGAGAGGGTGAGGTCAAAAGAGGAGAGGAGTGGAAAGAAGGAGGCAGAGAGGAATGAGTCAAAGGTAGACGTGGGGAGGTTAAAGTCACCCAGAACTGTGAGAGGTGAGCCATCCTCAGGAAAGGAACTTATCAGGGCGTCAAGCTCATTGATGAACTCTCCAAGGGAACCTGGAGGGCGATTAATTGACTACCGTCTGTAAGCTGTTAATGTCTTAATGACCGTTCCACAGGTGCATGTTCATTAATTGATTGTGGTTCATTGAACAAGCATGGGAAACAGTGATTAAACCCTTTACAATGAAGATCTGTGAAGTTATTTGGATTTTTACTAATTATCTTTGAAAGACAGGGTCCTGAAAAAGGGAACGTTTCTTTTTTTGCTGAGTTTATAAGGTCCCACAGTTGACAGTGCATGTTAAAGAAAAAAAACAAGCCATGAGGTCGAAGGAATTATCCGTAGTGCTCCGAGACAGGATTGTGTCGAGGTACAGATCTGGGGAAGGGTACCAAAACATTTCTGCAGCATTGAAGGTCCCGAAGAACACTGTGGCCTCCATCATTCTTAAATAGAAGAGGTTTGGAACCACCAAGACTCTTCCTAGAGCTGGCCGCCCAGACAAACTGAGTCATCGAGGAGAAGGGCCTTGGTCAGGGAGGTGACCAAGAACCCGATGGTCACTCTGACAGCACTCTGACATTCCACCAATCAGACCTTTATGGTAGAGTGGTCAGACAGGAGCCACTCCTCATTGAAAGGCACATGACAGCCTGCTTGGAGTTTACTAAAAGGCATCTAAAGACTCTCAGACCATGAGAAACAAGATTATCTGGTCTGATGAAACCAAGATCGAACTCTTTGACCTGAATGCCAAGTGTCACGTCTGGAGGAAACCTGGCACCATCCCTACGGTGAAGCATGGTGATGGCAGAATCATGCTGTGATTTTCAGCGACTGTGATACTAGTCTGGACCAAGGGGAAAGATGAACGGAGCAAAGTACAGAAATCCTTGATGAAAATCTGCTCCAGAGCGCAGGACCTCAGACTGGGGCGAAGGTTCACCTTCCAAAAGAATAACGACCAGCCAAGACAACGCAGCAGTGACTTTGGGACAAGTCTGAATGTCCATGAGTGGCCCATCCGGAGCCCAGACTTGAACCCGATTGAACATTTCTGGAGAGACCTGAAAATAGTTGTGCAGCGACGCTCCCCATCCAACCTGACAGAGCTTGAGAGGATCTGCAGAGAAGAATGGGATAAACTCCCCAAATATAGGTGTGCCAAGCTTGTAGCGTCATACCCAAGAAGACTCAAGGCTGTAATCTCTGCCAAAGGTGCTTCAACAAAGTACTGAGTAAAGGGTCTGAATACTTATGTATATGTCATATTTCAGTTTTTTATTTTTAATACATTTATAAAACATTCTAAACCTGTTTTTGCTTTGTAGGGTATTGTGTGTAGATTGAGGAGAAAAAAAATGTAATACATTTTATAATAAGGCTGTCATGTAACAAAAAATGTAAAAAGTCAAGGGGTCTGAATACTTTCCGAATGCACTGTATATCATGGTCATAAAGGCGTATGAAGTAACAAGTTATGGAGCAAACACGTAGGTTGTAATATACGTAGGTTGTAATATGTATGCACACAGGCGCTAGCACAAGCGCTCTACACACATGTACATTGTAATATTGTTGTATGGTGGTATTATACATTTTGTATTGTAGATATGTACTAGTGTAATAATGTTATGATGTACTGTTTCATATTTTGTTTTATGTGTATTGAAATTTCCTTAATGTGTTTGGACCTCAGAAAGAGTAGCTGCTGCCTTGGCAATTTCTCATGGGGATCGCTAATAAATACAAATACAAAAATTAGTTTTTTTCATGGCTTCCACAGTGATTTAACCCACGCATCGCTACCGTTCAAACCAAGCCCTCAGTTAAGAGCTAGATTGTGGCTTCAACGGTTTTAAGACTAATAAGATTGTGTTTTCACCAGATCATCAAAAGTCAACCTTTGTTTTTCCTTTCAGAAAATGTTTTGGCATTGTATGTGACATACAAAAATATATAGATCTGGAGTGAGTTTCACAAAAACATGAAGACCATGTTTAGCACTAGGCAAAGGACATAGGATGATTTGGGGGGAAACACACCTGATCAGGCACAAATGATTATGGTGAGGCCATCATTCCCCAGAGGCTCCTTGTGTGCCTGATTCTGAGTTAAGATTGGTTTGTGTTTATTTAGCCCTCTGCAGGCAGAAACAGCGTCTAACTGGCCAGATTAATGTGGGTTTATAAAGCCCACTCGGGCCACTCCAGAAAATGGCAGTCAGAGCCAGATGGTGGCTGAGATTCAGACTAGTGTCTCTCAGCATCTCAGATCTAATTTTTGGTACACCGGTGTCACTGCTCTGATGCATCACTCAGACATTTCTGGGGGTAATGGGCATTTAAAAAACCTTATATTGCTGAGTATCTTCAAAGAAAGAAAAAAGTGCATGGGGCCAAGGTTATGATGGGGTGGAGGGAAGCATGATCTTGATACGTGTGTGCTGTAAATTGATAACATAATTACTATTCTAAATGTGGCACCCTTAGTGGGGCGTTTGCAAATATAGATAGACTTGTGAAAATATTTAATATAATACGCTATATTTTGTTTGTGGCCGGCGGACTCATCCGGCTCAAGATTTAAATGTTACTTCCGGCGGGGAGGGGCTGATTCCCCGGAAGGAAGTTGCGACTGCAAGGCCTAAGGCTCAGTACAGCAGCTCCAAAGCAACCAGTTAGCTTAGCCAAAGCTAACACTGGGTCTGGGCAGAGCCGCTTGAGGAGAATAACACAGAAAACAGGAACAAGCACGCTGCTGTAAATTCAGTTTGTATTAGATTTTCCGGAGGACTTACGACGTAAACCCCTCAAACAGACAATTTTTAATGCGTGCTTTATTTTTAACCAGGGTTCCCACTGCAACAGCTAGGCAAAGTTAGCTACATGTCTGGTTCACCTCCACTAAACCCCGTGTAGCAACATTATCAACAATAGCAAGGGTCGTCTCTTAAAAGCCATACATTGTATCGACATTTAGATTAATAAATGACTTTACCTGCATTTTTATGATGCGATGTCGCGGTGTCTTGTAGTCGCGAGTGGGCCCATTGCCACAACATGAGCCTCTGCCGGTGTAGCCAACACCTCAAGTAGCCTGCTTGCTACAAATATTTATTGGACGCCAGGAGAGCCATCAAAATTAACTCCGAAAATGGTGAGTATGAGTTTTATTTTGCCACATTATTACAGTTAACTAGCTAATTAACTAACATGTCAGGAAATGGATTCTATTAAAAATCCAATACATAGGACAATGTAGAATGGATGCTGTAGACTTCAGCAAAGCGATAACTGAACAGAAATGGTCTATCCTTTACTGAGTATAATATTTTTATGAACATGTGAAACCCTTAGTATTGAGTCATATCCATTTATTGCACTGATCATTTGCATGCATGTGTTAGTTACCGGTATAGTCAAATGTGGCGTATCATATCTTTAAAGCTTTCTAACTGATCTATTCAACGATATTTTCCCAGTATATAATTCTGGAAGAAAATATATTTTAAATTGTATTCAAACCCTGTCGCACAAGATAACGGTTCTTGTTTGTGCTCCACACATGAGTAGGCTACCTGGTTTCCGGGATGTGTGTCGAATTCGTCTGTCTGCGACACAAGACGCCCATCTTGCGAGACCAAATATTTGCATTGAGTAATCCTTGCATGTTGCGGCCCATTTGAAGAATTCGGGCCTTTTGATCTGCAAGATGCTTCAGATATGCAGAGGAATCACTATATTCCTTTTTGCTATACTGTCCTTCCTGACTCAAATGCTAATAATTTAACACAATACTCTCTTAAATACTGAATTGACATTTTAGTTGTCATCACAGATGCCCTTTGCTGCTAGTTTAGTGCATACCATTATACTATGATTATGAATGCCAGTTGAGTGGAAATTACTAATGCGATGAGGAAGTTAGTGAGTATTTTCCATATGCGTCACAGTGAAGCGTCTGTCCTGGGCCCTATGCAATTTGGATGAATTTGTGACATCCATTTGACCTTACTGCCCCTAAAGCTGTGTGTACACTACATAACTTTCAAAATCCTAACATTGTTGAGCCTCTCACATTAAACGATCGTCATTCCTGTCGTTTTTTTTGTTTTTCCAACGTAGTGGTGCGCAGACTAAACAATGTGACACAGACAGGGGTCACACAAGATTTTTCACTTGGTCGTGAGGATTCTCCATACCACGCTGTCTTGCGAAAACAATGATGTGATTACATTTTAACGTAGTTAGAATGAGCTGTGGCTCAAAGCAGCCTCGTAAATGTTTTCAGTCAGACATTCACACCTGCCATACAGCGTTGAAATACACTATATATACAGAAGTATGTGGACAGCTCTTCAAATTAGTGGATTCTACTATTTCAGCCACATCTGTTGCTGACAGGTGTATAAAATCGAGCACACAGCCGTGCAATCTCCTTAAACCAACATTGGGAGTAGAATGGCCTTACTGAAGAGTTCAGTGACTTTCAACATGGCACTGTCATAGGATGCCACTTTTACAACAAGTCAGTTCGCCCTGCCTAGTTAAATTAAGGTTAAATAGAGCTGCCCCGTTCAACTTTAAGTGCAGTTATTGTGAAGTGGAAA
Organism: Salvelinus alpinus; assembly: GCF_045679555.1. NCBI lineage: Eukaryota > Metazoa > Chordata > Actinopteri > Salmoniformes > Salmonidae > Salvelinus > Salvelinus alpinus. The sequence goes on along the minus strand of NC_092086.1, from coordinate 60,278,810 downwards.
TGTCTAGGCGCAACAACGGCTCAGCCGCAAAGTGGTAGGCAACGCAAGGTCACCGAATGGGACCGCCGAGTTCTGAAGTGAGTAAAAACCGTCTGTCCTCGGTTCCAACACTCACTACTGAGTTTCAAACTGCCTCTGGAAGCAGCTTCATGAAATGGGTTTCCATGGCCGAGCAGCCCTAGATCACCATGCGCAATGCCAAGCTGCGGCTGGAGTGGTGTAACGCTTGCTGCTATTGGACTCCGGAGCAATGGAAACACCTTCTCTGGAGTGATGAATCCCGCTTCACCATCTGGCATTCCGACAGACAAATCTGGGATTGGAGGATGCCAGGAGAACGCTACCTGCCCCAATGCATAGTGCCAACTGTAAAGTATAATGGTCTGCGGTTGTTTTTCATGGTTCGAGCTAGGCCCCTTGGTTCCATTGAAGGGAAATCTTAATGCTACAGCATACAATGACATTCTACAATTTTGTGCTTCCAACTAGGAAAGGGGAAGGCTCTTTCCTATTTCAGCATGACAATGCCCACGTGCACAAAGCAAGGTCCATACAGAAATGGTTTGTCGAGATCAGTGTGGAAGAACTTGAATGGCCTGCACAGAGCTCTGACCTCAACCCTATCGAACACCTTTGGGATGACTGCAAGCCAGGCCTAATCACCCAACACCAGTGCCCAACCTCACTAATGCTTGTGTGGCTGAATGGAAACAAGTCCCTGCAGCAATGTTCCATCATCTACTGGAAAGTCTTACCAGAAGTGGAGGCTGTTATAGCAGCAAAGGGGGGACCAACTCCATATTAATGACCCTGATTTTGGAATGAGATGTTCGATGAGCATACCTTTGGTCATGTAGTGTGTGTAGCCTATACATTTTGAATTCAATAACATTGCTTGTGAACTTTAGAGCTGTAACGATTTGATGGTTTGGTTAAAGGCTACAAACGCATGCTAGTAGTTGTCATCGCCCATGCTCGAGAGTCTACACATTCTGGGTGACGCGATACAACATTATCATCGCATTGGCGAGCTCTCATTGGCTATTGCTGATCACTGTTCAAAAATTTTCGTTGCATATCTCACACTACAACAGCATTGCAGATTTTGTGCCGATAAAATCAAACATGTTTGAAAATATTCGTACTGCTCAAAAACTGGATCGGTAGCACCTAGATTGTCTCTCTGACCCACTCACATTCAATGAGCGTCGGTGGCAGCCGCACGCCCCGAGTATGCAACAACATCGGGATTTATTCTCTGGTCTCAAACTAAATCGTGGCCAAAATCGTGTAGTGCATTCCCGGCTTAATGAAACTGTCAGCAGTGTGCTGCTAACAGGGTAGTTTCCTCCACTGTCCCCATACCTGGCTCGAACTAGTGATTCTCTGATCGCAAACACTCGGACCGCCCTTGACAACGTACCAACCAATTGAGCTAAAGAAAACGATCCAATTGACTAGCTCCATTGGCAAAATTGTAAGCTAGTTGTGGAGTGAGTTTAGGTCACATTCATAACTGATAAACAAAACAAAAAATCTTAAAGCTCTCTACCTATCGCTCATATTTTCCTCCCTCCCTCGCTCCCTTCCTCCTTTGATCCGGCAGGCATCAGAGGAGAGCTCACTGCGCGCTCTGGAGAGTCTCATGACAGAATTCTTCCACAGCTGTACAACCAACGAGCGCAAGAGAGAGATTGGTGAGTGTGGCACTGGTGGTAGGACCGTGCCAAATTTGATATGGGTGCAGAAACCTGAATATTCAAAAGTATTGTTGTGCAACCATCTGAGCAAGTCTGGTCACCCTTATGAAATTTGGCATTATAGTAGGATGGACCAGAGCCATGTACTGTGGTGCACTTGATATGTGATTTTAAAATTGTAATGGGTGCTGCTATGTTGGCTCAAAGTTCCGTGATAATTGCATTCATTCAACTCTATTGTCATGGAACATTTGGTGGCAAAATGGTGGCCAGTTTGCAGAACTTTTTATATTGATTTGCTATGGACTATAGAGTGCGGATGCATTTTTAATTACAGATATATCCTCATATTTGTAAAGTAAAATAATTCAGTGCTGTGGCAAAAGGCTCGTAGTGAGGACGAAGGGCTACTACTCTGAACTGTGTTTGGTGAGCTTTCTGGCGCCCAGAGCTGCTGAGGCATCACCCAAGTGGGTGCTGCACATTGAAGGAGGAGAGGTCCAGTAGCTACACGACAGACTGGTTCCCAGAGTAGTCCTGCACTAGACTCATCAACCATCGCCCTGACCATCTTCCTCTGATCATGTCATGAACTGTCTCTCTCCATCATTAGAGCATGCAGGCTTTCAGACTCGGCCTCTATTGGTTGACCTAACTAGCTAAGCTACTCATGATGATGTGTTGCTTGTTTGTTTTTTGCATTTTAAGCGCTTTGACATTCTTATGAAGAGCACTATAGAAATGTTATTATATTTGTGATAAGTTGTCATAATTACCTTTTTTATGTAAGCAATGACTTGAAATGACTAAAAAAAAAATAATCATGTGCTTCCTTTATTTCTGCCCTTTCTGCAGAAGAGCTGCTGAATAACTTTGCTCAGCAGATGGGAGCTTGGCGCCACTGCTTGTACTTCCTCTCCAACACTCGCAACGAGTATGTGATGATGTACAGTCTCACAGTGTTTGAGGTAAGTTCATTTGGTGAACGTTATGAATAGTCAAAATGAAATCAAATTGTATTGGTCACATACACATGGTTAAGCAGATGTTAATGCGAGTGTAGCGAATTGCTTATGCTTCCAGTTCCGACAGTGCAGTGATATCTAACAAGTAATATCTAGCAATTTCACAACTAGCTAATACACTGAAATGTAAAGGGATGGAATAAGAATATGTACATATAAATATATGGATGAGTGAAGGCCGAGCGGCATAGGCAAGATGCAATAGATGGTATAAAATACAGTATATACACTTGAGATGAGTAATGTAACATATGTAGACATTATTAAAGTTTTTTTTTTTTTTGTGACTAGTGATCCATTTATTAAAGTGGCCAATGATTTCGAGTTTGTATGTAGGCAGCAGCCTCTCTGTGTTAGTGGTGACAGTTTAATAGTCTGATGGCCTTGAGATAGAAGCTGTTTTTCAGTCTCGGTCCCAGCTTTGATGCACCTGTACTGACCTTGCCTTCTGGATTGTAACTGGGTGAACTGGCAGTGGCTCGGGTGGCTGTTGTCCTTGATTATCTTTTTGGCCTTCCTGTGACATCGGGTGCTGTAGGTGTCCTGGAGGGCAGGTAGTTCTCCCCCGTGTTGCATTGTGCAGACCTCACAATGCATCACCGTGTCCGGTAGTAATAAGAGCACACCATTACATAGCAATGGTTATTTTAATGGGGCTGCTTTCTGTTGATAAATAAACTCAAGAAATTCTCAGTACTTAATGCAGATGTCACACATTGACATTTTCAGAACATGAGAACTCGTGTTAAAGACATCTCTTTGCTCGGAGATACAGGACTTTAAACTATAATTTATTTTATGCTAAACTAACATTGGCTAAACTGTTGATAGTTCAATTGGTAAGGCTGTATTTAAGGCTAAGTTTGTTGTGACTTACCTGGTAAAACAAGGGTTAAATAAAATGAGGCATGTCACAAATGAAACAATTTTCTTAGTTTAAACAATTTAAAAAAATGTTTTTCCGTTTAAACGATAAGAAAATTACTAAAATTCCATGTGAATTCACAATGCAGCTGCCAGCAACGGTTTGGGTCTTATGGTGCGTTCCTTTCAGATGGTTAAGCATTGCACCTGTACTAACATTACTGTACCTCAATTCCACCTCGCAAAGTTTGCATTTCATTCTCATTTAACTTCTTATAGTATTGCCTTACAGGACTTCGCTGCTGTCGCCTTTTTTCCAACTGTTAACAACAATGACTTAGTGGTGGCGAGCCGACTTCAAAATAATTGATTCCTCCCAGTGTCGACTCCCATTTCTAAGTGTCAAGTTTCGATTCCGCTATGAATAGACTCCTAATATTCGGTGTTTTTGGAACAGAGGAGACCGATTAGTTGCCGTACTTTCGAGGACACAAACACTCACATCTTTCATAGCGAGCTAGCAAGGGATGGCGGGAGATGGGCACAGTATAGGCAGTTCTGAATCGTGCACTTGGTCTATCGACAATCAAAAGCTGTATCTCGCAATTCTACGTGGTAGCCAGGGCACAAAAACAGCGGCGAAGTGCAGCCTTGCGCTCCACTCTTAGTTGTTGTGGAAATTGACCCACTATGCTGTTTACTTTCTGCATGTACGTGATATCGCAGAGTATAACTTTAAATGACACAGCTTTCCCCAGGCCTTTTATATCCTATCATCTAGTTAGGCTGTAACACAGAAAATATGTTCAGTGTTAACTGCACTGTGATTTAAATTTTGTTAATGTTAAGGATCCCAATTTAGTTTTAACATTTAAACGTTCACACCTCTTATATGAGGTAAGATATATTATAGGGGCTAGGCTAGAGAAACGGACTGCCGGATCATTTTCTTATTAGATAAAACCAAAATTGAGGGCTCTCCACACTTGAAGACTATTTCCATCACTAATGCTTCATGAACTTTGGTATTAGCCTTTTAAAGAGGAACCCTTTTTGTGGATTGGTATGAGTCTGTATCTTGTGGTCAGCCCTGGGGCCTGTGGCAATATAGTTTGAAAATAAGCTGTTGTTTTTGTTCATGATTTCCCGAAAGTGTGCCGCCGTCAATATTAAACATGCCATAATACAGGATTTTCTCTTAAAACATTCTTATGACCTGTTCAGTGTTTTCTGAAACTGTTATGGGTACCTCTTTGGGTACTAGGAGAGAGCATCTGTAATGTAAGGTTATGTAGGCCTTTGCAATTGTTTCTGTAACCTACAGTATATTATTAAAGGGATACTTTTGGATTTTGGCCATGAGGCCCTTTTATCTACATCCCCAGAGTCTGATGAACTCATTGATACCATTTTTTTGAAGAAAGTTAGATGTAGTTTCACGAGCCAATGCTGACTCTGGGGAAGTAGATAAAGGGCCTCATTGCCAAAATCCAAAAGTATCCCTTTAATACATTTTTTCTCACTGTGATTTTATAATTATGAACATCACTAAAAGCCAAAAGATATAAGCTGTCCTCCATAACGGTTCATAAGTGTTATTAAGCTTCATAGCATGTGTCATAACTTGTCAAATATATATTATGACAAGATCATTACTTGTGTATGTGACTTTGGGTGTCTTGAAAAGCACTTAAAATTAAATGTATTATTATAATGCAGTAAGTGCATATATTCATGCATTGTGACATATTGCGGTATTCTTAGTCTTATGACACCTGATTATAACGGCTGCATGATAGCGTCAAGAGTACTTCCATGGCACATGTAAAAACTGTCAGAAAACGTGTTGGACAGCTCATAATGTTGCGACATTTTAGGATATTATGATCGTGTTATGATGCAGAACAGTAATTACTGGCTAAACCTACACCAGGGGTCTCACAATGTACACCTTTTCCAAAATGTTTTTTAAAATGATCTGTTAAAATGAGAATTTCCCTCAACCCATAGTCATTTTATAACCCTCGTTATTGTTAACACATTGATATTAGACATGTACCCAACCTAGTGGTGTGTTGGAATGAAATGCAAAGCAAGAGAAGACACCCTGTACTTTGAGTCTTAGCTATCACATTGTAGGCCTAATTATGGTTATGATCATGATAAGTTATAAGTGTTTAGCTAGTTCAAATAAGGTTATGCGAAGTGGTAGTCATAACACCTGAAAATCTGCCCATTGTTGCCTTTTCAGAACCTGGTCAATAAGATGTGGCTGGGAGTAGCCTCACAGGACAAAATGGAGATCCGTAGCTGCCTGCCCAAGCTGTTGCTGGCCCAGCACAAAGCTATGCCCTTCTTCATACGCAACAAACTCTGTAAAGTCATAGTGGATATTGGTCGCCAGGACTGGCCCATGTTCTACCATGATTTCTTCACCAACACCCTTCAGGTGAGCCCTGCTAAAATTGTGTTAAATATGTTATGTTTGCTTTGCACATATACCAAACGGTAATGTTTTATTTGATTAGTGCCTCACAAATGGTTCATAGAGGTTCAACTAACTCTCCACTAGCCCTAAACCTAACTGAAGTTGTTGCATCTCAGGAAGGAATAGGCGGTCCCCCAGGTTTTCTGAGCAATAAAATCAACTCAAAGTTGAGTGGATAAACATTAAGAAAAACTTCCTAATATTGAGCTGCAACCCCCCCCCCCCCCCGTTTGCCTTCACAACAGCCTGAATTTGTCAGTGCATGCACTCTACAAGGTGTCAAGCGTTCCATAGGGATGCTGGCCCATGTTTACTCCAATGCTTTCCACAGTTGTGTCAAGTTGGCTGGATGTTCTTTGGGTGGTGGACTATTGATAAACTGTTGAGTGTGAAAAACCCAGCAGCATCGCAGTTCTTTACACAAATCGGTGCCCCTTGCACCTACTACCATACCCTGTTCAAGGGCACTTAACTTTTGTCTTGACCATTCACCCTCTGAATGGCACACATACACAATCCATGTCTCAAGGCTTAAAAATCCTTCTTCAACCTGTCTCCTCCCCTTCACCTACATTGATTTGAAGTAGATTTAACAAGTGACATCAATAAGGGATCATAGCTTTCACCTGGATTCACCTGGTCAGTCTATGTCATGGAAAGAGCAGGTGTTCTTAAAGTTTCGTACTCTCAGGGTATCATTTTAGGCCTCATGCGGTCAATTTGCAGTGTACACATTTTTTATGTTCCGGCCCCCCGACCATCCGCTCTAGCAAAGAAAAGCCTCATGGCTGAATGTAATTGTGACCACTGGAATAGGGGGAACTCTTGGTCACAATTAACAACATCATACTTTGTTTATCTAAATATTAAAATCATGATGTTTAGGCAGTCAATGGCCTTCATTGGAATGTTGTTGCATATCAACACGTACATTCAGGTCAATGAGAAATGCGTGCACTCAGGCTGTCCGGAAGGCCAAAATTAGATACTTTAAGGAGCGGGTCTCTCTCTGTGGGTCTAACCCCAAGAAGTTCTGGATAACGGTTAAAGACCTGGAGAATAAACCCTCCTCCTCACAGCTGCCCATGTCCCTTAACGTTGATGATGTGGTTGTTACTGACAAGAAGCACATGGCTGAGCTCTTTAATCACCACTTCATTAAGTCTGGATTCCTATTTGACTCAGCCATGCCTCCCTGCGCGTCCAACATTTCCTCATCTCCCACCCCTTCTAATGCGACAAGCCCCGATGCTCCTCCCTCTTTTTCCTCCGCTAAAAAGTTTCTCCCTGCAGGCGGTCACTGAATCCGAGGTGCTAAAGGAGCTCCTTAAACTTGACCCAAATAATACATCTGGGTCAGATGGTTTAGTCCCTTTATTCTTTAAGGTTGCTGCCCCGATCATCGCCAAGCCTATCCCTGACCTTTTTTAACCTGCCTCTCCTTTCTGGGGAGGTTCCCATTGCTTGGAAGGCAGCCACGGTTTGTCCTTTATTTAAAGGGGGAAATCAAGCTGATCCTAACTGTTATAGGCCTATTTCCATTTTGCTCTGTATATCGAAAGTGTTGAAAAACTTGTCAATAATGAACTGACTGGCTTTCTTGATGTCTATAGTTTTCACTATGGTATGCAATCTGGTTTCCGCTCAGGTTATGGATGTGTCACTGCAACCTTAATGGTCCTCAATGATGTCACCATTGCCATTGATTCTAAGCAATGTTTTGCTGTTATTTTTATTGACTTGGCCAACGCTTTTGATACGGTAAACCATTCCATTCTTATGGGCCGGCTAAGTAGTATTGGTGTTTCTGAAGGGTCTTTGGCATGGTTTGCTAACTACCTCTCAAAGAGTGCAGTGTATAAAGTCAGAAAATCTGCTTTCTCAGCCACTGCCTGTCACCAGGGGAGTACCCCAAGGCTCAATCCTAGGCCCCACACTATTCTCAATTTACATCAACAACATAGCTCAAGCAGTAGGAAGCTCTCTTATCCATTTATATTGCAGATGATAGTCATATACTCAACTGGCCCCTCCCCGGATTTTGTGTTAAACGCTTTACAACAAAGCTTTCTTAGTGTCCAACACGCTTTCTCTGCCCTTAACATTGTTCTGAACACCTCCAAAACAAAGGTCATGTGGTTTGGTAAGAAGAATGCCCCTCACCCCACCGGTGTGACTACTAACTCGTGAGGGTTTAGAACTTGAGGTAGTCACTTAACACAAGTACTAGGGAGTATGGCTGGACGGTATACTGTCCTTCTCTCAGCACATATCAAAGCTGCAGGCTAAAGTTAAATCTAGACTTGGTTTCCTCTATCGTAATAGCTCCTCTTTCACCCCACCTGCCAAACTAACTCACATTCTGTTAAAGGTCCCCAAAGCACACACATTCCTGGGTCACTCGTCTTTTTAGTTCGCTGCAGCTAGCGACTGGAAAGAGCTGCAACAAACACTTACACTGGACAGTTTTATCTCAATCTCTTCAAAGACTCAATCATGGACACTCTTACTGACAGTTGTGGCTGCTTTGCGTGATGTATTGTGATCTACCTTCTTGCCCTTTGTGCTGTTGTCTGAGCCCAACAATGTTTGTACCCTGTTTTGTGCTGCATCCATGTTGTGCTGCTGTCATGTGTTGCTACCATGCTGTGTTGTCGTCTTAGTTCTCTCTTTATGTACTGTTGTCTCGTCGTGATGTGTGCTTTGCCTTTTGGTAGACCGTCATTATAAATAAGAATTTGACATGCCTTGTTCAATAAAATTACATTTTAAAATCAAGTACCACTTGATTTATTATTTAGGTTTGTACGCCTTTTATAGGGGGCTACCTAAATAAAGTCTTGCCCAAACAACATTACAATAAAGAAATAAAAATGAAAAAACAGAAAAACCGACAAAGCCAAACAGAAGGTAAATAAAGTGATACAGGCCTGTCATTTGATACATTAGTCTTCATATGGTCACCCTGCTAGCATTTTAAAAGCATAGGTCATCGCTATATCTGTATCTCTCAACACTTTTAGCATCTGCAAATTGTGCATGGAGAGCACTTGGCTGCAATCCACGATTTCATTAATTTGCTTGACAGGCTAAAAATGTGTTTCTGGTTAACAATTAATTACCTTACTGTAATAGTTTTCGAATAAAATGGTCTAAAAATAAATCAGGCTAGGTCTGATTTAGGCTAGGTCTACTATATTTATTTATTCATCAACTTTCCTAATATTAAACACTGCTTATCTTTACTACAGGAGTATAGCCTACCTGGCTGGCATGAAAATGAACCACGGGAAAAGCGTCCTCCATTCGCTATTTAAGTGCATAGACAACATGTATTTTTTCCTGCTGCCCCTGTTTCGAGACAGGTGCATGATAATGGTCCATTCTAAATCAAAACAGATTTCTCACATATTTATTATATTTAAAGACCAGATTAAATCAAGAATAATCTGATGGGTGACAATATTAGCACTTGTGAATGATGCCCAGCATAAGGTAAGAAACAATGCTTTTTTTTGTTGACTTTTTTGAATCAGTCGCACACCTCATTTAGCCTAGCCCCATAGGCCTATATGTTTTGATAATGTTTGTATCACAACTAAAGTGGACAAATTAAGCACATGAATCTGCTTTACAAGTTGTGTAGAGCCAAACTGACATACATAAGCAGTGTGTGAGTTTCAAGTTTGGGGAAGATAAGTTTCACCATAAAAATGCACATGTTATAATAAAAAATGTTCCTTTATAATAAAAGCATTACATGCATAGTCACATTTGCAGTCACTTTTGATAATGGGGTTTTCCCGCGAATGGAAAATTTGCGCTTATAGCCTACTGCCATGTGCGCATTGCTGCACAAATTACTTAAGTAAAAATACTTTTCTGGGGGTATCTATACTTTACCAAAAATAATTTTGGACTACTTTTACTTCACTACATTCCTAAAGAATATAATGTACTTTTTACTCCATACAGTTTCCCTGACACAAAGTACTTGTTACATTTTTATGCTTAGCAGGACAGGAAAATGGTCAAATTCACGCACTTATCAAGAGAATATGTGGTCATCCCTAGTGCCTCTGATCTAGTGGACTCACTAAACACAAATGCTTTATTGTTGGAGTGTGCCCCTGGATATCTGTACATTTTTTAAACAAGAAAATAGTGCCTTCCGCATCGCTTAATATGGAATTTGATACGTAAGTATATTTTAGAAATTACATTTACTTTTGATACTTAAGTATATTTAGAACCAAATACTTGTACTTTTCCCCCAAATTTTTTTAACCTTGTTTTCTCCCCAATTTCGTGTTATCCAATTGCTAGTTAGTCTTCTCTCATCGCTGCAACTCCCGTACGGACTCGGGAGAGCGGAGGTCGGGAGCTGTGTGTCCTCCGAAACCCAACCGCGCTGCTTCTTGACACAATGCCCACTTAACCCAGAAGCCAGCCGCACCAATGTGTCGGAGGAAACGCCTGGCAACCGTGTCAGCGTGCACTGCGCCCGGCCCGCCACAGAAGTCACTAGTACGCGATGGGACTAGGACATCCCTGCGGGCCAAACCCTCCCCTAACCCGGATGACGCTGGGCCAATTGTGCGCTGCCACATGGGTCTCCAGGTTGCGGCCGCCTGCGACAGAGCCTGGACTCGAACCCAGAATCTCTAGTGGCACAGCTAGCACTGCGATGCAGTTCCTTAGACCACTGCGCCACTCGATACTTTTAGACTTTTACTCTCGTAGTATTTTACCAGGTGACTAACTTTTTACTTGAATAACTTTCTATTAAGGTATCTATACTTTTACTCAAGTATCACAATTGGGTACTTTTTCCACCACTGCTTGTAGCCTGTGAGGAAAAACCCGTTCACGTGATGGAGAGCCATGTGAGTGAGAGGTGCTTTGGAGCACGCAGGAAGGAACAACGCAGTAATCCGGGCCAAGGGCACAATAGCCAAGGCATCGATTGTTTTTCTTTTTTTTAAGGTGCATTACGGCCACACAAAGGGGATGCCACAGTGAAATTCAAGACCTTGTCAAGTGCTTGTCAAATTGTGAATGAGAGACTGATGGTGTGTACAGCATGCGCCAAAAAATCTAACAGAGCTTATGCCTTTCAAGCAACTTTAAAAAAATCTAAACGTATGCTATTCAGAGTATGCTATTCATTTCTTCTGAAAAATACAAAATTTTCTTCATATCATGCTTCTTTAGACCTCTCTAAAATAATGGATTTATTGTGAAGGTGTAGGCTATTTGTTTTGGATTTATTGGATTTATTAGACTAAAATGTAGATGTTCCAAAAGTCTGCATCAGGGGCTTGTAGGCTACGTGTGGAAGCCAGGAGATGCAAAATGTTTGTTCATGAACGGTCAATTAACGTGAGACCGACAGTTATTTGCTTGACAATCACCGGCTGACGGAATTTCATGACCACCACAGCCCTAGTTCAGAACGCTTTTTGTTATTGGTCTATTAACTAATTCAGGTGACGTCACCAGGCAAGCCGAAACTCCACCCATGCAAAGTCTGCTGATTTAGAAGGTCCTGTGAAGATTGTATTTTCAACCAGCAACTGTCAGGAAATAATCATTCTATATATTTTTCACACTTTTACAGTGTTAGTTTCATCAACTGTTGTACAATATCTAAAACACAGGGGAAAACTGAATTTTGATTGCTCCGGGCCTTAAACATTTGCATTGGCCATTGGAAGCCTTTATTATAGGTTATCATCCCCATGTCATCATCCAGTCTGACACAAACACTATGTACAGTTGCAGTACAGTGCTGAGAAAGTTTGTGAACCCTTGAGCGTTTTCTGTATTTCTGCATAAATTTGACCTAAGATGTGATCAGATCTTCGAAACAAAATGTTTTGTTGTAACCTCTGTGATCTTATCACTCATCATGATTCTTGATTTTTCTTGATCATGGCATTATCAGGATTAATTTAGGAGAAATGTCTTCTATTCTTACAAGGGACTCAAATGAAGCAGATGCTAAGCTACAGGACTTTTTTGCTAGCACAGACTGGAATATGTTCCGGGATTCTTCCTATGGCATTGAGGAGTACTCCACATCAGTCATTGGCTATATCAATAAGTGCATTGTTGACGTCCCCACAGTGACCGTACGTACATACCCCAACCAGAAGCCATGAATTACAGGCAACATCCGCACTGAGCTAAATGCTAGAGCTGCCGATTTCAAGGAGCGGGACTCTAACCCGGAATCTTATAAGAAATCCCGCTATGCCCTCCTACGAACCATCAAACAGGCATGGTGCCAATACAGGACTAAGATTGAATTGTACTACACCGGCTCCGACGCTCGTCGGATGTGGCAGGGCTTGCAAACCATTAGACTACAAAGGGAAGCACAGCCGAGAGCTGCCCAGTGACACGAGCCTACCAAACAAGCTAAACTACTTCTATGCTCGCTTCGAGGCAAATAACACAGAAACATGCATGAGCGCACCAGCTGTTCCGGACGACACTATGATTACGCTCTCCGCAGCCAATGTAAGACCTTAAAACAGGTCAACATTCACAAGGCCACTGGGCCAGACGGATTACCAGGACGTGTATTGCGAGCATGCGCTGACCAACTGGCAAGTGTCTTCACTGACATTTTCAATCTCTCCCTGTCCGATTCTGTAATACCAACATGTTTTATGCAGACCACCATAGTCCCTGTGCCCAAGAACACTAAAGTAACCTGCATAACCCGTAGCACTCACATCTGTAGCCATGAAGTGCTTTGAAAGGCTGGTCATGGATCACATCAACACCATTATCCCAGAAACCCTAGACCCATTCCAATTTGCATACCGCCCTAACAGATCCACAGATGATACAATCTCTATTGCACTCCACACCGCCCTTTCCCACCTGGACAAAAGGAACATCTTTGTGAGAATGCTATTCATTGACTACTGCTCAGCGTTCAACACCATAGTGCCCTCCAAAGCTCATCACTAAGCTAAGGACCCTGGGACTAAACACCTCCCTCTGCAACTGGATCTTGGACTTCCTGGCCGCCTTCAGGTGGTAAGGGTAGTTAACTACACATCCGCCACGCTGATCCTCAACACGGGGGCCCCTCAGGGGTGCGTGCTCAGTCCCCTCCTGTACTCCCTGTTCACTCATGACTGCACGGCCAGGCACTACTCCAACACCCTCATTATGTTTGCAGATGACACAACAGTGGTAGGCCTGATCACCGACAACAACGAGACCACCTATAGGGAGGTCAGAGACCTGGCCGTGTGGTGCCAGGACAACAACCTCTCCCTCAATGTGATCAAGACAAAGGAGATGATTGTGGACTACAGGAAAAGGAGGACCGAGCACGCCCCCATTGACGGGGCAGCAGTGGAGTAGGTTGAGACGTTCAAGTTCTTTGGTGTCCACATCACCAACAAACTGACATGGTCCAAGCACACCAAGAAAGTCGTGAAGAGGGCACGACAAAACCTATTCCCCTCAGGAGACTGAAAAGATTTGGCATGGGTCCTCAGATCCTCAAACGCTTCTACAGCAGCACCATCGAGAGCATCCTGACTGGTGGCATCATTGCCTGGTATGGCAACTGCTCAGCCTCCAACCGCAAGGCACTACAGAGGTTAGTGTGTACGGCCCAGTACATCACCAGGGCCAAGCTTCCTGCCATCCAGGACCTCTATACCAGGCGGTGTCAGAGGAAGGCCCTACAAATTGTCAAGGACTCCAGCTACCCTAGTCATAGACCGTTCTCTCTGCTACCGCACGGCAAGCGGTACCGGAGCACCAAGTCTAGGTCCAATAGTCATCTAAACAGCTTCTACCCACAAGCCATAAGACTCCTGAACATCTAATCAAATGGCTACCCAGACTATTTGCATTGCCCCCCCCCCTTGAAATACATCCACAGGTACACCTCCAATTGACTCAAATTATTTCAATTAGCCTATCAGAAGCTTCTAAAGCCATGACATCGTTTCCTGGGATTTTCCAAGCTGTTTAAAGGCGCAGTCAACTAAGTGTATGTAAACTTCTGACCCACTGGAATTGTGATACAGTGAATTATAAGCGAAATCTGTCTCTAAACAATTGTTGGAAAAATTACTCTTCATGCCTAAAGTAGATGTCCTAACCGACTTGTGTAGAGTATATTGCTCTTCAATAAGTATATTTATTGGGCGTTTTAGCAAATGCATGCAAACATAAGTACAATTTAGACATACTAACAGTAACACAATAAATGAACATACACAAGGTACAGTATTGAGGTATGCCGTTTAAAAAATAAAAGATTTTCCATGTGACAGTCATAATCAGATTGATGTACATTTAATGTACATTTAGTTGCTTATATTTTTTGTTCAATAGTGAGGCCACCATTTCTTTGTCTCTGGACAGGTGCACTGATTGGTTTGATTCAAATAATGTTGGTGTGTGTGCACGTTTTGTTTTTGCTGTGATCGTGTGTATAATTCTACTTTAGTAAAAAAAAATGTTTAACCTTTTTTTAACTAGGCAAGTCAGTTAACAAATTCTTATTTACAATGACGGCCTACCCCGGCCAAACCCTAACGACGCTGGGCTAATTGTGCTCCGGCCTATGGGACTCCAAATCACGACCAGTTGTTGTACAGCCTGGAATCGAACCAGGGTCTGTAGTGACGCCTCTAGCACTGAGATGCAGTGCCTTAGGCCGCTGTGCCACTCGGGAGCCCAAAAGAAAAGGCTACGGAATGCACTTTTGCTGTGATGTTAGCACAAATTGATGTGTGTGTGTTCTGTGTGTGTTACTGCAGCTGATCCAGTCTCCTACCATGGCCTCTCTGGGACTGGTTTTGCTCAAGACCACATCCGAGGAGCTGGCGTGCCCACGGGAGGATTTGAGCGTGGCACGGAAAGACGAGCTGCGCAAACTGTTGCTGGAGCAGGTCCCCACAGTGCTGGGATTACTGACAGGTGAGCAACTTCCCCCATTCATTACAATGGGAAGTTGGGAGGTGAAACACTGGCCGTTACCCAAGCGGAGCGGTTCGCGGTGTTCATGCACGTTAGCACTGCTTGGATGGCAAAAGTTGAGAAATTCAACTAAGCTGCACTTACGTTAGTCAGACAAAATTGAGTAGGATGTACCATGGCTAAAGCAGTCTGGCTTGCTCTGTAAAACTTGCGCAGCACATGGATTTTTTTGGGGGGTGCATTATGGCCACGGAGGGGATGCCGCTGTGAAATTATCAAGTGCTTCTCAAATTGTGAATGAGAGACTATTGGAGTGTGTATTGCCTGCGCAAAAAACAAAGCAGAGCTCATGCCTTTTCAAGCGACTTTAAAAAAAAATCATCAGTCTCGTAATGCAGCCTTACAATGTCTTAATCTAAACGTATAGCCCAACATTTGTAGAACTAAAGTTACATTAATAACTCTAAATTAAGCATATAGGAGGACCTATTTCTTTGTTAACCGCTCTACACAGAATAGCATGTGCGCACTCCCTCAAATCGTTTGGAGAAAATATTTATATTTTATTCAGCTTTGTTCAATTGTATTCTTCATACTATAAAATAATTTTACATAATGCCACGGAATTATAAGGAAATGTTGTCTGCTAAATAAACAAATGTAGCCCACAGCCATTTGGCATAGCCACATCAGCACCTAACATAAGGACAAATCAGAGTATGCTATTAATTTCTTCTGAAGAATACTACATTTTCTTCATACCATGCTTCTTTAGACCTGTCTAAAATAAATAATGGATTTATTGTGAAGGTGTAGGATATTTTACATGGATTTATTAGACTTTTTAAAAAGTAGATGTTCCAAAGTCTGCATCAGGGGCTTGTAGGCTATGTGTGGAAGCCAGGAGATGCTCAATGATTGTTAATTAACGGTCAATTACCGTGAGACCGACAGTTATTTGCTTGACAATCACCGGCAGACTAAATTTCGTGACCGCCACAGCCCAAGTGCTGACTTAACACATTTGTCCAAGAGGAAGATGAGTTCTTGCTGGCTAAGTGTTGACACCTCAGTCAGTTCCCATGACATTTGAACTTCTTCTTTTTTTTCTTCACAGTGCAGTGCATTTCAAATGCTCCTTGCTTGATGTGATGCGTGCCAATACAGAATCCTTTGGTTCTATCAATAGCATGCTTCCAGTTACAGTACCTTCAGAAACTATTCACATACCTTTACTTTTCCCACATTTTGTTACAGCCTGAATTTAAAATATATTAAATGTAGATCTTATTTTTTGGTCACTGGCACAATACCCCATTACGGTTATTCTTCTAAACACAATACCCCATCATGTCAAAGTGGGATTATGTTTTTCAATTTTTTTTAACAAATTCATTAAAAATGAAAAGCTTAAATGTCTTCAGTCTAATTATTCAACAACTTTTGTTATGGCAAGCCTAAATAAGTTTAGGAGTAAAAATGTGTTTAACAAGTCACATAATAAGTTAAACAGATTCAACCACAAAGACCGGAGAGGTTTTCCAATGCCTCGCAAAGTAGGGCACCTATTGGTAGATGGGGGAAAAAAGCAGGCATTGAATAGCCCTTTGAGCATGGTGAAATTATTTATTATACTTTGGATGGTGTATAAATACACCCAGTCACTACAAAGATACATAACTCAGTTGCTGGAGAGAAGGAAACCACCTGTGGATTTCACCATAAGAGCAATGGTGACTTTAAAACAGTTAGTTTAAAGGCTGTAATAAATAAATCAACAACTTTAGTTACTTCACAATAGTAACTTAATTGACAGAAAGAAGTGAAAGAAGGAAGCCTGTCAAGAAAAAAAATATTCCAAAACATGCATCCTGTTCGCAACAGTAACACTGCAAAAAATGTGGCAAAGTAATTTACTTTTTGTCCTGAATACATTTTATGTTTGTGGAAAATCTAATACAATACATTACTGAGTATGACTCTACATAATTGTCATGCATAGTGGTGGCTGCATCATATTATGCAGAGTTTTTCAGAACAAAAAATAAACGGAATGGAGCTAAGCACTGACTAAATCCTAGTAGAAAACCTGGTTGTCTGCTTTCCACCAGACACTGGGAGATGAATTCACCTTTCATCAGGATAATAACCTAAAACACAAGGCCAAATCTACACTGGAGTTGTTTACCAAGAAGAAAGTGAATGTTCCTGAGTGGCCGAGTTACAGTTTTGAATTATATCTGCTTGAAAATCTATGGCAAGACCTGAAAATGGTTGTCTAGCAATGATTAACAACCAATTTGACAGACCTTGAAGAATATTGAAAATAATAAATGGGCAAATGTTGCACAATTCAGGTGTGGATAGCTCTTAGACTTACCCAGAAAGACTCACAGCTGTAAATGCTGCTAAAGGTGATTCTAACATTGACCCAGGAAGTTGAATACTTATCTAATCAAGATATATTAGTGTTTTATTTTATAATTTTTTTCTCACAAATGTCTTTTGTGTAGGTTGTTGACATGAAATGGTATGGCAAAGTGGGTTGTGGGGAAGTTGAAGCTCATCTACTGCATTTCTACACAATAAAACAAAACAAAAAACCTCTAATGCTATTTAGAGAACAGCAAAAACAAACAAATGACCCCAGACATTAGTTATCAGCACAATATAAAATGTAAAGGTCTGTGGAAAGGCATATACAACGTCAACCACTACTAAAACGGATCATAAATTGACTCATTTACTTGTGGAACAGTAAAACGTCAAATGCTGACATCTGTAGCTATTTTTTTCACAATAAAATTGCACCTTTATAATAAAGATTATATGCATCTATAATCGCATTTGCAGACTAATGTAATATAGGCTACGATTCCTAATTTGAGTATATTGCATAGCCATAATTTAGGCTAATAATATAACTCAATCACTGTTAGCAAGACACAGTTGTGAACAATGCGCGTAGGGACAGAGTAGGCCTAATCAGAAACCTTTCTTCTCCTTTCATAGCACAGGAAAAATGTGCCATTTTATAACCCGAACCAAATGGATCGCTCCGACAGAGTGAATCACGTGGCTATGGCTTGCTATATAAAACAGGCAGACCGGCATCGAGGCATTGTTACTGTTTGATTGAACATTCGAATGGGCAAAACGGGGGACCTAAGTGACTTTATTAAATGCAATCATCTAGGGCTGCGAAAAGGTGGAGACACAAATTTTACAATGCATCCATCTAACCTGGAGGAGGAAATTATTGTCCGCCCTACGATTGTATATAGAAATACTGCATAGGCCTATTTAACTGCTTTTCACTTGCCGCTGCATATCAACAATCAGCTATTTGGTGGGCTATTTGCCGGGTGCAGTGCCCAAATTGCAAGCTTAAAACAATCCACAGCTAATTTTTTAAATGTGGCCAAATCATGCTCTCTGGGTAAGTATTTAGAATTATTTATTACTGTATAGGCACGAGTAATTATATAACTAATTTTGGAAAATTCAATTTCAAATCCCGACATCATATTTAAAGCAATCAAGGGGCCTCCCGGGTGGCGCAGTGGTCTAGGGCACTGCATCGCAGCGCCAGCTGCGCCACCAGAGTCTCTGGGTTCGCGCCCAGGCTCTGTCGCAGCCGGCCGCGACCGGGAGGTCCGTGGGGCGACGCACAATTGGCCTAGCATCGTCCGGGTTAGGGAGGGTTTGGCCGGTAGGGATATCCTTGTCTCATCGCGCTCCAGCGACTCCTGTGGCGGGCCGGGCGCAGTGCGCGCTAACCGAGGGGGCCAGGTGCACGGTGTTTCCTCCGACACATTGGTGCGGCTAGCTTCCGAGTTGGAGGCGCACTGTGTTAAGAAGCAGTGCGGCTTGGTTGGGTTGTGCTTCGGAGGACGCATGGCTTTCGACCTTCGTCTCTCCCGAGCCCGTACGGGAGTTGTAGCGATGAGACAAGATAGTAATTACTAGCGATTGGATACCACGAAAATTGGGGAGAAAAGGGGGTAAAATTAAAAAAATAATAATAATAATAATATTTACAGCAATCCGTGCACTGCCTAAACGGCTGACCGGCAAAGCAAACTCTGGAATGGTCTCTGCTCTCTTGTGAGAGAAAGGGGCACCGGCTGGCAGCTTCTCCCCAATAGATGCTCAGCATTGTCCTAAAGCCAGCCACCCAATATGTTAAACAGCTGTTGCATTTTAAACGGGGATTGGAATGATTTTATTCTACTTTTTTTGTAGCCTTCTACATTTTTGGTCTTGAGCTAGGGTATGGCTGATGCCCCTGAATTCTATGTTTTTTGCCATGACTAATGCCGTGTCTGCTCAAACATATCAAAATCAATGGGCATGTGCCCTGAATTCCCAGTTTTGGTAATTTTCTATTCTACCTCTTTTATTTGATTATTAGTTCTCAATGGTATTCAAAAAATATATATACAGCTCTGGAAAAATTAAGAGGCCACTGCAAAATGATCAGTTTCTCTGGTTTTACTATTTATAGGTATGTGTTTGGGAAAAATGAACATTTTTGTTTTATTCTATAAACTACTGACAACATTTATATGTAATATTTTAGTGATGCACCGATATGACATTTTTAGCTGATACCGATGGTTAACACACACACAGACGCAGCGGTCTAAGGCACTGCATCACAGGCGTCTCTACAGTCTTTCATATGTCACAACGATTCATCGATACGTATGCTATGATGCTGGGAAAGTTGTCTGGCACTGATACAGTGCTGGTCATAAAAAAAGCTAGCTAGCTCATGGAAGCAAACAATGTTCTTCCCCAGAAACATAGCAAAATGACCATCTGTTTCAGTAGCTATCGTTAGCCAGCTAACTATATAGCTAGGTGTCATCTAAAATAGCCCTAATTTATAAGACCGTACTATTTTGATTAATGGTGGACAGACCCATCTATGTAAAGCTAGCCACAATAAGTAGCCACAATAGTGCACTTTGCGGTTAGCCTTCAAAATAAAAGTATGTCATTGACGGTGATGTAAATTAATACAAATAGTAGAATTATGCCATAATTGAATACATAATGCTAAACAAGGTTGGAATGTTATATAAAATCAACAAAAGACTAATTTGTTAATTTGACAATCTGAAAGCACACTGATGTATTATACTTTAGAATTGCATTTGAGGCATACTTATTTCACTGTACAGCCTTACCTATGGATTGTGGATCAATGACATGGGGTATCAGTCTACTCGGTGACACCCAGAGAACATTAGCATCGTAGCTCTAATTGCGGGACTGTGAAACAACTGTTTATTAAGCCACATTTATTGTCAACCTATGTGTATTGAACACTATTCCTGAGGGAAAACAATACTGCGTGGATGTTTTGGAGTCTAACTCTGAGGAGGATGTTGGGAAAAGATATATTGGGTATTGAGTAGACTGTTACCCCATTTCATTGATTACCCCAATCCTTAGGTAAAGCTGTACAGTGCAATATGAATGTCAATACACGCAATAGGCTGACTGGGGAGGTGATGTCACATTTGCATAAACTCTTCACAGTGGTGTTCTGTGGGTGTCACCGAGTAGACTGATACCCCATTTCATTGCTTCACATTCCAACCTTGTTTAAAATGATCTAGTCTTAATATGGCATGATTCCACCAATTGTAACCTTCTGCATCACTTTCAAAGAGATACTTTTATTCTGAAGGTGAACCGCAAATTCCACTATTGTGCCTAATCCTTATTGTGGCTAGCTTCACAACACCACCCGGTCAGGCATTTTTAGCTAATATCGGCCGATTCCGATATGTTCACCGATATATCGTGCATTCCTAATATAAACTCATTAAAAAAATTAACGTCCCTTTTTCAGGCGCCTGTCTTTCAAAGATAATTAGTAGAAATTCAAATAACTTAACAGATCTTCATCGTAAAGGGTTTAAACACTTTCCCATGCTTGTTCAATGAACCATAAACAATTGGAATGGTCGTTAAGACGCTTACAGACTGTAGACAATTAAGGTCACAGTTATGAAAACTTAGTAGAAAGGCATCTGCAGTGTCCTGACTCTGAAAAACACCAAAAGTAAGATGCCCAGGGTCCCTGCTCATCTTCGTGAACGTGCCTTAGGCATGTTACAAGGAGGCATGAGGACTGCAGATGTGGCCAGGGCAATACATTGCAATGTCCGTACTGTGAGACGCCTAAGACAGCGCTACAGGGAGACAGGACAGACAGCTGATCGTCTTTGCAGTGGCAGACCATGTGTAACAACACCTGCACAGGATCGGTACATTTGAACATCACACCTGCGGGACAGGTACAGGATGGCAACAACAACTACCCGAGTTACACCAGGAACGCACAATCCCTCCATCAGTGCTCAGACTGTCCGCAATAGGCTGAGAGAGGCTGGACTGAGGACTTGTAGGCCTGTTGTGCCTATGGGCACAAACCCACCGTCGCTGGACCAAACAGGACTGGCAAAAAGTCCTCACCGGGGGTGATGGTTGGATTCGCATTTATCGTCGAAGGAATGAGCGTTACACCGAGGGCTGTACTCTGGAGCGGGATCGATTTGGAGGTGGAGGATCCGTCATGGTCTGGGGCGGTGTGTCAAGGCATCATCAGACTGAGCTTGTTATCATTGCAGGCAATCTCAACGCTATGCGTTACAGGAAAGACATCCTCCTCCCTCATGTGGTACCCTTCCTGCAGGCTCATCCTGACATGACCCTCCAGCATGCCACCAGCCATACTGCTCGTTCTGTGCGTGATTTCCTGCAAGACAGGAATGTCAGTGTTCTGCCATGGCCAGCGAAGAGCCCGGATCTCAATCCCATTGAGCACGTCTGGGACCTGTTGGATCCGAGGGTGAGGGCTAGAGCCATTCCCCCCAGAAATCTCCGTGAACTTGCAGGTGCCTTGGTGGAAGAGTGGGGTAACATCTCACAGCAAGAACTGGCAAATCTGGTGTAGTCCATGAGGAGGAGATGCACTGCAGTACTTAATGCAGCTGGTGGCCGCACCACATACTGACTGTTACTTTTGATTTTGTCCCCCTCTTTGTTCAGGGCCACATTATTCAATGTCTTATTCACATGTCTGTGAAACTTCCCTGACAACAGCTCTGTGCTTGTCGTGGCAATTTCCTGTATTACCAAATGAGGAGAGTTACAAACCACACACCAGTCAGAGTTATGCTTAAATTTCATCTTTAATAATATGTGAGCTTTACTATAGCCCTTTGACTCTCAGATCAATTCAGTGTCTATAATTAATTCTGAGAGTCCCTACAGTCCAATACAAAGATCTATTATAGCCAAGATATACCCATCTCAACTTACATGACGAACCACAGATCTTAGGAAAACTTCACAAAGGGCCTTTTACTTGAGAAAGGAGTATCCCATAGCTAGATAGCATTAGCTATAAATTATCGTTCAGTTTGGTCTCTAAGACGAGGTTCTAATCTCGTTCCTGGTACTTCATAGTACCAAAACATTACCTCATCCAAGGCATAACTCAATTGTCAACTCTATATTCTCCCATCTCAAGTAAACCCCCTCTTCTCCCCACTCCTGGACAAGCTCACTGAGGGGAGTGACTTGCACACAGACATTGTGGAGCCAAGGGATAATTGGTTCCCCCTTAACCTCTCTTGGGTACGTGAGACGTTAGCGTCCCACCTCTTCAACAGCCAGTGAAA
This sequence comes from Salvelinus alpinus, assembly GCF_045679555.1. Taxonomy (NCBI): domain Eukaryota; kingdom Metazoa; phylum Chordata; class Actinopteri; order Salmoniformes; family Salmonidae; genus Salvelinus; species Salvelinus alpinus. The sequence goes on along the minus strand of NC_092086.1, from coordinate 60,256,069 downwards.
CTGCTGGGCGCCAAATTCAAATACAGAAATACTCTTTATAAAAATTCAGAAAACAAAACATATTTTACATAGGTTTAACTTCTTGCAACTATAGGGGGTCTGTTCCGCATTAGCATTTTTTGGTCTCCAAATTAAACTGCCTCGTGCTCAATTCTTGATCGTACAATATGCATATTATTGTTATTATTGGATAGAAAACACTTTCTAGTTTCTATAGCCGTTGGAATTTTGTCTCTGAGTGGTACAGAACTACTTCTACAGCACTTTTCCTGACAGGGAGTCAGATTTCAGAAATTTTTACCCCTGATCTGGGATCGGTTTTAAGGTGCCAGTAGATGCTATAGAGAAACCGACACTGCCTACGTCTTCCTCTGGGTGTCAGTACGTCATGACGTTTTGAATGGAGTCGATTGCACAATCAGAGCCACTATAAAACACGAAAACGTGCAAGTACCGCTCTCTTCCTGCATGCGTCTTGCGCAAAATGGACATCAGACCTGCCTCCTTCCAAATGGTTGTTTAGAGAGTGATATTTCTCCGGTCATGTTTTTAGTCGTTATAGTTGTTAAAAACATCATAATGTAGTTAATTTGAACCGTTTTATAGCAATTTATATCCGTTTAGTGCGATTTTGAGGAATTTCTTTGTCGTGCACTCTGAAACTTTGGGCACGTTTCGGGGTCCCGTTCGATCGTTAGTGGATATTTCGAAGGACAGAGGACATCTATCGACCAAAAGAAGATTAGACCCAAGAAAGGATACATTGCCCAAGAATCTGATGGAAAATCACCTCATAGTAAGGAATATTTCGTTAAATCGTTGTTCTGTCGAAATATTTTAAACGCATATTACGCCATTTTGTTTGTTATAGCTTCTCTTGGCGAACGCTGTATTGCACAGTAAGGATAATTTTAGAAATGTAAATCAGCGATTGCATTAAGAACTAATTTGTCTTTCGATTCCTGTCAACCCTGTATTTTTTAGTCAAGTATATGATTAGCTTTCAATTAAACTAGATCACTCTGAAAGATGACGTCAGACATTTTGAGGCTTGATTTCCTAGTATTTTCATTGTGTAACCACGGTTTTGTATGGCTAAATATGCACATTTTCGAACAAACTGTATATGTATGTTGTAAAATGATGTTACAGGAGTGTCATCGGAAGAATTCTGAGAAGGTTAGTGAAAAAATTAATATATTTTGGCGATGTTTACGTTATAGCTCTCTTTGGCTTGAATCGATGCTCTGGTAACGTTTTCACATGTGGTATGCTAACTTATCGATTTATTGTGTTTTCGCTGTAAAACGCTTAGAAAATCTGAAATATTGTCTGGAATCACAAGATCTGGGTCTTTCCATTGCTATGCTTTGTCTATTCTTATGAAATGTTTTATTAAGAGTAAATTGGTCATACACGTTGCTCTCTATAGTAATTCTAGTCGTCTTGTGATGGTCGGTGCAATTGTAAACTGTGATTTCTACCTGAAATATGCACTTTTTTCTAACAAAACCTATCCTATACCATAAATATGTTATCAGACTGTCATCTGATGAGGTTTTTTATAGGTTATTGGCTATCAATATCTTAGTTTAGCCGAATTGGTGATAGCTACTGGTGGAGAGAAAAAATGGTGGACAAAGAAATTGTGTATTTTGCTAACGTGTTTAGCTAATAGATTTACATATTTTGTCTTCCCTGTAAAACATTTTAAAAATCTGAAATGGTGGCTTTATTCACAAGATCTGTATCTTTCATCTGGTGTCTTGGACTTGTGATTTAATGATATTTAGATGCTACTATCTACTTGTGAAGCTATGCTAGCTATGCTAATCAGTGTGTGGGGGGGTGGGGGGTGATCCCGGACCCGGGGTAGAGGCTCGTTAGAGGTTAAAGATTAACTTCTTGTGAATCCAACCACGGTGTCAGATTTTTTTTTTTTTTTATGCTTTACGGCGAAAGCATACCTTACGATTATTTGAGAACATAGCCCAGCAGACAAATCATTACAAACAGTAACCAGCCAAGTAGAAGAGTTACACAAGTCAGAAATAGAGATCAAATTAATCCCTTACCTTTGATGATCTTCATATGGTTGCACTCAGCAGACATTCATTTACTCAATAAATGTTCCTTTTGTTCGATAAAGTCTCTTCATATCCAAAAACCTCTGTTTTGTTCGCGCGTTTTCTTCAGTAATCCACAGGCTCAAATGCAGTCAAAACAGGCAGACAAAAAATCCAAATTCTATCCGTAAAGTTCATAGAAACATGTCAAACGATGTTTATATTCAATCCTCAGGTTGTTTTTAGCCTAAATAATCGATTAATATTTCAACTGGACAATAACGTCGTCAATATAAAAGGTTAACAAGAAAGGCTATCTCTCGGTCGTGCGCGTGAAAAAGCTCTGTGACACTTTAGGGTCCACTCATTCAGACTGCTCTTACTTCCTCATTTTTCAGAATACAAGCCTGAAACAATTTCTAAAGACTGTTGACATCTAGTGGAGGGCAGAGGAACTGCAATTTGAGTCCTAAGTCAATGGATACTGTAATGGCATTGAATAGAAAACTACAAAACCCAAAAAAATAACTACTTCCCGAATGGATTTTTCTCAGGTTTTACCCTGCCAAATCAGTTCTGTTATACTCACATACACTATTTTAACAGTTTTGGAAACTTTAGAGTGTTTTCTATCCAAATCTACTAGTTATATGCATATCATATCTTCTGGGCCCGAGAAGCAGGCAGTTTAATTTGGGCATGCTTTTCATCCAAAATTCCAAATGCTGCCACCTACCCTAGAGAAGTTAATCACGCCATCCCTTCACATGGTTTAACAGATACATTCACATATGAAGACAATGTTCCATTCTGACCTCTCCCCTCTCTGGGCCCCAAGTGACTTTTCCCTAGCTGAGAAGGGAAAAGTGCAACTGCCAACAGTATAGTCCAAAAGGAGACATTCTAATGACAAGTATCTCACATAAGCATATTATGTAAATAAAACATCTTATTTATCTATGTTAACCAACTAATTCTGATTCATCCTCCACACGCTGCTCCGTGAAGCGCAAGAAGTATGAATGCCCTGACTTCTGCAGAGACCGTATCACTGTAAATGCTGCATGGCTAATGCAGACGTCAGATTGACCATGCAGCGCCCAGATGCACAATGCACTTCTCTCTCCAGAATGCACTCTCTCCCGCCAATTTATGCACATTCATTGTTTCTTAACTTCATTGTGTGAACTGTTTGCGTTTGATTGTTAGTCTATTTCAATTCCCTATTACATACTGTATTTGATATCATTCCGCTCTAGTCATTACTATGAGCCCGTTCTCCCCAAATTGTTTGCCACCAACCTGTGATCTTTACTACCCCCCCTCTCTTTCTCCCCACATCGCTCCCTCTGTTCTGTGTGTTTTAGAGGTGTGATATGCGCACATACATAATAACACTTCTCTACATTTCTACCCTGCAGGTATCCTGGAGACGATTTGGGATAAGCACAGTGTTACGGCTGCCACCCCCCCTCCCTCTCCCACCTCGGGCGAAAGCGGTGAGAATGTGGGCTATAAATCAGGGGGCACATTTAATTCCAGAAAGTTGTTCACACCCTTTACGGATCTGACTAGATTGTATAGACTGGCTGTTAGTAGGTTATGCTACTGCTTTCACCCACCCAGTCATCTTAGATCTACAAGGGGGAGTGAACAATGGGAGAGGAGACAACTGTGCTAAGTGTGTTTGTGAAGGTTGTATGACAATGTGTGTGTATATGAGAGAGAGAGCAGGACTGGGAGAGATTATGTTAACCTGGCCTCTCATTTGTCTTCGTCCCCCTCCCTTTAAGCAGAGTTGCTGGGCAGTCTATTGCAGGGCACCCAGTACTCCAAGCTGCTATCCCAGCCCATCCCAGCACTGGATGATGACAGTCAACAGTTGTGCTCCCTAGCTCTGGAGTGTCTGGCCCATCTATTCAGCTGGATCCCCCTTTCTACCAGCATCACCCCTTCCCTCCTCGCCTCTATCTTCCACTTTGCCCGTTTTGGCTGTGACCTGCGGGTCAAGCCCAAGACTCCCCCTTCCATCTACTCGTCATGCTCGTCCAATGGCGAGCATGCTCCCCCTGCCAATGGCGGAGGTCGGCCCGGGCATCAGACGGGCGGCGGCGGGCAGGTGGACAGGTCGCGGCTTGGAGTGCTGGCCATGACGTGCATCAACGAGCTGGTGTCCAAGAACTGTGTGCCCCTGGACTTTGAGGAGTACCTACTGAGGATGTTTCAGCAGACCTTCTTCCTGCTACAGAGGCTGACAAGGGAGAACAACGCGCACACCGTCAAGAGCCGGCTGCAGGAGCTGGACGAGAGGTAGGCCCACACATGGAATTAAATAGAACACACACAGTAGACAGTGCCTTCAGAAAGTATTCACACCCTTTTACTTTTTCCACATTTTGTTGTTACAAGGTAGGATTGAAATGGATTTGTCTTTTTTTTTCAATTATCAACACAAAATACACTGTCAAAGTGGAAGAAAAATTCTAACATTTGTCAAAAAAATATGAGAAACATAACATATATATACACTGCTCAAAAAAATAAAGGGAACACTTAAACAACACAATGTAACTCCAAGTCAATCACACTTCTGTGAAATCAAACTGTCCACTTAGGAAGCAACACTGATTGACAATGAATTTCACATGCTGTTGTGCAAATGGAATACACAAAAGGTGGAAATTATAGGCAATTAGCAAGACACCCCCAATAAAGGAGTGGTTCTGCAGGTGGTGACCACAGACCACTTCTCAGTTCCTATGCTTCCTGGCTGATGTTTTGGTCACTTTTGAATGCTGGCGGTGCTTTCACTCTAGTGGTAGCATGAGACGGAGTCTACAACCCACACAAGTGGCTCAGGCAGTGCAGCTCATCCAGGATGGCACATCAATGCGAGCTGTGGCAAGAAGGTTTGCTGTGTCTGTCAGCGTAGTGTCCAGAGCATGGAGGCGCTACCAGGAGACAGGCCAGTACATCGGGAGACGTGAAGGAGGCCGTAGGAGGGCAACAACCCAGCAGCAGGACCGCTACCTCCGCCTTTGAGCAGGAGGAGCACTGCCAGAGCCCTGCAAAATGACCTCCAGCAGGCCACTTCTTGGTAAACAACTCCAGTGTAGATTTGGCCTTGTGTTTTATGTTATTGTCCTGATGAAAGGTGAATTCATCTCCCAGTGTCTGGTGGAAAGCAGACTGAACCAGGTTTTCCTCTCGTGTGCTTAGCTCCATTCCATTTATTTTTATCCTGGAAAAACTCCCCAGTCCTTAACAATTACAAGCATACCCATAACATGATGCAGCCACCACTATGCTTGAAAATATGGAGAGTGTTAGGTACTCAGGACAAAATGTTAATTACTTTGCCACATTTTTTGCAGTATTTCTTAAGAGGTTCAGTGCCTTGTGGCAACCAGGATGCCTGTTTTGAAATATTTTTATTCTATACAGGCTTCCTTAATTTCACTCTGTCAATTAGGTTAGTTTTGTGGAGTAATGTAACTACACTGTTGTTGATCCATCCTCAGCTTTCTCCTATCACAGCCATTAAACTCTGTAACTGTTTTAAAGTCGGCATTGGCCTCATGGTGAAATCCCTGAGCAGTTTCCTTCCTTTCTGGCAACTGAGTTAAGAAGGACTCCTTTATCTTTTGTAGTGACTGGGGGTATTGATTAGGGAAGACCCCATTTAGTCGATTGTTTGTTCGATAGGCTGTTGGTCGATTGAGATTTCTTTAGTCGAGCAGTCCCAATGTTTTTTCTTTCTTTCATGGTGAACAGGACACCTGTCTGATTCGTTGTGGAGGCCACGGGGATGGCACAGACCATCACTCTAAGATATGTGATACTGAAATTGTATATGGTTGCCTCATGCAACCGCAATATGTCTGATAAAGCAATTTCACAGATTTGGCGTTTTTTAATCTATGCTATGCTGTAATAAAAGCTTTACAGTTTTTTTTCCCCCGTTAGAACAAACTGGTATTACTTATTTATTTAGCGTTTACGCTGTTCCAAATAGGCAGAAGAAGAATATTGTAATCTAACAGCACCTGTTTGTCACACATAATATGCACACAGCTCTCACTCCTATACCCTAATTTGTCTTGCTCTCCTTGTTGTTATTATTACAGTTATTATTATGATCGTCATTATAATAATAAGTAATGTCGTTATCATTAGTAGGTTACTCTTTAGCCTTGTATAACCACAATCGAGCTGTAGGCCTAAGAGGAAGTCCTGTTTAGTCTTAATACCGTAACTTCCTTAGGCCTATATTTCAATATATAGGTTACTGTATCAATCATTCATTCATTCGTTCATGCCATCACACAGAATACGGGACATTCATGTTTTGAAATGCAATCAAGCATTTTAGTTTTAAAATTAAATAACTAAGGGAGCTTTGAATAATTAGCCAAAACAATAAATAAACCACAATTCACGACTGCATGCAACTCTTTTTGTCTGCTGTATCAAAGGCTTTATATATTAATATTTCTGTTAGCACAGACTCTGGTACACTTATTTAGTGTATGCAATGTTCCAAATGGTCAGAATTTAAAATATTGTAATCTAACAGCAACTGTTTGGCAGACATAATACTCACGCAACGCTTGCTCCTATACCCTCCTTTTTCTTGATCTTCAGTAGGTTCCACAACTAAGTCAAATGTCTTCCACAGATCTGACTTCCCCTTTCCCCCCTGAGCGACCAGTAAACATTTGCCCGTTTCAAATGTATTTTTCACATCCTCCGCATCCAATTTGCTGTCGACATTACTGTGTACAGAGTTAGTTATAATTTATTAATGTAATTGATCGTATGCGATGCACGTAAAGAGAGTGAGGATTGAGGGTGTCGAATGTTTTTCCTAAACAAATTAGGGATTTCAGTAACAGAACTTTTCAGTCAGAAATAAGCAGTCTTTGTGGCCTTGAGGCCATGGCCATTATTATTATTATTTGTGGCCATTATTGAAACTTTGTTGCAGCTTCAGTACAGACAGTGCAATAAACACTTGTTGTATTTGGGGAGTTTTTCCCATTCTTCTCTGCAGATCCTCTCAAGCTCTGTCAGGCTTGATGGGGAGCATTGCTGCACAGCTATTTGTAGGTCTCTCCAGAGATATTAGATTGGGTTCAAGTTTGTGCTCTGGCTGGGCCACTCAAGGACATTCAGAGACTTGTCCCAAAGCCACTCCTGCGTTGTCTTGGCTGTGTGCTTAGGGTCATTGTCCTGTTGGAAGATGAACCTTTGCCCCAGTCTGAGATACTTAGTGCTCTAGACCAGGTTTTCATCAAGGATCTCTGTACTTTGCTCCGTTCATCTTTCCCTCGATCCTGACTAGTCTCCCAGTCCCTGCCGCTGAAAAACATCCCCACAGAATGATGCTGCCACCACCATGCTTCACCGTAGGGATGGTGCTAGGTGTCTTCCAGACTTGACGCTTGGCATTCAGGCCAAATAGTTCATTCTTGGTTTCATCAGGCCAGAGAATCTTGTTTCTGATGGTCTGAGAGGTTCCTAGGTGCCTTTTGGCAACTCCAAACGGGCTGTCATGTGCGTTTTACTGAGGAGTGGCTTCTGTCTGGCCACTCTTACTCTAAAGGCCTGATTGGTGGAGTGCTGCAGCGATTGTTGTCCTTCTAGAAGGTTCTCCCATCTCCACAGAAAAACTCTGGAGCTCTGTCAGAGTGACCATCGGGTTCGAAGGCACTGTGTTCGTGGGGACCTTGAATGCTGTAGCAGTTTTTTGGTACCCTTCCCCAGACTTTTGCCTCGACACAGTCCTCGACACGGTCCTGTCTACAGACAATTCTTTTGACCTCATGACTTGGTTTTTGCTCTGACATGCACTGTCAACTGTGGGACCTTATATAGACAGGCGTGCCTTTCCAAATCATGTCCAATCAATTGAATTTACCCATGAAGTTGTAGAAACATCTCAAGGATGATCAATGGAAACAGGATGCACCTGAGCTCAATTTCGAGTCTCCTAGCAAAGGGTCTGAATACTTATGTAAAAAAAGGTATTTCTGTTATTTTATAAATTAGCAAAATGTTCTTAACCTGTTTTCGCTTTGTCATTATGGTGTGTGTAGATTTGATGAGGAAATAAAATAATATAATACATTTTACAATAAGGCTGTAACTTAACAAAATGTGGGAAAAGTCAGGTGGTCTGAATACTTTGACCATGGCCAAACTGCAATATTCAATCATCATTTAAAAAAAAATATTAAGTAGCAAGCTACACCAAATGGCTTTGCTTTTAGGGGTGGAGTCTTACACTTTTTTTTAAATATAAAAATATAAATATAAACACAACGTGTAAAGTATTGGTCCCATGTTTCATGAGCTGAAATAAAAGATCCCAGAAATGTTCCATACTCACAAAAAGCTTATTTCTCTCAAATTTTGTGCACAAATTTGTTTAAATCCCTGTTAACCTCTCTAGGGTATGTGGGACGGTAGCGTCCCACCTGACCAACATCCAGTGAAATTGGAAAAACTGATTATAAAAATTCAGAAAACATACAAGTGTTATACATAGGTTTAAAGATGAACTTCTTGTGAATCCAACCACGGTGTCAGATTTCAAAAAGGCTTTATGGCGAAAGCATACCATGCGATTATTTGAGAACATCGCTCAGCAGACAAATCATTACGAACAGTAAACAGCCAAGTAGAAAAGTTACAGTCAGAAAGAGATAAAATTACCTTTTGATCTTCATATGGTTGCACTCAGCAGACATTCATTTACTCAATAAATGTTCCTTTTGTTCGATAAAGTCTCTTTATATCCAAAAACCTCAGTTTTGTTCGTGTTTTCTTCAGTAATCCACATGCTCAAACGCAGTCACAACAGGCAGACAAATCCAAATTGTATCCGTAAAGTTCATAGAAACATGTCAAACGATGTTTATATTCAATCCTCAGGTTGTTTTTAGCCTAAATAATTGATAATATTTCAACCGGACAATAACGTCGTCAATATAAAAGGTAAACAAGAAAGGTGCGCTCTCGGGATTGCGCATGAAAAAGCCCATGTGACACTTTAGGGTCCAGTCATTCAGACTGGTCTTACTCCCTCATTTTTCAGAATACAAGCCTGAAACAATTTCTAAAGACTGTTGACATCTACTGGAAGGCATAGGAAGTGCAATTTGAGTCCTAAGTCAATGGATACTGTAATGGCATTGAATAGAAAACTATTTTTAAATTTTTTATTCTACTTCCTTTTCGCCTGCCAAATCAGTTCTGTTATACTCACAGACATTATTTTAACAGTTTTGGAAACTTTAGAGTTTTCTATCCAAACTTATCAATTATATGCATATCCTAGCTTCTGGGCCTGAGTAGCAGGCAGTTCACTTTGGGCACGCGTTTCATCCGGAGGTGAAAATAGTGCCCCATACCCTAGAGAGGTTTTAATGAGCATTTTAGCCTATTTTCAAGATAATCTATCAAATTTGGCAGTACATTCAACCGGCCACACAACCGCGGACCACGCCAGCCCAGGACCTCCACATCGAGCTTTTTCACCTGCGCGATCATCAGAGTTAAAAAAGCCCTTTTGTGGGGAAAACCCCATTCTGATTTTCTAGGCTTGGCTCCCCATTTGGTGGGCCTGGCTCCCAAGTGGGTATGCCTATGCCCACCCATGGCTTTGCCCCTGCCGTGTCATGTGAAATCCATAGATTAGAGCCTAATAAATATATTTCAATTGAATGATTTCCTTATATGAACTGTAACTCAGCAAAATCTTTCAAATTGATTCATGTTGCATTTTATACTTTGGTTCAGTATAATAACATTAGTAACTCACTGCTTAAATATAACAGGCCATCAGTGTCGTTTTCACAAAATATTCTGTTTCTCTGTTGGCATAGTGTTTTGACGGCGACATCAGATGTGTATCATGGAGACAGCAAGTAAAAAAAAAAAAAAAAAAAACGTTTTTCCCACGTGTCTCTATAGTCTTTTAAATAGTTTGTTAGACAAAAGTAAATATTTTTTGGGAATTAAGTCAGTTTAATCTATATTGAAGTGAGCCTTTTTGTGCTGCTAACACATCTTCTGGTGCATCAAATACTTTGTCAGATACTTCCTTGTTTCTATTAAGTGCATTGGATTGTCTGGATTGTAAGCACAGGTAGACTTTTTAGAAGGGGCTGGGGACAGGCTTTGACAGAGGCTTTGGGAGGAGTGGCCAGTGCTTGACTTGGATATAAAGAGTACCGGCACCTATTTCAGTCCACTTCAAGTTTGCTATTTCTGTTCAGTGCAGAATTTGAGTACCTCAGCCCCTAGAATCAAATCAAGTAGCTGGCCAATGTATTCACGATTTGGTTATTGGTTCAGAAATTTAGCCTGAGACCTCAATACAAAGTAGAGCCTGACCAATATGGGGGCAAGTAGCCTAGTGGTTAAGTGTGTTGGGCCAGTAACCGAAAGGTTGCTGGTTCGAATCCCCGAGGCAACTAGGTGAAAAATCTTTGTGGCCTTGAGCCGGCCATTATAAGTCACTCTGCATAAGAGCGTCTGCTAAATGAATAAAATGTAAATATACACAAATTCCGATATGTCTGCCGACAAGTTTTCCAGCCATGGACCAGTTTTCTGCATATATTGAGGTCCTTAGGAAATACAGCCCCACAAAGATGGAATCAGTATTCAAATCCTATCATTTGAAAAATAAACTTGATTAAACTGAAGAGGCTAGACGGGATCTTGGAAACTACATTGGTATATTTTTTTTAACCTTTCGTTTTGGACTTGACGTGTCAGTGTATGGCTCATTACATGCATAAGATTCTATCTGCAGTCCTTTTCCGATTCCCAGGGGAGAAAGTCACAGAATCCTTACAAGATCTGCACACTCGTTCCGGTCATGTAGGCCTAGTAAACGCAAGCTCTGAAGCAAGAGGGTTAAGAATGCAGCAGAGATAAAGGATACAATTTCTTTACCTTAATTTATGGATAGTTAAATATGTTAATGTAAATATCTCTAAAGTACCTGTTTTAGATTTAGTTAATGTTAAGTGTTAAACAATATACTCTACAAGTACATTTTTTAATGAACATTTTGAGCATGGTTTATTTAGAGCAGGTGATCCAATTTTAAATTGAGTGTTTTAGAAAAATGTACACATGTCTGAGGGACAAAAAGGTATTCTAGTCATGGAACGACCCACATCTGACGTTGTACACAAAACTACTGTCTGAAATTATACAAAACCTTTTTCTCCATCCATTGTAGAGACAGGTATCATCTGTAAAAGCCCATAACAGGACAATATCAGTCAACCAATATATCAGTTTGACTCTAATGCAAAGATATATGTGGCACTCTCTCCCTCTCTGTCTGCAGTTATGTAGAGAAGTTCACCGACTTTCTGCGCCTGTTCGTCAGCGTGCACCTTCGGCGGATCGAGTCCAACGCTCAGTTTCCTGTGGTGGAGTTTTTAGCCCTGCTTTTCAAGTACACTTTCAATCAGGTAGCACATCCTTTCAGCCATTTTGTTTACTTTCTACATTTGCCTTTACACTGCTCACAGGGGCTGCTGACACTAAAATATCCTATGGAAGTATGTGCGTACTACAGTATCGTATGCCGCAATTGGGGAAAGATTAGAGAAAAAGATAACTCTGCAGCAGGCCAAGATGGCTTCCATAATAACATTATCTAGAGTTTGACTGATGAATCAGAAACCTCTGTCATGTACTGTAGAGAAAATAACTGCTCTTCTGCTTTATCGTTCTAGCCCACCCACGAAGGCTATTTTGCCTGTTTGGACATCTGGAGTATCTTCTTGGATTATTTAACCACTAAAATCAAAAGTAGGCTGGCTGACCGAGACGGTGTGCTGAACAGGTACAACTGAATGGATTTAATGTCATTTTCAGTGTTGCTCTGGTTTTACTTGTATATAAAGCAAAGGAATTTGGATGTACTATCAATCATGTCTTCTGATGCGTGAAACATTTATGGATCAGTGTCTGTAATGCAAGGTTCTCCAACTTTGATCTTGGAGAGCTACTGGTTGTGCAGACTTCTCCCAGCATGTCACTTGATCAACACTCCTGATTCAAGTAATCAACTAATCAAAGTATTCAGTCTGGGATATTATTAGCGGAGTCTGTCTTACTGAAGGGCTTAAACGAAATCCTGCACATCCAGTAACTCTTGAGGGCCAGAGTTGCTTTAATGTTTTTAATATGGTTCTGTTGTTAGTTACTAGCCTCTTGTATGGTGCTGCTTCTTCTATTGGTTGCTAATCTGGCCTCTTGTGCGGTTCTACAGGTATAAGGATGCTTTAGTGCTGCTATTAAGAGAGGTTCTCAACCGAATCCAGTTCCGATATAACCAGGCCCAATTAGAGGAGCTGGATGATGAGACCCTGGATGATGATGTAAGAGGCTTTACTTCTCGCACTGCTTTCGTCAGTTGTGCTGAGAATTATATTTGTCTGCACCTTTATTGCCTAGTGTGTTAAAGGAACATTTTGTTGTTCCCATTATCGCATATATTACAACAGTGCATACACACACACACAGACTGCTTGTTTTTCCTCAACCTGTATCACTAGTTAAACTCTTTGTGCTTACCATAGCAACAGACTGAATGGCAACGGTACTTGCGGCAGAGTCTGGAGGTTGTTGTCAAGGTGATGGAGCTGCTGCCGTCCCATGCCTTCGCCACGTTGGTGAGTGTTCTCCTCCTGGAAAATCCCGAAAAAGGTCAACACACTGAAATGCGCCCAATTTAATAAAATGATGATTTTAAAGGTGGTATTATGCACATTGAATGTGCAGGCCTTTTTTGTCTGGTTCATGTATCACCTTTCACCCTGCAGTAGTTTAATGTGATGTGCTTATGACAACATGACGTTGTATTCAAGACAAAAACGCCTGACAAACATTGATTTTGGAGTTAACTATTTCTTAAACCACTGACTCCTGAACCATTTATCTCTCTCTCTCTCTCAGTTCCCTGTCCTTCAAGAGGACTTGGATGTGTACCTGGGTTTGCAGCAGTTCATCGTCACTTCAGGAACAAGTGAGTGAACATTTTTGCATGAGACAACATTTTATTCGTCATATGCACAGAATACAGAGGGTAACGGTACAATGAAATGCTTACTTGCGAGCTCTCAGCAGTAAAGTGGGAAAGAAATACATATACAGTTGAAGTCGGAAGTTTACATACTTAGGTCGGAGTCATTAACTCGTTTTTCAACCACTCCACAAATGTCTTGTTAACAAACTATAGTTTTGGCAAGTCGGTTAGGACATCTACTTTGTCCATGACACAAGTCATTTTCCCAACAATTGTTTACAGACAGATTATTTCACTTATAATTCACTGTATCACAATTCCAGTGGGTCAGAAGTTTACATTACATACACAAGTTGACTGTGCCTTTAAACAGCTTGGGAAATTCCAGAAAATGATGTCATGGCTTTAGAAGCTTCTGATAGATGATGCCAATTAGCCTCATCTGAGTCAATTGGAGGTGTACCTGTGGATGTATTTCAAGGCCTACCTTCAAACTCAGTGCCTCTTTGCTTGACATCATGGGAAAATCAAAAGAAAGATAAAAATTGTAGACCTCCACAAGTCTGGTTCATCTTTGGGAGCAATTTCCAAACGCCTGAAGGTACCACGTTCATCTGTACAAACAATAGTACGCAAGTATAAACACCATGGGACCACGCAGCCGTCATACCGCTCAGAAAAGAGACGCTGTCCTTGGTACTTTGGTGCGAAAAGTGCAAATCAATCCCAGAACAACAGCAAAAGACCTTGTGAAGATGCTGGAGGAAACGGGTACAAAAGTATCCACAGTAAAGGGAGTCCTATATCGACATAACCTGAAAGGCCGCTCAGCAAGGAAGGAGCCACTTCTCCAAACCGCCATAAAAAAGCCAGACTACGGTTTGCAACTGCACATGGGGACAAAGATTGTACTTTTTGGAGAAATGTCCTCTGGTCTGATGAAACAAAAATAGAACTGTTTGGCCATAATGACCATTGTTATGTTTGGAGGAAAAAGGAGGCTTGCAAACCGAAGAACACCATCCCAACCGTGAAGCACGGGGGTGGCAGCATCATATTGTGGGGGTGCTTTGCTGCAGGAGGGACTGGTGCACTTCACAAAATAGATGGCATCGTGAGGAAGGAAAATGATGTGGCTATATTGAAGCAACATCTCAAGACATCAGTCAGGAAGTTAAAGCTCGGTCGCAATTGGGTCTTCCAAATGGACATTGACCCCAAGCATAAGTTGTGGCAAAATGGCTTAAGGACAACAAAGTCAAGGTATTGGAGTGGCCATCACAAAGCCCTGAGCTCAATCCAATAGAACATTTGTGGGCAGAACTGAAAAAGCATGTGCGAGCAAGGAGGCCTACAAACCTGACTCAGTTACACCAGCTCTGTCAGGAGGAATGGGCCAAAATTCACCTAACTTATTGTGGGAAGCTTGTTGAAGGCTACCTGAAATGTTTGACCCAAGTTAAACAATTTAAAAGAAATGCTACCAAATACAAATTGAGTGTATGTAAACTTCTGACCCACTTGAAATGTGATGAAAGAAATAAAAGCTGAAATAAATCATTTTCTCTACTATTATTCTGACATTACACATTCTTAAAATAAAGTGGTGATCTTAACTGACCTAAGACAGGGAATTTTTACTAGGATTAAATGTCAGGAATTGTGAAACTGAGTTTAAATGTATTTGGCTAAGGTGTATGTAAACTTCTGACTTCAACTGTGTGTGTGTGTGTGTGTATATATAAAAAATAAATATAGATTAAAAAAATACATATCTGGGCTAAAAGGTCTAAATAAATAAAAACTTTAGCTGATATATACAGTGGGGAGAACAAGTATTTGATACACTGCCGATTTTGCAGGTTTTCCTACTTACAAAGCATGTAGAGGTCTGTAATTTTTATCATAGGTACACTTCAACTGTGAGAGACGGAATCTAAAACAAAAATCCAGAAAATCACATTGTATGATTTTTAAGTAATTCCTTTGCATTTTATTGCATGACATAAGTATTTGATACATCAGAAAAGCAGAACTTAATATTTGGTACAGAAACCTTTGTTTGCAATTACAGAGATCATACATTTCCTGTAGTTCTTGACCAGGTTTGCACACACTGCAGCAGGGATTTTGGCCCACTCCTCCATACAGACCTTCTCCAGATCCTTCAGGTTTCGGGGCTGTCGCTGGGCAATACGGAATTTCAGCTCCCTCCAAAGATTTTCTATTGGGTTCAGGTCTGGAGACTGGCTAGACCACTCCAGGACCTTGAGATGCTTCTTACGGAGCCACTCCTTAGTTGCCCTGGCTGTGTGTTTCGGGTCGTTGTCATGCTGGAAGACCCAGCCACGACCCATCTTCAATGCTCTTACTGAGGGAAGGAGGTTGTTGGCCAAGATCTCGCGATACATGGCCCCATCCATCCTCCCCTCAATACGGTGCAGTCGTCCTGTCCCCTTTGCAGAAAAGCAGCCCCAAAGAATGATGTTTCCACCTCCATGCTTCACGGTTGGGATGGGTTCTTGGGGTTGTACTCATCCTTCTTCTTCCTCCAAACACAGCGAGTGGAGTTTAGACCAAAAAGTTATATTTTTGTCTCATCAGACCACATGACCTTCTCCCATTCCTCCTCTGGATCATCCAGATGGTCATTGGCAAACTTCAGACGGGCCTGGACATGCGCTGGCTTGAGCAGGGGGACCTTGCGTGCGCTGCAGGATTTTAATCCATGACGGCGTAGTGTGTTACTAATGGTTTTCTTTGAGACTGTGGTCCCAGCTCTCTTCAGGTCATTGACCAGGTCCTGCCGTGTAGTTCTGGGCTGATCCCTCACCTTCCTCATGATCATTGATGCCCCACGAGGTGATATCTTGCATGGAGCCCCAGTCCGAGGGTGATTGACCGTCATCTTGAACTTCTTCCATTTTCTAATAATTGCGCCAACAGTTGTTGCCTTCTCACCAAGCTGCTTGCCTATTGTCCTGTAGCCCATCCCAGCCTTGTGCAGGTCTACAATTTTATCCCTGATGTCCTTACACAGCTCTCTGGTCTTGGCCATTGTGGAGAGGTTGGAGTCTGTTTGATTGAGCGTGTAGACAGGTGTCTTTTATACAGGTAACGAGTTCAAACAGGTGCAGTTAATACAGGTAATGAGTGGAGAACAGGAGGGCTTCTTAAAGAAAAACTAACAGGTCTGTTAGAGCCGGAATTCTTACTGGTTGGTAGGTGATCAAATACTTATGTCATGCAATAAAATGCAAAGGAATTACTTAAAAATCATACAATGTGATTTTCTGGATTTTTGTTTTAGATTCCGTCTCTCACAGTTGAAGTTTACCTATGATAAAAATTACAGACCTCTACATGCTTTGTAAGTAGGAAAACCTGCAAAATCGGCAGTGTATCAAATACTTGTTCTCCCCACTGTATATATAACACAGAGATGTTGTAATTTTTTTGTCACTCAAATATCACATGAATACACATTAGAAATGGCAAAGTGTATAGAATTGCAGAAAATAAGCTTTAACGGCGCAAAATTCTCTCCACTAACAAGAGGGGTGTGAACAGTTTGTGTCATGAACAGTGCTTGTGCCCATAAAAATAGGCATGTGCGTGCAGGAGGGGCACGGGTTGTAACCCAATGCTGGAAGGGGGGCCACCCCAAGTGAAAAAGTTTGGGAACCTCTTCATTATATGATGCGTTCTCAGAATGGGTGAGCCTAGTATGGTGTTATTTTTAGCCCACTACATTCGTTTTTACTATACAGTCCCCTCTAAATCGTATGTAGGACATTTAGTAGTAATTCACAGTATGTTAGATCCATCGAGGAACTTTAAACTGCAGACCGTCTCCTCTGCAGCCCCGTCGATGTGGGTGGAGGTGTCTGGTACAGTGCGTAGTGAAAGTCTACACGCCCCTTTCAGTCTTCATGTTGCTGCCTTAAAATTAAATATATTTAAAGAAATCTACACAACCAACTTCACATTTGAAAAGTGAGAGTAAATGAAATGTTATTAATGAATAATATTATAAAAAAACAAAGAGTTAAATGAGAAGTTTGCTTTTTTACAACCAAATCTCTTTTTTTTATGTAATTGGTATATTATAGAAGGGTGCAGACTTTTTTTTTTTTTTTTTTGATTTCCCTTGTTTTTGATAAACTTACCCAAACCAGTGAATCAATTCCTCATCCAGTATGGGGGGATCAAAGGCTTTTTTCCCCCCTCTCTGCATTGTTGGGAAGGGCCTGTAAGCATTTTACTGTTACACCTGTTTACGAGCATGTGATTTTAAGATTTGATTTGACTTCCTCATCCTCGTACACAACAAGGATGAGGAAGTGATTCGGTGGTTGGAGTATGTTTCTCAAAAACAAGTGAAATCGCTAAAGAAGTGTCTAGACCCAGGGGTTCCAAAAAAACTTATACAAAATGCTCTAAAAACACCCAACTACATCCTTTTATAAAAGGAAATGTTCTGAGTATACTGTGCAGGTCTTTAGATGTTGTACACATGAAATTGTTTCATTCTGAACTTGACTCGGACTGTTTTCCCTATCCTGCTGTTCCATCTCTCTGCTGCTAAAATGGACGGAGGGGTGTCACAACTAAATGGAATATAACGTTACGGATAAAGTTTGGAATGCAACAATTTCATGTATACAACATGTAAAGACCTGCTTCACTGTACTGAGGGCTTTTTTTGTTTCTAAAAGGACATATTTGGGTGTTTTTGGAGCCTTTGAGCCCCAAACTGCACAATCAGGATGAACTGGTTGGGGTAATTTCTCAAAAAGAAGTGAAATTGCAAAAAAAATTAGGTTGGTAATCATTGATAGACAGCAATATTTTAAAGCAGATTTAGGTGCGGACGGAGACTTGACCAATCAGGAACATTTAACACCTCCTGGAAAGTCATGCTGGTGTGACTGTGTAATTGTCCCGCTGAAAAATACAACTTTATCCCAGGGTTAGGTTTTCAGTAGCCTAGTTGCGAACCAGGCTTCTCTAAAACGGGAAGCCTGAGGAAATTCAACGGCATAAAATCTTCTAAAGAGGGGTCGGAACCCAATGTAAATCAGTGACGCTTCGCAACACGTCAAACCAATCAAATTCCTTGCTTGGGTGGAGATCCAAAGGTGCTGAACAGACTTGTGCCATAGGAGCAACAGCGTGAGGGACAAATATGTCAACAAAACCAGCGCTGGTGACAAAACATTTTAGAAAGTTTGCAGCATGCTGGTTTTCACAGGATTTCTCTGTTATTTCGAGATTGCGCTAAAGCTGCAGCAAGAAGGGAGAAATTGTCTACGATGCTGGTCATTTCAATATAAAAAATTAGGGCGATAGGGCGAAGGCTCTTCATAAACAACTCTTCATAACCTCAAGTTATCGCTCACCTGCTGTACAATGGTGGTCAGCTTGAAACATGTTGTGATTACAGACTTCATAAACAACAGTCAGTTTGGGGGGGTGTAGCACGGGGGAGTAAGGAGCAGGTAGCTGACTAGTAGTGGTGGCTATTCAGCAGCCTGATGGTCTGAGGGTAGAAACTATTGGCCAGTCTTCCAGTTTTTGCCATGATGCTCCTGCACTGCCCGCGTCTGAGTGATTGAAGTGTTGAGAACAGGGCATGGTTGGGGTCCCTGATGATCTTCTTGGCCTTTCTGCGACACCTGGTGTTGGTGTCCTTTAGGGCAGGCAGTGTGCATCACCCACAAAAAATATTTTCAAAAATAATGATGCTGCAGACACCTGGTGTTGCCTGGTGTTCCTGCAGACATTTTTGGTACCCTTCCCCAGATCTGTGCCTCGACACAATCCTGTCTCGGAGCTCCACGGACAATTGCTTCAACCTCATGGATTGTTTTTGCTCTGACATGCACTGTGGGACCTTATATGGTTCTTTTTTTTAAACTTTTTTACCTTTTATTTAACTAGGCAAGTCAGTTAAGAACAAATTCTTATTTTCAATGATGGCCTACCGGGAACAGTGGGTTAACTGCCTTGTTCAGGGGCAGAACGACAGATTTTATTACCTTGTCAGCTCGGGGTTTTGATCCAGCAACCTTTCGGATACTGGCCCAATGCTAGTAACCAACCACTAGGCTACCTGCCGCCCCGTTTACCTTTCCAAATCATGTCCAATCAATTGAATTTATCACAGGTGGACTCCAAGTTGAAGAAACATCTCAAGTATGATCAATGAAAACAGGATGCATCTGAGCTCAATTTCGAGTCTCATAGCAGTGTCTGAATACTTATGTAAATAAGATATTTCTGTTTTTATTTTTCATAAATTTGCAAAAAACAATCTACACACCGGTTGTCACTTTTTCATTATGTTGTATTGTGTGTAGATTGAGGGAAACAAATAATTGAATACTTTTTGGAATTAATGTAACGTAACAATGTTGGAAAAGTCAAGGGGTCTGAATACTTTCCTAATGTACTGTATCTACCTCAATTACATCGTACCCCTGTACATTGATCTGGTACCAGTACTCCCTGTATATGGCTCCATTCTTGTGTATTTTATTCCTTGTGTTACGATTTTTCTTTGAATTATCATTTGTTTAACTCTGCGTCGTTGGGAATGGCTCGTAAGCAATGTTCCCTCTAAACTGCGCGCGTGCACAGCCTCTTTCTTCCTCTAGGCCATGCCGCGCAGAGACGCAGGAGATTGAACGTTACTGAGTTCGCGCCATTAGTTTGCACTGTATAAATCAAGTTTTTTCTGTGATAAAGTCAACATTATATCAGCCCCTTTTCAATGCAATTTTTTTTATTTTATTTAACTTTGTGAGATTGAGTCTGGGGTTTTGTTGTAGGCAGAGCCAGAGCGCAGCGGAGTATAATTCTATTGGCGAGGGTAGCCCACAGACTTTATATCACCCTCGAGTGAATGCGTATTTCAGATCCGTGCATGTGCACGTTTGTTTATATTCTTTGCTAGTTAGCGATTTATTAGCCCAGTCATAGATAAGTATAGGTCAACAACGGGGGGTTACTGCTTCCAACAAGATCACAAAACGTGTAGGCTACATTTCAAGCCATCTTTGAAAAGCCAGTCAGGTAAAAAGCTTATGCCTTAATTAAAGGGGCGGTGTTGTATTTTGACAGGCTTGAATATGCAGATAAGCCAATAGGCAGAAGAGAAGCCTACATTGTCTAATTCTCTGTATGGTAATAATAATGCATTTTATTTTGTAAAGTGGTGTCTTGTATCATACAACACAATGTAATTTTCAGTCACCTATTTGGTCCATGTTACAGACCAACGAAAAAAATCATGAATTAATGTCAAGCCCTTCATAATGAAGAAGAAAAAAAAGTTTTTAAAAAGTCTCAGTCAATATAGGCTTGCATTGAACCCCATATAAAGGCCACTGTAGGCTATATCATCTAAATCAAAAGCTAAACTCGTCCCTTTTTCCGGACCCTGTCGTTCAAAGATAATTCGTAAAAATCCAAATAACTTCACAAATCTTCATTGTAAAGGGTTTAACACTGTTTCCCATGCTTGTTAAAATAAAACGGTCCCCACACCAAACGCGATCACGACACACAGGTTAAAAAATCAAAACAAAACTGTGAACCAATTACATACATTTCAAGACAGGTCGAAAAGCATTAAACTTTTATGGCAATTTAGCTAGCTAGCTTGCACTTGCTAGCTTATTTGTCCTATTTAGCTAGCTTGCTGTTGCTAGCTAATTTGTCCTGGGATATAAACATTGAGTTATTTTACCTGAAATGCACAAGGTCCTCTACACTGACAATTAACCCACCATAAACCGATCAACCAAATCGTTTCTAGTCATCTCTCCTCCTTCCAGGCTTTTTCTTCTCTGGACTTTATATTGCGATTGGCAACTTTCATAAATTAGGTGCATTACCGCCACCGACCTCATTTGTCTTTCGGTCACCCACGTGGGTAAAACCAATGAGGAAATGGCACGTGGGTACCTGCTTCTATAAACCAATGAGGAGATGGGAGAGGCAGGACTTACAGCACGATCTGCGTCACAAATAGAACTGACTTCCGTACTGTGAGACGGCTAAGACAGCGCTACAGGGAGACAGGACGGACAGCTGATCATCCTCGCAGTGGCATACCACTTGTAACAACAACTGCACAGGATCGGTTCATCCGAACATCACACATGCGGGATAGGTGCAGGATGGCAACAACAACTGCCCGAGTTACACCAGGAACGCACAATCCCTCCATCAGTGCTCAGCCTGTCCGCAATAGGCTGAGAGAGGCTGGACTGGGGGCTTGTAGGCCTGTTGTAAGGCAGGTCCTCACCAAACATCACCGGCAACAATGTCGCCTATGGGCACAAACCCACCGTCGCTGGACCAGACAGGACTGGCAAGAAGTGCTCTTCCCTGACGTGTCGTGGTTTTGTCTCACTGGAGGTGATGGTCGGATTCGCGTTTATCGTCGAAGGAATGAGGGTTACACCGAGGCCTGTACTCTGAAGCGGGATCAAGGTGGAGGGTCCGTCATGGTTTGGGGCGGTGTCACAGCATCAGACTGAGCTTGTTGTCATTGCAGGCAATCTCAGTGCTGTGCGTTACAGGGAAGACATCCTCCTCCCTCATGTGGTACCCTTCCTGCAGGCTCATCCTGACATGACCCTCCAGCATGACAATGCCACCAGACATACTGCTCATTCTGTGTGTGATTTCCTGCAAGACAGGAATGTCAGTGTTCTGCCATGGCCAGCGAAGAGCACGTCTGGGACCTGTTGGCTCGGAGGGTGAGGGCTAGGGCCATTCCCCCCAGAAATTTCCAACAATAACATTAAGGGGTTTGATATCCAGGGCTTAAAAACAAAAGTGAAATGTCCAGGAACATGCAGGTGCCTTGTACATTTGCTAAAGGATGTCGGCCAATAGATACAGTGCCTTCCGAGAATATTCACACCCCTTGACTTTTTCCACATTTTGTTTCACAGCCTGAATTTAAAATGGATTAAGTTGAGGTTTTGTGTCACAATACCCCATAATGTCAAAGTGGAATTGTTTTTGGAAAATGTTATAAATTGATTACAAATTAAAAGCTGAAATGTCTTGAGTCTCAGTATTCAACCTCTTTGTTATGACAAGCCTAAATACACTGTGTACAAAACATTAGGAACACCTGCTCTTTTCAATAACAGACTGACCAAGTGAAAACGAGGATCCCTAATTGATGTCACCTGTTAAATCCACTTCAATCAGTGTAGATGCAGGTGAGGAGATCGATTTAAAGGAGGATTTTTAAGCCTTGAAACTGTTGAGACGTGGCTTGTGTATGTGTGCCATTCAGAGGGTGAATGGGCAAGACTAGATTTAAGTGCCTTTGAACGGGGCATGGTACTAGGTACCAGGCGCATCGGTTTGTGTGTGTCAAGAACTCCGATGCTGCTGGGTTTTTCATGCTCAACATTTTCCCATGTGTATTAAGAATGGTCCACCACCAAAGGACATCCAGCCAAGTTGACACAACTGTGGGAGGCATTGGAGTCAACATAGGCCAGCATCCCTGTGGAACACTTTCAACTCCTGGTCCATGCCCCGATGAATTGAGGCAGAATGGGATGCAATTAATATTAGGAAGGTGTTCCTAATGTTTTGTACACCAAGTTCAGGAGTAAAAATTAGCTGAACACATAATACTTTTTGGGGTTGTTAATTTTTGTCCTGTTACATACAAGTTTTGCATATCCTAACTCCCCCTGAGACACCCGTAGGGTGTCGCTGTGCCCTTGAGCTAGGCACTTAACCCTAATTACTCCAGGGGCGCTGTACAATGGTGACTGGCCGTTATCCCATTAAGTTGCATTGACTCACTCTGTGTGTAATAATAGTGTTTAGCGTGATTTTTCAATGACTACCTAATGTCTGTACACTTACAATTATCTGTAAGGTTCCTCAGTGAATTTCAACCACAGATTAAACTACAAAGACCAGGAAGCTTTTCCAATGCCTCAGAAAGGACACCTATTGATAGATGGGTAAAAATAAAATAAGCAGACATTTAAATATCCGTTTGAGCATGGTGAATTTATTAATTACATTTTGGATGGTGTATCAATACACCCAATCACTACAAATACACATTTGTCCTCCCTAACGCAGTTGCTGGTGAGGAAGGAAACAGCGCAGGGTTTTCAACATGAGGCCAATGGTGAATTTAAAACAATTTAATGACTGTGATAGGAGAAAACTGAGGATGGATCAACGACATTCTATTTACTCCACAATACAGTGAAAAGGAAGGCACTAAAGTAAAACTGCAAAAAAATTGTTTTATGTCCTGAATTCAAAATGTTAAGTTTGGGACAAATCCAACACATCACTGAGTACCACTCTTCTTATTTTCAAGCATGGTGGTGGCTGCGTCATGTTATGGGTATGCTTGTCATCGGCAAGGACTAGGGAGGTTTTTTTGTGATAAAAAATAAATCTACTTGAAAATCTATGGCAAGACTTGATCATGGCTGTTTAGGAATGATCAACAACCAACTTGACAGAGCTTGGAGAATTTTGTTCAAATATTGTACAATTCAAGTGTGCAAAGCTCTTAGCGACTTACCCAAAAAGACAGCTGTAATCACTGCCAAAGGTAATTCTAACGTGTTGACTCGGGTGTTCAAGTATACCCTTACTTATGTAAATTATATGTATTTATTTCTATAAACTTGCAAATATTTTTAAAAACATGTTTTCACTTTGTCATTATGGGGTTTTGTGTGTAGATGGGTGAGAGGATAAAACAAATAAAACCATTTTGAATTTGGGCTGTAACACAACGAAATGTGGAATAAGTCAATGGGTATGAATACTTTCTGAAGGCACTATATAACCCATGACGTCTAAGATATACCCATAGTCTCTTGAGACATTCATTAGGAGTGCTCTCTTCATTTGCAAGCAGGCTTTGGTTTCCATATCTGAAGACAGAAAACATCACAAAGACACAGGCTTCATTATACTCAAATTAGATGTGGGAGGCATGATGGCACTGAATATTATGTTATTATCTCTTTGTCCTCAAAGTTTTACTCTCTAGGGACTGGAAATGGAAATCTTTTCATAATGTCCTCCCACAAAATTACCTGCCCTGTGCAGTAGCCTACGCTCTCCTTTTACTGACAGCTGGAGCTGCAATTTCACCGTTTTTCATGGTTGTTATTTACAAATGCATTTGGAGACTGTTTTTAATTTACAATGAATTACATCAAGAAGGCTAGCTAATAGGACGTTAGCTAGCTGATACATTTAATTTACTTAGCTAGCAGCTTAGTTGAGTTAGCCTACAAAGGTGCCTACTGTAGCCAGGTAATACATTTTAAAATTGTATTTACTTACTTGAATATGTTCTCCCACTGCCTCAGTTTTTTTGGATCTTACAAAAATGAAATAATGGGGCATCTTCATTATTATTATGTTTTAAAAAATCCTGGTAGAAAAGCATAACGTTAGCCAGCAGCCTAACGAATGGAGAAGCGCCAAAAGTGTTTTTCAAGGGAGGCGTGACAACGACGTGATTTTGGAGATAAGGAAACGCGAGACTAGGTTTTCAGAAGACTGAATGCCAAAGACACACCATAATAATTTGCTAGAAGGGGTTTTCAAGTGGTGTTCAGTGGTCCATTCTCATTCCTGACTAAAATGTTCTTCATAATCAGAGACCAGGTTTGAATATTGTTCTCCATCAATGATTCCCAATCAAATGTACTGAGCTTGGGCAATTTTACAAGAATAATGGATATACACTCATTTGCTATTGAGTAATGGGTCAGACCCCCTTTGCCTCCAGAAGAGCCTGAATTCTTCGGGGCATGGATTCTACAAGGTGTTGCGTTCAAACGTTGCTCAATTGGTATGAAGGGACCTAATGTGTGCCGGGAAAGCATTCCCCACACATTTATTGTGTTTTGCTTTATGGTCTCAGGGAACTATTGAAGATGAGACCCTGATCTTAATTGGGCTCCCCTGATTAAATAAAAGTTTATAAAACATTAACACCACCGCCACCAGCCTGAACCGTTGACACCAGGGAGGGTGGGGCCATGGACTCATGCTGCGTACGCCAAATCCTGACTCTGTCATCAGGAACCAGGATTCGTCAGACCAAGTAATGTTTTTCCACTCCTCAATTGTCCAGTGTTGGTGATCGCGTGCCCACTGGAGCGGCTTCTTCTTGTTTTTAACTGATAGGATTGTAACCCGGTGTGGAAGTCTGCTACAATAGCCCATCTGTGATGAGGACTGACAAGTTTGCGTTCTAAGATGCCAATCTGCACATAACTGTTGTACTGCTCGTTATTTGCCTGTTTGTGGCCCGCTTGTTAGCTTGCATGATTCTTGACATTTTCCTTTGACCTCTCATCAATAAGCTGTTTTTGCCCAGAAGACTACCGCTGACTGTTTTTTGTTTTTCGCACCATTCTCAGTAAACCCTAGTCACTCGTGCATGAAAATCCTAGGAGGCTGGCCATTTCTGAGATACTGGAACTGGTGCGCCTGGCACAAACGATCATACCACGCTCCAAGTCGCTTAGGTCACTAGTTTTGCTCATTTTAATGTTAAGTCGAACAGCAACTAAATACCTCGATACCTGTCTGACTGCTTTATAAAGCAAGCCATGTGACTCACTGTCTGTAGGAGCGAACCATTTTCATGAACGGGTGATGTACCTAATAAACTGGCGACTGAGTGTGTGTTGCCCTAAGAGTTGTGCAGTTGGTAGAATCGTATTCAAAATTATTCACAGTTGACTGGCTACAAAAGGTGCTTCTACCAAGTATTAGCTCTGGGGTGTGAAGATGCACACAATCAAGACGTTTTTTTTGTTGTTTTTTTTTACACATCTGTAGGGAAAAAATCCCAATCGTGGTATCCAGAAATAACTTTCAGTGCCTATCTCATTGTTACAGGTGTAGATTTTAAGGAATAGGATAGGTCTAAGTGATATGGTAGTAGCTCTCATAGGCTGGGCCATCTTTCTAACACCTAATCAGTTCTCTCAGGGGCTAGGGGTTGTTTGCCTTTCAGTGCTTTTTTTACAGCATTTTTTGGTAAAATGAAATACATTTTCAGTACTGAAAGAGTCTTCTGAAAAGCATGCAATGCATGTAATGGACTGTAAAAAAAAAAACGAAACAAGTGGCTCATTTGAAAGGTTATTTCATGAAATTGAGCATGTGCTTATCCTCATCTCTACTCTTTCTTTGTGGCAGGTCGGAGACTGAACATTACAGCAGAGAACGATTGTCGGAGGCTGCACTGCGCTCTCAGGGACCTCAGCTCCCTACTTCAGGCTGTCGGGAGGCTGGCTGGGTACTTCATTGGGGACGTTTTCGCCGCACGCTTCAACGATGCGCTAGCGGTGGTGGAGCGGTTAGTGTGCCACACTCCTTCCTTCAATCACTTCCACTGAAATTTCAGTTTACTTCCTGAATTGGCTAAATTAAAATGAATTTGACCCACTTTTGGTTCCTTGGGTCTATCCCTTTGGTGGCCTCCAATATGTGAAAGAGAAAGGGAGAAAATAGCTTTTGGCCAAAATAAAATTATGCATTTTCCTGACTGACCACCTACACTTGATTTAATTATTCCAAGTGAATTTTTGAAAAGTGGCAAGACGATTTTATGTCTTGATTTGGAATTGACAATGCAGTATTTCCTGAATTGAAATCAAATTGACCCCAATCCTGTCTTGTATTACAGGGGAGAATTTTGATAAGAAAATAATTCAGATTGCATCATTGTTTAGTGTGTCTGCACTTGTGTTTCTAGGTTGGTGGAGGTCACATGCTATGGCTCTCAGATCAGCCTGTATGACTTGGAGACTGCCGTGCCATCTGTTCTCAAGCCTGACCTCATCGACGTGTGAGTGTCAATTTACTGCCACTGTCTACAATGCCTTCAGAAAGTATTCACATCCCTTGACTTTAACCACATTTTGTTGTTACAGCCTGAATTTTTAAAATTGATACAATTTAGATTTTGTGTCACTGGCCTACACACAATACCCCATAATGTCAAAGTGGAATTATGTTTTTAGAATGTTGTCAAGTATTCAACCCCTTTGTTATGGCAAGCCTAAATAAGATCAGGAGTAAACATTTCCTTAACAAGTCACATAATAAGTTGCATGGACTAACTCTATTAGTGTTTAATATGATTTTTGAATGACTACCTCATCTCTGTACCACACACTCATACAATTATCTGTAAGGTCCCTTAGTCGAGCAGTGAATTTCAAACACAGATTCAACCATAAAGACTAGGGAGGTTCTAATGCATCGCAAAGAAGGGCACGTATTGGTAGATGGGTAAAAATAAAAAGCAGACATTGAATATCCCTTTGAGCATGGTTAAGTAATTCATTACACTTTGGAAACATCCAGACACTACAAAGATGAAATTAAATTGTGTTTGTCACATACACATGGTTAGCAGATGTTAATACGAGTGTAGCAATGCTTGTGCTTCTAGTTCCGACAGTGCAGTAATATCTAACAAGTAATCTAACAATTCCCCAACAACTACTTAATACACACAGAACTCGAAGTGATGCGACCATCTCTGTCGGCGCCATCATATAAAGATAAGATACAGGCGTCCTTCCTAACTCAGTTGCCGGAGAGGAAGGAAGCCACTCGGGGATTTCACCTTGAGAGCAATGGGGACTTTAAAACAGTTAGAGTTTCATGACTGTGATAGGATAAAACTGAGGATGATTCAACAACATTGTAGTTACTCCATAATAGAGTGGAGATTTCAGTGCTGCCTTTGATATTATTGAGCATAACCTGTTGTTGAAAAAAGGTATGTGCTGTGGCTTTTCAACCTTTGCCATTGTGGATTCAAAGCTATCTATCTAATAGAACTCAAAGGGTTTTCTTTAATGGAAGCTTCTCTAATGTCAAACATGTAAAGTGTGGTGTACCGCAGGGCAGCTCTCTAGGCCCTCTAATCTTTTCTATTTTTACCAACGACCTGCCACTGGCATTAAACGAAGAATGTGTATCGATGTATGCTGACGATTCGACCATATACTCATCATCAACCACAGCTGATGAAGTCACTGAAACCCTTAACAAAGAGTTGCAGTCTGTTTTCGAATGGGTGGCCAGTAATAAACTGGTCCTGAACATCTCTAAAACTAAGAGCATTGTATTTGGTACAAATCATTTCCTAAGTTCTAGACCTCAGCTGAATCTGGTAATGAATGGTGTGGCTTTTGAACAAGTTGAGGAGACTAAATTACTTGCCGTTAACTTAGATTGTAACCTGTCATGGTCAAAGCATATAGATTCAATGGTTGTAAAGATGGGGAGAGGTCTTTCCGTAAAAAAGAGATGCTCTGCTCTTTTGACACCACTCTCCAAAAAGCAAGTTCTGCAGGCTCTAGTTTTGTCTAATCTTGATTATTGTCCAGTCATGTGGTCCAGTGCTGCAAGGAAAGATCTAGTTAAGCTGCAGTTGGCCCAGAATAGAGCAGCAAGTTTTGCTCTTCATTGTAATCAGAGGGCTGATATAAATACTATGCATGCCAGTGTCTCTTGGCTAAGAGTTGAGGAGAGACTGACTGTATCACTTCTTTTTATAAGAAACATTGTGTTGGAAATCCCTTATTGTTTGCATAGTCAACTTACACACATCTCTGACACACACACTTACCCAAGCAGACATGCCACCAGGGTTCTTTTCACAGTCCCCAAAACAAATTCAAGAAAGCGTACAGTATTATATAGAGCCCTTATTGTATGGAACTTCCTTCCAACTCATATTGCGCAAATAAACAGCAAACCTGGTTTCAAAAAACAGATAAAGCAACACCTCACGGCACAACGCCTCTCCCCTATTTGACCTAGATAGTTTGTGTGTATGCATTGATATGTAGCCTACGTGTGCCTTTTAAAATAATGTATGTTGTTCTGTACTAGAGCTGTTCTTGTCTATTGATGTTTTGTGTGGATCCCAGGAAGAGTAGCTGCTGCTTTTGCAACAGCTAATGGGGATCCTAATAAAATACCAAATACCAAAAAGGAGGAAGCCTGTACAGAATAAAAATATTCCAAAACATTACATTTACATTTAAGTCATTTAGCAGACGCTCTTATCCAGAGCGACTTAAAAATTGGTGCATTCACCTTATGATATCCAGTGGAACAACCACTTTACAATAGTGCATCTAACTCTTTTAAGGGGGGGGGGGGGGGTTAGAAGGATTACTTTATCCTATCCTAGGTATTCCTTAAAGAGGTGGGGTTTCAGGTGTCTCCGGAAGGTGGTGATTGACTCCGCTGACCTGGCGTCGTGAGGGAGTTTGTTCCACCATTGGGGTGCCAGAGCAGCGAACAGTTTTGACTGGGCTGAGCGGGAACTGTACTTCCTCAGAGGTAGGGAGGCGAGCAGGCCAGAGGTGGATGAACGCAGTGCCCTTGTTTGGGTGTAGGGCCTGATCAGAGCCTGAAGGTACGGAGGTGCCGTTCCCCTCACAGCTCCGTAGCGGATGCGAGCTTCAACTGGAAGCCAGTGGAGAGAGCGGAAAACATGTATCTGGTTTGCAATAAGGCACTAAAGTAAAACAGCAAAAAATGTGGCAAAGAAATGAACTTTGTGTCCTGAATACAAAGTGTTATGTTTGGGGCAAATAAATGTAATAGAGGAAAACCTGGTTGTTTGCTTTTCAACAGACACTGGGAGACAAATTCACCTTTCAGCAGGACTATAACCTAAAACACAAGGCCAAATATACACTGTATAGTTGTTTACCAAGGCAACGTTGAATGTTCCTGACTGGCCCTAGCTACAGTTTTGACATAAATCGGCTTGGAAATCTATGGTATGACTTGAAAATGGCTGTCTTGCAATATCAACAACCAACTTGACAGAGCTTTAAAGAATTTTTTTAAGAATAATGTGCAAATATTGTACAATCCAGGTGTGCAAAGCTCTTAGAGACTTACCCAGAAAGAACCAGAACGACTCACAGCTGTAATCGCTTCCAAAGGTGATTCTAACATGTATTGACTCAGGGGTGTGAACTTGTGTAAATTCGATATTTCTGTATTTCATTTTCAATAAATTTGCCAACATTTTGAGACAGCATGTTTTCAATATGTCGTTATGGGGTATTGTGTGTAGATGAATGAGAAAAAAATCTATTTAATCCATTTTGAATTCAGGCTGTAGCAAAATGTGGAATATGTCAAGGAGTATTAATACTTTCTGAAGGCACTGTAGATATAAAGTGTATTCGTCACAAATTGCTGTCTTTTACCCTTGTCTGTAGACGTCACTTAAGAATTCACCCCTTTATTAAACCAAAAATAGAGAGCGTTTGATTTTCTTGGCAGATATAACTGTATTGTCACAGTTGTTAATGTGTGTTTGTGTCCAGCCATGCCCAGTCCTTGGCGGCGTTGCAGGCCTACTCCCACTGGCTGGCTCAATTCTACAGTGAGGTCCAGAGGCAGAATCAGAGCCGCTTCATCAGCCTTGTCACATCCACCATGGACGCCACCGCACCACTCATCACTGCCAAGGTAACCATACACACACACAGTATGTGGTGGTAACAGTATGTCTTTGTTAAATCTTACCTAGTTGCTGATGTTGTGCAATTTGTATCATGACACCCAGCGGTTCCATTTTTATGCCGACCAACTGAGCTTGCAAGTCTGTGTTCTCATTGGCCAAAAACTGGTTATCAGATCATTTTAGCAAGTCAACTAAGAATCTTTGTCAATTCCTTGTTACCTATTTCATTGTCAAACTGTATTTCTATTCTAGGTACCTGAAAAGTTGCTGCTGTCGGCATGCCATCTCATGGTGTCCATGGCCACCACCGTGCGTCCTGTTTTCCTAGTCACGTTGCCTGCCGTGCAGAACATCTTCAACCTCATCACAGAGAGCCAGACTCGCAGGCTCCCCCAAGAGGTCAGAGTGCGCCGTAATGGCTTCAATGTTATTTTGAGGCTTAGGGCTGAAATTCAATCCACCCGTGGGTTGTCATCAATGCCCGGCCTTAATCTTATTTCCTGATTAGAAGTGGACCACTTGAAATAATAACCATTTTCTCTGGGGTGTAGCGCTTTAGGGCTCTATCTGCCAAAGGGTGAGGGTGATATCCAATGTGTGCGTGTATGCATAATGTGTCTCATGGAATGTATATACCCCCCACCTATAGTCGCACATGCTGGAGTGAGTATGGTTATGCGTGGAGGGATCTGTCTAATGTGTGTGTGTCTCCACTCCTCCAGGCCCACATGCTCGTGTGCAGAGCTCTGTCCAACATGCTGCTGCTGCCTTGGTCTAACCTGCCAGAGAGCGAGCAGCAGTGGCAAACCCGCTCCAGTAGCCACGCCAGCCTGCTGGCTGCCCTTACCCGCCACTACCGCCTACTGAGGGGCACTGCCAACCAGCCCCCACACCGCCTTGGCCTGGAAGACAGTCAGTTGGGCATCATGCCATTTATCAACCTTTACGTCTCTTATAGTTTTGATAACGCTTCCTTCTACAGTCCTGTTTCAGCTGGTATTTACTAAGAAATAATGTGGTGAAAGATGTGATGACCATGGGTACTTTTAAGTACTTATTTCTAGGCTTGGGCGGTATACTGGGGTATTTTGAAGTACCAACGGTATGATTTTCAATTCCGCCAAATGCTTCTTTTTTTTTTTCTTTTTTTTTTACAAAAGTATATGGAGTATGTTTATAAAGACCACATGGCGTGAACGTGACGTGACGATCCACTGTTGAGAATCACAAGAGAGGTGATTAAGTGACACTTTAAATTAATTTGCAAGCGACATATCTTATAACTAGAAGTTAAGATGTGCCAAATACATTTGCTCCAGCTCAGGGCTCCAGCTATGCATTTGGTTTGCTAACTTGCTAGCTTTCAAGATTTAAGCTTATTGGTTACAGCAGAGACAATCAATTCCCTCCTGGATCAAGTGTGAGTAGCCTTTTTGAGATAGTTATGACTTTATTAGCTGGGTTGTCTGGCCTTGCATTTAGTTTATGTTCGTTTGTTCTTATTAGCATTTAGCTAGTGTCCCCTATGAGAATTTGCTAGTACTTTGTTAGCAAAAATAAATACTGGTACTCAATGTTTGGAAAGAAATTGCGTCCCTTGTTTGCACTGAAGGTAATACCGCATACCTCAATATGGTACATGAACGGTGTGAAGGTACAGTGGTTGCTCCACTAAAAGTTTTGTGATTATGCTGCA
The DNA here is from genome assembly GCF_045679555.1 of Salvelinus alpinus. Lineage (NCBI taxonomy): Eukaryota > Metazoa > Chordata > Actinopteri > Salmoniformes > Salmonidae > Salvelinus > Salvelinus alpinus. Next base: position 60,223,691 of record NC_092086.1, on the reverse strand, counting down.
GGCCTTAGAGGTAATTTATGGTTTAGTACGGTACCCTGCGTCACGACTTCATTACTCCAGACCAGCGCACGGGGGAGTTAGAATACTGATTATGCTTTTGGGTCCTACTGTGTCTCTAACTGACAATGAATGGGTGACATAAACCTAAATAGAAACTGATAATTGTGCAGACTTCAGTATTACTTACTAAAATGGTTGTTACACTAAGGTTTTTATTATTTTATTTGGTTGGGATTATTTTTCTCTTACTGTAGTAGTGTAGGCCACTCCCGACCGGTCATGTTGTACATCGCCTGAGTGGCGCAACGGTCCAAGACACTGCATAGCAGTGCAAGTGGTGTTGCTACAGATGCTGGTTCAATACCCGTGCTGCCCTTGACTGGAAGACCCGTGAGATGATTGTAGGTTTTTGGTTTCTCTCCCTCTAAAAACGGAGAGATAAATAATTCTAAGTAACAAACTGGCTTTATTTACAAATTCAAGCAATGTCTCACCCAATGTTCAAGAATGGCCTTTTTCTCGCTCATTTTGCGTTATTTGAAAACAAAATAATCTCCAAAATTATAGTTTTTTTTTTCAAACAAAGCGATTAAATAAAATATCTATTATCATTATTATTCATTTAGAATTATATAAAAGCCTGTTGGATATTCTCACAGATATATTATTAACCCTGTTATTAGCAGGACAATATATATTGATCATTGCTCCCGAGTGTCTCACAATGGGATTGCCTTGCAGTTCTCCAGCTGTATCCACTGAAAGCGCGCGAGGTTCAAGCTACGAGGGCAGGGGGCACAGGATGGGCCGCAGAGCCGCGCACAGAAGACCGACCTAGCCCATGGGGAAGGGGGGTGGACACCCACCCCGCTACACTGGCAACACTAAGCGGCATTGCACTAATAATGGCGCTGACTAGGGATACATTCCTGCTGTTCTGTTCTTAGTGCCAGTCTGCACGTTCAAACTAAAACAATAACTAATAATGGCGTCTTTATGAGAATGACGTATAGAAGAGGGCGAGGAACAAGATGGAGTCACAATCCATGCCAGGCACACCTGTGAGCTCTGGAACTCCACCTCGGACAGGCAGAGTTAACATACCTGGCGAGATCGTCGGTTCAACCTGACCTCTCCTGGCAACAGACCGTGACCAACTGCTCACCAGGCACAGCAAGGGCTGTCCAGCCGTTATGCTTTTCTGCTATTCCAAGGATGTGTAACCGAAGAGATACCACAAGTGGGCACAGAATGGTGCCCCCACACATTGACTCTGTACCGGTACCCCCCTGTATATAGTTTTGCTATTGTTATTTTACTGCTGCTCTTTAATTACTTGTTACTTTTATTTCTTATTCTTACCCATATTTTTTTTAAACTGTATTGTTGGTTAGGGGCTCGTAAGTAAACATTTCACCTGCACAGTTGGCCCAGCGTTTGTCTCCCTCTAAAAACAGAAAGAAAAGTTTTGGCCTTTACAAATATTATTTTGGCCTTTATTCAGATTACCGTCGCTCTCTTTTGGTTTTTGAAATGAAATAACTTCCAAAATATCGTTATATATTATCAAGTTGATGACAGTCATATAGCCCTGCACCTACATAAAGCTGTGTGACTCACTCATTCATGGCATTGGATCAAAATAAATATGTACCAACATTCTTTCTGATAGTATTTAATAAAGAAATGTTTTGGTTATCCTGACCTGGACACCATGTACAGCATTATAATAGCCCATTATGGGCTATTAACAGAACAATATACCTTTACCAACATCTCTCTGTATTTTGATACTTTGTGGATGTGGGCTCCCGCAGTGCCAAATGCGTTGCTACAGATACAGGTTCGATACCCGTGCCGGCCGCCACCGTAAGACCCATGAGGTGGCTTTTGGTTTTCATTTCGAGTCCTCCAATCCTCTATGTAATTATTGAAAACCTCTGGAATGTGATCAAGAGGAAGATGGGTGGTCATAAGCCATCAAACAAAGCCGAGCTGATTGAGTTTTTGCGCCAGGAGTGGCATAAAGTCACCCAGTTTCTTTCGTTTTACTATTTACATAGTTACTATTTACATAGTACATAGTAACATCTATGTGAAAGACTGGTGGAGAGCATGCCAAGACATATGAAAGCTGTGATTGAAAATCAGGGTTATTCCACCAAATATTAATTTCTGAAGTCTTCCTAAGTTAAAACATGAGTATTGTGTTGTTTAAAAATGAATATGAACTTATTTTCTTTGCATTATTCGAGGTCTGACAACACTGCATCTTTTTTGTTATTTTGACCAGTTGTCATTTTCTGCAAATAAATAGTCTAAATGGCAATATTTGTATTTTTAATTTGGGATAAATGTTGTCAGTAGATTATAGAATTTTTTAAAAAGAGATCATTTTACCCAAACACATAACTATAAATAGTAAAACGAAAGAAACTGATCATTTTGCCGAGGTCTTAGTTTTTTCCCAGATCTCTAATATATACACACACACACACACGCACACACACACACACAGTGGCAAGAAAAAGTATGTGAACCCTTTGGAAATACCTGGCTTTCTGTGTAAATTGGACATAAAATTTGATCTGCTCTTCATCTAGGTCACAACAATAGACAAACAATTATATGTTTTCATGTCCTTATTGAACACACCGTGTAAACATTCACAGTGCAGGGTGGGAAAAGTATGTGAATCCTTGGATTTAATAACTGGTTGACCCTCCTTTGGCAGCAATAACCTCAACCAAACGTTTTCTGTAGTTACGGATCAGACCTGCACAACGGTCAGGAGGAATTCTGGACCATTCCTCTTTACAAAACTGTTTCAGTTCAGCACTATTCTTGGGATGTCTGGTGCGAAGTGCTCTCTTGAGGTCATGCCACGGCATCTCAATCGGATTGAGGTCAGGACTGACTGGGCCACTCCAGAAGGCGTATTTTCTTCTGTTGAAGCCATTCTGTTGTTGATTTACTCCTGTGTTTTGGGCATTGTCCTGTTGCATCACCCAACTTCTGTTGAGCTTCAATTGGCAGACAGATAGCCTAACATTCTCCTTGCAAAATGTCTTGACAAACTTGAATTCATTTTCCCGTTGATGATAGCAAGCTGTCCAGGCCCTGAGGCAGTAAAGCAGCCCCAAACCATGATGCTCCCTCCACCATACTTTACAGTTGCGATGAGGTTTTGATGTTGGGGTGTAGTGCCTTTTTTTTTTCACACATAGTGTTGTGTGTTCCTTCCAAACAACTCAACAGTAAGTTTCATCTGTCCACAGAATATTTTTCCAGTAGCGCTGTGGAACATCCAGGTGCACTTTTGCAAACTTCAGACGTTCAGCAATGGGTTTTTTTGGACAGCAGTGGCTTCTTCCGTGGTGTCCTCCCATGAATTGTTTAGTGTTTTATGTATCGTTGACTCCTCAACAGCAATGTTAGCATGTTCCTGAGATTTCTGTAAGTCTTTAGCTGACACTTTAGGATTCTTCTTAACCTCATTGACCATTCTGCGCTGTGCTCTTGCAGTCATCTTTGCAGGACGACCACTCCTAGGGAGAGTAGCAACAGTGCTGAACTTTCTTAATTTCTAGACAATTTGTCTTACCATGGACTGATGAACATCAAGGCTTTTAGAGATACTTTTGTAACCCTTTCCAGCTTTATGCAAGTCATCAATTTTTAATCTTCGGTCTTCTGAGATCTCTTTTGTTTGAGGCAGGGTTCACATCAGTCAATGCTTCTTGTGAGTAGCGAACTCAAATTTATTTTATTTTTATAGGGCAAGGCAGATCTAACCGACATCTCCAGAGAGATGTCATTAGCCTAGGGGTTCACATACTTTTTCCAACCTACACTGTGAATGTTTAAATGATGTATTCAATATAGACAAGAAAAATACAATAATTTGTGTGTTAGTAGTTTAAGCACACTGTTTGTCTGTTGTGACTTAGATTAAGATTAGATCATTTGATGACCGATTTATGCAGAAATCCAGGTAATTCCAAAGGGTTCACATACTTTTTATTGCCACTGTATGTATATAATTCTATGCATAAATACAAAGTTTGATTACATGTAAGGGTAATTATGAGGGAATAATTATGTAATTATAATACCACTATACCGTGTAATTCCCCCCCAAAAACTACCAAGTAAAATTCCGACTGAGTAAAGCCCTTTTCTGACTGGAACAATGTACAATAATCAACACAGAGTAATGTAGTCGTCTCACCTCTGAAGTTTAATGCACTGATTGTAAGAAAGGAACACTAGAGACATTATTCTTTTGGCTTCATAGCATAAACCCTAACATCTTTCTTACCCCCCCACGCCTCTTTCTCTCTCTTTCTTAGCGAAAGCAGTGTTGCACCAGACATTGCCTGTGCTAAGAGACATAGTGGACAGCATCTCCGGGGAATCCACCAAATCCCGACAGATCTGCTACCAGAGTCTCCAGGAGTCCGTGCAAGTTTCCTTGGGCCTCTTTCCTGTCTTCATCCAGCAGCCAGGTCAGAAGAAAAAACACAATGTTACAACACAATAGTTTCAGTCATAATAGAGAGCTGACGTGTTGTAATTTTACTATTACCCATTCACTGAATGGTTTATCTCCATTAAATTTAAATCTCAAATCCATCACCACAGTACATTTCAAGTAACTTTACAATGTAACGTTATGTGTGATATGCCTGAGCAAGGTCAATGTATGTGACAAAAACGTTGCACTTAACAAAATGTTTATTTACAAGTACACAGTGTGCAACTGTACTTTCAGCCATTCTAACAATTTCACAAGAAATGTTGCTTGTGCCTTTTTCCCATTTTCAATGACATTCACCTTTTTATGAATGATATTTCATGTTTACTACAAGCTCTACGCATACGCAAGATTCGGAGTGTTGCCATGTTGTTTTTCGTCTCCTAAAGTGTCGGCTCCTTGTAATACGCTCTGGACATAATTATCAGGTAGTAAAAAAGTGAGACGTCGTATCATTCCTTCTGCTGCCATGGGGGCAGTGTTGTCGCTTGTTTCCGTCATCTGATAAATAGGCTTTTCATCAAAGTAGCCTATTTTGCATTGATAACCAAATATATAATCTCAACAGCTGTTTAAACAGTAAACCAAACAACAAGAATCGACCCAAAAGGTTGGATATTTCGAAATGGTAGAACCTGCTGTAGCCAACTAGCTAGCCATGTGCTTTTTTACTCTGTGACCAAAACATGACATTCTATGTTTAGCTGATATGGGAATGAGTATGCAAGCAGCATATCAACGTGGGATAATGTTTTAGGTTACACCGGTAAGTAAAATAATATTTGGCAGGACATATTTTTTCCATTATGAATCATTATGATTATTTCACATGGAGATGTGGGAAGCTAAAAAAGCTAGCGAGCTGTGTTTTTATCCAGGCTAAAGTCAGCTAGCCAGGCTGCCCGCTAACGTAAACTCACCCCATTCCGTACAAATGTGCGTAACCGCGACATTCAAACGAGGCTACAAAGAAAACTAATGGGACTGTAGCGACTGTGTTGACTTCAAAATCGGGGGTGTGAACTAGGTTTCTATTCAAGCGTTGATCGACATGGTAATGGCCCTATAGCATTGGAGAAAAGTTGAAAAAATGGATCCTCCGTTACACCGTGACGTGTCATGTCGTAACGTACAGCACGCATAAAGCAACTATTTCTGTCTTACAATCTCTTTCCACCAGGTGTAGCACTTCTCTCATCGTTTAAAAACAAGAAATGGACAGTGACGGGGGTAAGGGGGGATACTTAGTCATTTTTTCCGTCGTCATTGCATGTGATCATCATTCTCAAAGCCGCTGTTTACTTCTAAGATCACTTTAGCACCGCCCTAAAAACCTGATTCAAATTCGACACAAACCTTCAAATAGGTTTGTAATGACACATTATATAAACTCTTTATAGCGTTTTATTTACATTTTAGAGGCGATAAGGTGATAAGTTGGACAGATCGAGTGAAAAAAGCAATTTTCCCACACGACATCTGTCCTCACTAACGCATTAGTTTCGCTTCCCCACCCGCCATTTAAAAAAAAAAAAGACCCGAAGGAGCTCATTGCCTTCTTGAATTATGCAGAAACGGGCAGCGTGAAGGTCTCGGCATGAATTATGTTGGAAAGGGGAGGATTTGTGCTTTACAATGGTATTAAAATTACAGTTGATCTGGAAGTATTACGTTTTTGGGGTGCTAAAATAAGGTCAATTGTACGGACCAAAGCGATGTACGAGTTTATGTGAGTTTACGTTAACTTCCCTTACTAGTAGTAGCTAACTCTTTCTTGCTTTCACAACATTAAAAGACCAAAAAAGAACTATCGCCCGCTTGTGAATGGGAGTGAGACGGCGAGGATGTCATGTTACCAAAAGGTGTCCGCTACTCCAAAAATCCCATTCCACCCACATGCACGCACGTACAGTAGATCTATGGAGTGAAGCTTGTAGTCACCTTAAAAAGGACCGTTTGCAGATTTCATTTTCTTTATCACTTCAAATTTAATTTTCATTCAAAACATTCTGGTCGTTGATTTGATATAGTGCCAAAGCTGAGTTATTCTTTCTGACATTCTCTGTCTTTCCCATTGTCACTCCCTCTCTCCTTAAGATGTGACGGATGAGATGCTGAGCTTCTTCCTCACACTGTTTCAAGGTCTGCGTGTTCAGATGGGCGTGCCCTTCACCGGACAAATTATACACACCTTCCTCAGCATGTTCACCAGGTAGGTCACACACACACACACACGCTTAGACACAAATATTGTGACCATTTTAAAGCTACAATCTGGGATTCTGAAAACAACAAAACAGCAGCCCCGCCACATGTTTTGATATACAGTTGAGGGATGAGGCTAGAGAAATGTAACCCCTCTCAAATGAATAGACAGCGCTGTAGACGCAAGGACTGGCCGTCCTCAACATCCCCATGATGGTTTTACACGTTTAGAAGCTATAAATTGTTTGTTTACGTTCTTGTATGTCCGTCCGTCCCAGGGAGCAGCTGGCAGCCAGTATCTTGCAGGAGGGCAGCGCAGGCTGCCGAGTGGTGGAAAAGTTCCTAAAGATTCTCCAGGTGGTAGTTCAGGAGCCCGGCCAGGCCTTCAAACCCTTCCTACCCAGCATAATCGCTCTCTGCATGGAGCAGGTCTATCCTATTGTGGCTGAGGTGAGAGTGCGCACTCTCATTCACACTGATATAAAAAAAATATGGATACATGCACTGTGTGTGTGTGGCATGTCCATCGATGGGTTTGGGCACTGGGTCAGCAAAAAATATCTGAATTTTTGATCAACAATGGATAATAAAGGTCTATTGTGATTTCTTTGTCTGTCCCACAGCGTTCCTCTCCAGACGTCAAAGCAGAGATGTTTGAGCTGCTATACCAAGTGCTTCACCATAACTGGAGGTACTTCTTCAAGACCTCTGTCCTAGCCAGTGTGCAGAGGGGATTGGCCGAGGAGGCCATGGAGAATGAGGCCCAGTTTAGTGCTGCCATGCAGGTGTGTGTGTGTGTGTGTGGGGGGAGATGCTCACACCATGTTTAGCTAGCTCGTCTGTGCTTGTTGATGTTAGATAGTACTACTGCAGTTGTCAGACATGACACGAATTACCACCATAGCTGGGTCTTTCATTCATTTTTGCACTACACAATAAACTTTTATGAGAACAGTCAGCCCTCGAATGCTAGCTACCTAACATTAGCTAGCAAATCAGAGTTGAATTTTAGCTGGCCATGTCATAGAGAACGTTAGCAAGCTAAATATATGGGTATTAGTCTGGCTGGCACTGGCATGAGTATGTGGTAACGTTAGTTACAGCATGGTGAGGGTGAATTCAATTCTTCATTAGCGAAGCCAGCTGCACGTCACATATTGGCTACCTAACAACATGACATTATTTATAATTTTTTGAGGCAGTGAAAACGCAATTCAAGCTAGCCCACCAAGGCCAGCCCAACCCGGATTGACTTCAAAGTGCTAATAGAAACAGAGCTTTAGTGAATTTGTCAATGCATTTCCAAAAATGTCTAAACGAAACTGCAACGCCAAGTTAATAATAGCCTTTTTTTTTATATTTACCTCATGTACATGATATAATTGGTTTATAGCACCCTTCTAATCATTAAGCAATGTGCAGAAAATTCCACCTCCTAGCCTTTCCATTGTAGAGCTATCCCAAGTCATGGTTTGCCTGCTGAATTTGATGATAAACTTTTTGCCTATTTTCAAATGTAAGTTGTACTCACAATCCAGCATGTTGCTGCCATTTGTATAATGTTCTGTTGAAAAAACTGTATAAAAAAAAAATATATATATATAACAATACCATATTGCTTATACAGGATTGTGGTCAATTCAAATTGAATTCAGTTAATTCAGGAATTAAGCTCGAATTCAATGACTTCTCAATAACCTGAAAAGTAGAAGCTATTTCAAATGTTTTCCCACTTTCTGAATGAACTGCCCTGAATTCGAATTGACCCCAACCAACCCTGGATTATAACTATCCAGTTATTTCAGTATCTAGGGTGAATAGGTTATGGGTTGTTTTTGGACAGGACTGTAGAATTCCCTGACATGGCCTTAAATCTGTTTCTCCAGGCTTTTGGGCAGTCTTTCCTGCAGCCAGACATCCACATCTTCAAGCAGAACCTCTCTTACTTGGAGTCCCTCAACAGCAAGCACAAGCTCTACCAGAGAGTGAGTTCAGCTCTTATATGCCATACCATTAGCTCCTAAAGTGCAATTTATTGTTGCTCCAAAATTACCCTTTGTCTCTGTTTTGTGACACTATTTGAATGGTCCAACTTAATAACCTCACCTCATATTGTTGTCATCATGAAAATATGATTACTATTCTATTTCTATCTAATTCTAAACTGTATATACAAAAGTATGTGGACACCCCTTCAAATGAGTGGATTTGGCTTTTTCAGCCACACCCATTGCTATCAGGTGTATAAAATCGAGCACACATCCATGCAATCTCAATAGACAAACATTGGCAGTAGAATGGCCTTACTGAAGAGCTCAGTGACTTGCAACGTCGCACTGTCATTGAATACCACCTTTCCAACAAGTCAGTTCATCAAATTTCTGCCCTGCTAGAGCTGCCCCGGTCAACTGTTAGTGCTGTTATTGTGAAGTGGAAACGTCTAGGAGCAACAACGGCTCAGCCGCAAAGTGGTAGGCCACGCCTAAGATCACCATGCGCAAAGCCAAGCGTCGGCTGGAGTGGTGTAAAGCTCACCACCATTGTACTCTGGAGCAGTGGAAATTTGTTCTCTGGAGTGATGAATCCCGCTCTACCATCTGACTGTCCGACGGACAAATCTGGGTTTGGTGGATGCCAGGAGAACGCTACCTGCCCCAATGCATAGTGCCAACTGTAAAGTTTGGTGCAGTAGGAATAATGGTCTGAGGCTGTTTTTCATGGTTTGGGCTAAGCCCCTTAGGAAAATCGTAGCGCTACAGCATACAATGACACACAGACGATTCTGTGCTTCCAACTTTGTGGCAACAGCTTGGGGAAGGCCCTTTCCTGTTTCAGCGTCACAATGACAATCCACTAAGTGGGGTCCATACAGAAGTTTGTCAAGATCAGTGTGGAAGAACTTCACTGGCCTGCACAGAGCCCTGACCTCATACCCATTAATAAACTTTGGGATGAATTGGGACCAACTGCGAGCCAGGCCTTAATTGCCCAACATCAGTGCCCGACCTCACTAATGCTCTTGTGGCTGAATGGAAGCAAGTCCCCGCAGCAATGTTCCACCATCTAGTTCAAAGCCTTCCCAGAAGAGTGGAGGCTGTTATAGCAGCAAATAGGGGACCAACTCCATGTTAATGCCAATGATTTTAGAATGAGATGTTCGGCGAGCAGGTGTCCACATACTTTTGGTCATGTAGTGTATTTTTATGATTGCCATAATATAAATATAACCTTGACATTACATGTCATGATGGTTTATGCTATTATTATCACACTAATTATGTCAGTCAATATAGTGCATGATAGCAGCACTAAGTACTGAGAGAACGATGAAGTTTATATTTGTCCATTACTTCACTTTTGCATCTCAAAAAGGTCAGTTAAGGGGGTGCTTATATTTGTTCTGTTTTACACATGTACAAGTGTGTAACCTTTACAAGTGGATGGTGATAAATGGAAATGTGTTTTTTTTGCATATCCCACTCCCCTGAGACACCCTCGGAGAGCGGGGCCAGGGATTGGGGCGGCAGGGTAGCCTAGTGGTTAGAGCGTTGGACTAGTAACCGAAAGGTTGCAAGCTCAAATCCCCGAGCTGACAAGGTACAAATCTGTCGTTCTGCCCCTGAACAGGCAGTTAACCCACTGTTCCTAGGCCGTCATTGAAAATAAGAATTTGTTCTTAACTGACTTGCCTAGTTAAATAAAGGTCAAATAAATAAAATAAAAAATTTAATCTGCCATTATTGACGACGATCCCCAACCCAATTAGGATTGTGCAGATTGACATATTTTTTTACCTAGTCAGCTCAGGGATTTGAACTAGTAACCTTTCGGTACCTGGCCCAACGCTCTAACTGCTAGGCTACCTGCCGCCCCAAAATTACGTCAGCTAATCTTCCTGTGGTCCAACACAGAACTAAAAAGACCTTACAATTACATTTTACATTGAAGACACATCAGCTAATCTTCCTGTGGTCCAACACAGAACTAAAAAGACCTTACAATTACATTTTACATTGAAGACATAACCAACGTTTAGAAAATGGCCAGACAGTTACAGTACCTGACAGATTAATATAAGCACTCTCTGGGATTAGTATCTGTCCAGTTTATATGGTCGATTTGCCTGACTACCCAAGCTCCTTGCTCCGGCCAAATGCTGCGTGGTCCACGGACATTAGTTTCTTCTCTACAATTGGTCTGGATCCATTCTAGACCGTCTGATTGCTTGCAGAAGCCGATGGGTTGGGCCAGAACACGTGGGTAAAGTGGCGTTTTTAAAATTCATCATTGGCTTTGATACTCTGATTGGTTAGATGATCCAATCGCTGATGACTTTGTTTTGTACTACACCCCTCATTTTGATGTCACAACAAACGACTTCAATGATGGCAGTCTCAGACTGAAGTATAACGATAGAGCAGCGGAATAATTTAGTTTGCGTCATCAGGCAAATGGCATTAGAGGTTATTTTATTATTTTGGTGGTGAATTAGGTGAATTAACTTTTTGCCTGAAGTGTGAGTTGGTAAAGAGTTACATTCAGTAATCGCCATTGTGGACAATAACGATGCGTGGAATTTAAATCATTACTTTGGGGACAATGATTCTAACTTGGTGTTTGGCCACACTGTTCCTTCTGTCTGTGTGTCTATTCCAGAAGCTGTTCCGGACCTCCATGCTGTTTCATTTCATCAACGTGCTCCTACAGGTGCTCCTCCACAAAAGTCACGACCTGCTCCAAGAGGAGATTGCCCTGGCAGTGTACAACATGGCCTCCGTGGACTTTGATGCCTTCTACTCTGCCTTCATGCCTGAGTTCCTCAATGGCTGCCAGGGTGTGGACGCCAACCAGCGGGCGGTGCTCGGCCGCAATTTTAAACTGGAGCGGGTGAGACTTAATGGGAATTGGTTTATAGAGTGGGTTATGGCCGCGGCGGTGGGAGTCTAGGGTAGGGTATACTGTGTTTCATAGTAAAAGATGTGATGGTGGTGGGGTATTAGCCAAATATGATATGGTTATGTGCTCTTGGAATTATCAGACTCTGGACTGAGAAATATGAGTGGAAAACTGGTAGCATCGTTGTATCTCAGATTTTCCTGTTTGAACTGGATGCTTACAGTATGACAATTGTTTAATTACCATAAAATCTGTTATGCATGTGACTTTGCATATGTGCAACAAAATGTCTAAATCTCCCATGGCCCGTATTTGGGAATGGAGGAGGGCCAGGGGGCACAGTATGTGAGCTTATAAACAAACTCCCATATGCAACA